>NC_022012.1:67163798-67190662 GCF_000317375.1 Microtus ochrogaster
AAAAAACAACAACAAAAAAAGTGACATAAGGAACAAACAAAACAAAATGTGCACAAAAATGTAAAAATTTAAGATCACCAACGTAAGCACAGTTAATGCCAGGGCACAACTCCAAATTACTATCCCCACTAAGTGAAATCCCATTTACCATCTATAACAAAGTCCTCTACCAGATGGCTAAGAGTGGACTGACCTCAGAATCAATGGTAGAGATGGAAAAGATTGACTAGTGGCCTGACTACAAGGAAGTTCATTTATCTTTCCATCTAACATGGTCTCTCATTCTTCCCTGCTTATCACAGATACCAAGGCAGAAAACTGAGCTGCAGAAACCATTTTATATTTATGTACATTCCATACTATTTCACCAAAGCCCATATGCATTATATCTACTTTGATTAGGAAACATAGCTTGAGTTCCTGAAGATTCGGTTTCAGATTGAGAGCCGGAAGGAAGATCTTACAGTATCTCCAATCACAGTCAGAACAAAGAGGTACATAGAAGAGAAGAACCCCAAATGACCTCATAGATCATCCTGGTTTGCTTTTTACCCCACACTAATTTAAATACATGAAGTGAATATGACATTTAAACTCTACAATTTAGATTATGACTAGAGTCAGAAACTTCTGACCTCCAACTGAGGTTAAACATTAATAAGAAATAATGGACTAGCTCCGTACATATTATTCACCAAACACAGATTCAAAAAGACTGCTTTTTAACCAACTCTGTATTTTCAAATGTAAGTCTTAAAGAAAAAGGTTGCCTCTACCAATAAAAGTTCACTACTTGCATACATGAAAAATGACGATTACTGATTTAGTTGACAGTAGTATAACAAAATAGCATTTCACTTTGGGTTCCTTTTGATGTAATATTACACAAAAATCATACATGTAACTTACATGTGGTATGAAATATTTGAATCAAGCCAAAATGGATCAAATACCCCAACATAAAGCCAGCCACATTGAACCTTATAGAAGAGAAAGTGGGAAGTACACTTGAACGTACTGGCACAGGAAACCATTTTCTAAATAAAACCCCAGCAACACAGACACTGAGAGAAACAATTAATAAATGGGACCTCCTGAAACTGAAAAGCTTCTGTAAAGCAAAAGACACAGTCAACAAGACAAAACGAATCCCTACAGAATGGGAAAAGATCTTCACTAACACCACATCAGACAGAGGTCTGTTCTCCAAAATATACAAAGAACTCAAGAAATTGGACACCAAAAGATCACATAATCCAATAAAAAAAAATGGAGTACAGACCTAAACAGAGAACTCTCAACAGAGGAATCTAAAATGACTGAGCGACACTTTAGGAAATGCTCAACATCCTTAGTCATCAGAGAAATGTAAATCAAAACAACTCTGAGATTTCATCTTACACCTATAAGAATGGCCAAGATCAAAAACACTGATGGACAACTTATGCTGGAGAGGATGTGGGGAAAAGGGAACACTTCTGCATTGCTGGTGGGAATGCAAGCTAGTACAACCCCTTTGGATGTCAGTGTGGCGATTTCTCAGAAAATTAGAAAACAACCTTCCTCAAGACCCAGTATGTATGTATGTGTGTATGTGTGTATGTATGTATGTGTGTATGTATACACACATACACACACACACTTTTGGTATATATCCAAAGGATGCTCAATTGTGCCACAAGGACATATGCTCAACTATGTTCATAGCAGTTTTGTTTGTCATAGCCAGAACCTGGAAACAACCTAAATGTCCCTTGATCGAAGAATTGATAAAAATAATGTACATTTACACAATGGAGTACTACACAGCAGAAAAAAATAACGACATCTTGAATTTTGCAGGGAAATGGATGGAGCTAGAAAACATTATTTTGAGTGAGGTGACCCAGACACAGAAAAATGTACTCACTCATAGGTGGTTTTAAAACATAAAGCAAAGAAAGCCAGCCTACAAACTACAATCCCAGAGAACTTAGACAACAATGCGGACTCTAAGAGAGACTTACATAGATATAATCTACATGAGAAATAGAAAGTAGAAAAAGATCTCCTGAGTAAATTTGGAGCATGGGGACCTTGAGGGAGGGTTAAAGAGGGAGGGGAGAGGCAGGGAGGGGAGCAGAGAAAAATGTAGAGCTCAATAAATACCAATAAAAAAATGTAAAAAAAGAAATATTTGAATAGTTATGAAATCAGTTGACCATGGGTCCCTGTGAGGACATGAATTCAGTGTAGACTTCCTGTTGACTGTTCTGGCTTCCTTTTTCTATATTACCTTGTGACACAGTATAACCTTCAGTTATATTTCCAATTCCTGAGAGTCTTGTGCATAGAAGGTGGGCCACTAGTAGTGCCATGAGTATACTACCTGTATCAGCCCATGAAAGATCTACTGAGTACCACTGGTCCTAAGCATAAAACTTAGCACTAAGTAATTCTAAAATTAGAGAAAGGAATTCAAGAAAAGTCAGTTTTCAATTTTCATTTCTTTCAAGTATTATTTATATTTGAGGGGTTAATAAAGTATAATAAATATATTTGTATCTGCAAGTGCATTTTACTTCATTTAAATTGTCAAAACGAAAACAACTTTCAATATAATTTAAAGAAACTAAAGTAGCCTTCCCATAGCAGTAAGACAGTGGGGTTTCTGCTTAGCACAGACTTAGTAACCACACTCAGAACTAAGCAAGCCTAGAGAACTATTTCAAAATGTATTTTATAGGGCATTTTATTCAACGAATTAGACTCTCTTTATAAGTTTGAGTTATAGACAATATTTTACTGTGGTTCTTCTGCTATGAAGAAGGTTAAGAGACTTCCTTCCTCACTTCTTTCCTTTTTCTATTTTTGAAAAAGAATCTCACTTTAGGAGTCCTGGCTTCTCTGGAATTCGCTACGTAGACCAGACTGGCCTCAAACTCACAGAGATTCACCTACCTCTGCCTCCTGTGTACTGGAATTAAAGGTGTGCACAACCACACCAGGTGAGACTCATCTTTCTATTCTTAATTTTTTTAGCAAGGACAAACATCTCAGAAGAGAAAACAATAGTTGACATCAGTTCTGTTTATAGTTAGCCTATACAGGCACACTGGAGAATACAGAAGGAGGAGACAGAAAATGAGTAAGATAGCAGCAACTTCGTTCCTAAGTTCAGTATTGACCGAACACAGGAGAAACATGTACTACATTCCAAAATCACTTCAGTGCTACAAAACAAAGAACACAACTACCGCAAACTAGTGCAATAAATGTATTTTAATAGGTCGTATAAGCAGCCAGGAAATCTTGAAAATGTCTACTTGAAGTCAATTAATAAAAAAGGCTGTCTTTAAGGACGGAAATGTCAGTTTAAAAGGACTGTTGTCCTAAGCAGAGAGGTGCTGTACTAGATTTCAACAAGACAGTGTTGTTCCACAGTCTTCAGAAAAAAACAGGAAGAATCAATCACACTCGAGTCTGGTGTTAGATAATCTCACAATATTTAATTAAAGCACTGTGATACCACTGACCAGTAGTTGAGAAGAACATATTGCAAGACTGAATTGTAAGTTAAAATTGTAAATAACTACAGTACAGATAGACTGTCACTAAAACTCTCAACCATGAGATTCCACAGATAAGCAGTCACCAGGGTCTCCCGTCATCAAGAGAAAACGGCAACAGCGGCAATAACAGCTGAAGCAAGAGAAGCACAAGTAGAGACGGCAGCAGCAGAGGCAGCAATGTACATTTACTAAATGCCTCGTCTCTCCAGCCTGTACCTAATAATTTAAATGTTTAAGTAAATAATTAGTAACACGACCCACTGGTTTCCATACATTCTTTCCACTTGTTATAGAATTACTGTTTCTTTTAGTGATAAGAAACCTGAGACTTAGCAAGGGTTAAATTTTATTGGAGCTATAGAGTATTTAACTTGGATCTCAGTCTGTATCTACTTTTATTTCAGGCAGACATTCCTTTCATAGCACCATCTGTCACAGTGGTGTGCATAAACAGATTTGCAGTGTGGGGGATTAAGATCACTAGGGTTTCAGATTTCAGTCAGATACAAAGAGGAACAGTAAGCCTCTCCAAGGAGTCAAATACTAAGCTGGTAAGAGTAAGGCTGATGAAGGCTCTCAAAAATCGCTCAAGTGCATTGGAAGTATGATATAGGCCATAAAGTATCAAGAACAAGGCAGCACAGTTTAGAAAGACTGTGATCAAATTTAAAAAGATAGTATCATCAAAAACTAACCTGGGATATTCATAAATATTCCCTCAAAATATAACGTAGTGTACTTAAACACCAAAGTCTAATGGTATGACACAATGACACATTCTGCAACACTAACTTGGTGCAAAAGGAAGAAAAGAGAATTAGCAGCAATGGATTGTGAAATATGGCTAGAATGAAAAAAATGACTTGAAAATCAGGGTGATTATCTTTCAGTAAAATGTAGACAAATAAAACCATGTGTGCTAACATAAGAACAGTAACAATCGCATAGCCATTTTCACAGTCTCCTGTCCTATTCAGAGACCATAAACATAAACTAATTCCTTTAATTCCCTCAAACTTTGTAACTAGGCTCTTTTGTGATTTACATTTTAAGAATGGGGAATTGGGGCAGAGAGGTCAGGTAACCTGACCAGAGTCACTCATATCTAGTAAACAAGGCACAAATTCCAAACTTTGAAATCTACTACAAAGCCTATATTCTTCCCACATCATAGAATCTGTTTAACAGTCAGACAAAGTTTAATGTGGAGTTGTGCATGAACTCTGGAAGCCACTTAGGGAAGAAGCAGGACTTTATAAAGTTAAAAAAAAATAAGGAAACATCTTAATAGATGATGCAAAGTCTAGAAATAATAGTCTCAAAAGGTTACTAAAATAATCATGCCCTTGAATAACAGCATCTTTTGTGCTTACTATCAGAGGCAGAATTAGCTAATACTCGGTCTGCCTCTGTTACGCACTACTTTGATTTTATAAAGGAGGATATTTTTCCTGATATAAGTGGGAGCATGCACGTGGACTTGTTAGCAGTTAATTATACAATATACCCTATGTGATTCAGGAACATTTTTTAGGAATCTTTTTTTTTTTTTTGTTTTTTTTTTTGTTTTTTCGAGACAGGGTTTCTCTGTAGCTTTGGAACCTGTCCTGGAACTAGCTCTGTAGACCAGGCTGGCCTCGAACTCACAGAGATCCGCCTGCCTCTGCCTCCCAAGTGCTGGGATTAAAGGCGTGCGATTTTTTAGGAATCTTAAGCCAACTATTTAAACAAAATTATTTTTAAGATGCAATTAACAAAAATGGTAAATCTATATATTAGGGTTTTACATGATTTAGTAGATTTTAATATCTGGAGATTAATGTCAAATATTGATGGAAAAGTGGGTCAATATTCTCTAACATTCACTATAGAATTAAAAATATTACATTAATTAATCCTTTTGCCCTTCTTTTTCCTTTCATTTCTTTGAGACAAGGTCTTACGATGTAGCCTTAGAACTCAGAGAATTCTTACCTCTGTTTTCCAAGGGCTGGTATTAAGGACATATGCCACTCCACTAAGCTAAGTTTAACCTACATTTCCTTGATTTATTTGACTTAGGCAGATTTTCCCCCAGACCATGTATAAATTATGGACAATTAGTAATACAGTACAGATATACAGCTAGTCTGTGTGTATGTATATATATATATAACCTTTCATAAATATATACAAGGATACTTTCTATAAGATTACATATTGGATCAGTAGTATTGAACTGATCCAAGACTAAAATGGGCATTTAATTTCTCAACATCAAGCATCCTGTTAACTATTCTTGGGAAAGGGGATTCCAGATGCTGAGTTCAACTCTTCTTAAGACAAAAAAGACACAGAGACATCACCAAGTTAGTGCCCAGACCTTATGCTTCCTCACCTCTTTTGTGTCTTTACTCAAATACTGTCTCTCAGAGAAGCCTTTTGTGATGGTCAAAACTAAAACGGCAACCCACTTGAAATGCCACTTCATATTTCCTTTATCCCCCTTACCCTAGTTCATTTTTTCCTATTACTGAGCACATTCTAACATGCTGTTTGTTTTACTTTTTCACTGCCTGTTTTCACCACTGGAGTGTAAACTCCATGAGGACAGCAATTCCAGTCTATACTTCTTGCATGTTTTTTAAAAAATATTTATTCATTCATTCATTCATTCATTCATTCATTTGTTATGTATACAATATTCTATCTGTGTGTATGTCTACAGGCCAGAAGAGGGCACCAGACCTCATTACAGATGGTTGTGGGCCACGGCTCAGTGGTTAAGAGCATTGCCTGCTCTTCCAAAGGTCCTGAGTCCAGTCTATACTTCTGAGCACACAGAACAGAGAGAGGCATAAAGTACATATTCAATAAGTATTTTATGAATGAATAAATAAAGTCAAGAGATATGATGCTGTTCCAGAAACGTTGAGAATCCAAAGCTATACCAATCTAGGAGTGGCAATGGATTCCAAGTGTACAAACCACCTTTTATTCTGTAGTAATCCAAAAGCACACGGGCATGAGATGGCTTTATGTGACCAGTATATAAACTACTTTTAAAAACTTAACAGTAAAAACAGGTAAGAATTAAGAAACAGCTGACTAGTACTAAACAAATTTGCCTATAATGACGTTTTATGTTGTGTTAAAACTTTTTCTTTTTTTTTTTTTTTCTTTTTTTTTCGAGACAGGGTTTCTCTGTGGCTTTGGATTCTGTCCTGGAACTAGCTCTGTAGATCAAGAAAGTTATGGGTATCGTGGCCATGCTTATAATCCCAGCGCTTGGAAAGTTGAGGCAGGACCATGAGTTCCAATAAGCTACATAGCAAGACTGTCTCATTTAAATTGAAGAGGAGAGAGAGAGGGAGAAAGAGTGAGAGAGAAGGGCAGATAAAGAAGTGAACTTGGTGAGCATTAAGAAAACCAGTTCTGTGAAAGAGGAGATAATATGCAAATACTCAACCATGACTAAGAACAGATTTTCCTGTCTGTGAATGATAATTATTGTTAAAAATAGAAACAAGTCATTTTAAAGTAATTATAAAGTAATAGAAACTAGTGTATCAAATTCATGACAACACAACAAGCTGTTATTAGGATTCTGGAAATGCTTTTATGTATAGTATAGAACTAATAAAGTTTTAATAAGAAGCTTAAAACTAATGGAATCCTCTTTTTTTATTGTTAATTCCAAGGAAAACAATAAAACAAAAAGACGGACATCTGAAAATGCCTTTATCTCTGCTCCAAAAGCAAATACAAGGCTCTGATATTGGGATGGGTAAATACGTATTTTTAAGATGCAAGAAAAATAGGGTTTAACTATAATTTAGAGACTGCTGACTCTAACTGTTAAAATCATAAAAAGCACTTTATTTGTTTCTAAAATCCACGAAATCAGTGCTGTAAGAACAGAGACATTTTAGTTGAGCTAAGGGGAATACAAATGTACTAAGTGGAAATATTCTCAGTAGACATGCCAATCCACCAGACTCCATACAGTTAATGCTATTTGCAGGATAAATTAAGTTTTATATAAAATTATTTATTAGAAAACAATTTCTAAGACAAATACAAAATTTACTAAATAATAGAGCAAAGCAATTTATTTGAACTTAATGTAGCTAAGATAAGAAGTGACAAGTTTAATATTTAAGTAGAAAGAAGCTCATGCAATACTGGTTCATACTGTATAAATAATATTACCTTTATCCAAAGGGATGATATTAATGACTTATCAGAGCTTACATATCAATTAAATGTTACTTTAAAACCTGTTTTTAGAATCTTCAAAAAGTTTCGCTAGTTTGTTATACCTTAAAACTCACAATTACTTAGATTAATAATCTTCAAATAGAGACAGAGGGCATAGTGTTGTAAGAGAATACCTTAATTAAAAAGCTACAAACAGGCAGCCAACATGAGCTTTTGAAGTTCTTGACAAAAATGAAACAAACATTAAAATATTAGAGAATAGAAAAATAGACATCAATAAATTCAGAACAGAAAATCAAGCTATGAGAAGCAACTTAAATTTTATCTTAATTAAATTATATTAAAATTATAGTCAGTATGGGGCAATATATTTTCAATGACAGTGTAACTTTAGAACATGTCACTGAGAAATGTTGTCTGAGGACTAGACACAGTTATTATCTCCCAGCACCAGTGTCTTCATGTCCTGGACTGCCTGCCTGCCTTTCTGCTGAAGCAACATTAAGGGCAGCAGTCAAAATGGCTACATTTTAATTTGGTTATCAAAAGCACTGATTTGATGGGCTTTTCTTGTTCACAATTGGCCCATAAGATTGAGCTCAAGAGCCAAAGCCACCAATGGGAGCCATGCTCAATTTGGTGGGCTTTGAGGCTGCCTCTGGCCAAATCAGTCAGCCTCAGCCTGATGTAGGCCAGAACCTAGAGCAGGTCCCACAGTCAGTTCATTCTCATTCCTGGGAAAGAGAGAACAGGCAGCACTTGTGTCCATCGAAGGGGACACTGTCCAGGTACACCCTGGACATGTTTTGAAATCTCTGGGCTGCTTCTGCATCTGAAAAATAAGAAAAATAGCACAATGACAGACAACGAATGAGGAAAAAGACAACCATCTGACCTAAAAACTCAAGGCATAAGGTATGAAAAAAGCAGACAAAACAAAAAAAATAAAGAGCTATATTATTTGGAATACATTATTCTGGAGGCAAGAATAGTAGAGAAAACAAATTATTTTAAGCAAAGAAAAGACCACAGCAATAAAGTTATTTTTAGAGAGCCAACTGGAGGGGGAAGAAATATATGTTAAGACACGTAAATCTTGACACAAAGATAAGGCAGAGCAAGAATCTAGATGCATGCGAAAGCTGAAAAGAGCTGAGTAACAAGCACCACTGGTGTCATGGACTTGTGAAACTGCCTTTGTGTAAGAAACATCTCAGAACTTTGAACTTAGGAAATCCCAACTTCTCTTGCACCAGGTCATGAGCTCCACAGAGCAGGAACCTATTTCAACAAGCAGCTTAAAAATAAAAACAAAAGACTTCAGTACTTTTCACTCCTATTAAAGGCACACGTAAGAATGCAATTGTGCTAAAAATCCAAAGAAAAACACATTTAATAAAAATTAGACTTACTCAGAAAGGCGTTCAGAAGTTGGGATACAAACAGAAACTGAAATCAGAAGAAAAGTTTCACATTTACAAGAGTGTATAAACAATGCTGGGTGAAATAAAATGACTTAGTAAAGAGTCCATATTTTGGCTGACCAAAAAACAATGATAAATACAATATCTGAAAACAGTAGTTACGTATACGTACCTTTCTCTATTAAAACTTGACAAGTATGAGTTTCATGTTGACTTAAGTGTGTGGCCATATTATCTAAGCCAGAAACATCAGTTAGGAAATCACAATTAAGGCACACTAGAGAAATGCCCCTATTAAAAAAAAATAGCAATAAAAGGTTTTATTTTTTAAGAAACTATACACAGGTACTATACTATTTTCCATGTTTTTTGTCATAACTTATTTTGTTATATAAATTTAACATAACTTTTAGAAAATGGTGTAGCCATATTCAAATTATGATGTTATTTAAAGTATTCATGTTTAAAATATGGGGAAAGCTTAGTGGTAGTGAAGACCTAGAATACTCAGTCTTGAGTTCATTCCCAGTCCCTACTCCCCCCGAAAGTATTTTTTAGGAGCATTCACCTTTTGTATCAGCTGAAAAAAAGTCTACTGCTAGATAGTCTTGGCCCTGCTAAGTGCTTGCATTAATACAGGTAAGCAGCATGTTCCTCCATCATCAGGTGAGGATATAGCATTCATTTATTTAATATGCATTTAATAAGGCTCTCTTTAATAAGGCTTTCATCCAATAGGTGTTATGAATATAACAGTGAAAAAACTGTAGTCCACATTCTAATGGAATTTATAATATAGGGTTTCATTTAGTCAAAGATAAAGTCAGAAAAACGATGTAAAGTCTAAGAATGGATCATATGACAGCTACTATCAAGTGTATGGTATGCTTAAAGTTCTCACAATTGGTGCTATCTTCATTTAATACTGAATTAGCTAAAGTAACTAATTAGACCCTAAATCATACATGCCTGAATATCTCAAGACAGCATCATTAACTAGCCCACTTGCCTATCTGCTGAAGTCTTAATGAAATGTGTGATGATTACAAATTATTAATGTATAAACAAACTTCTTGATTTGGCAAAGTATGGGAGGTTTGAAATGTTACATTTGGGTCTTTAATAGAGAAAGCTGGTATGCTGAAGGTAAGAAAATCTAGACAAAGAGAAAGACAATGCTCAGAGGTCAATCTAGAGACTTTGTTTCCCTTATTAGATCTTGGTGTAGGAGAATGGTCTTTATTCTGTAAATTATATTTTAAATAAATGCTGATTGGCCAGTAGCCAGGCAGAAAGTAGAGGCGGGTCAATGAGAACAGGAGAATTCTGGGAAGGAAGAAGCCCATTCCTCTGCAGTCCTGAGCCCACCACAGAAGATGTGACTGCCTCACTAAAAAAGGTATCGAGTCATGTGGCTAACATATACTAGAATAATGGGCTAATATAAGTTATAAGAGTTAATAAGAAGCATGAGTTAATGGGCCGATCTACTAATGCAGACCTCTGTGTGATTTCTTTGGGGCTAAACAGCTGTGGAACCTGGTGGGAGGCCAGAAACCAGGCAGGACAGAAACCCTGACAACAAGATCTGGCTGTAATTATTCTGCTATGAGGGGGACAGTAACACAAGATTTATTTTCATTCCCTCCCATCCCTTTCTTTTTTTTGATTTTTGAAACAAGGTTTCTCTGTGTAACAGCCTTGACTGTCCTGGAACTCATTCTGTAGAGCAGGTCTGCCTCTGCCTCCTAGGGTACTAGGACTAAAGGCATGCGCCACCATGCCCAGCCTGACTGTAAAATCCTTAAAGAATCTCCTTAATAAATTATTTTTGCTTAGGTTAAAAAAAAAAATGATCACCCAATGTGATCATTGTTACTATCTTTTTTTTTTTAAGTAACAAAACCAAAAAAGCATGAAACTAGTGGCAGCAGAGAAAGCTCAGCAAAGGCATTGGCTACTCTTCTAAAGGACCTGAATTCAATTCCCAACACCCATGTGGAACAGACACCATCTTCTGGCCTCTGTAAGAACCAGGCATGAACATGGTGCATAGACATACATGAAAGTAAAGTATTTATACACATAGTAAAATATTAATTTTTGGAATGTGAAAATAGGTCACACTATTTCCCCTGAAATTCTAATATACTATGCATTACACGTACAGGTTAGTCTGGTCAAACTGAAACCCCCAAATTAGTTCTTCCTGGCTGATCTTTTTTAATGATATTTTATCTGACAATGAGGCTCCAACTAGACTCTGACTCTCTGCCTTCCTAAAATATTTACTATGAAGCACTTCATGATATTAGTAGTAGTAGTTTTAGACATATCTCATCGAAATATTACAACAACTTGAAGAAGCAGATGCAATAATTACCATTTCTTTAGCTAGTATTAGCTTAAATACTTGATCTTAGCTGAAAGGTCAAGAAGTGGTATTACTGGCATTTTAATAGAAACAAAATGCTTTGTCACTATGGTTTGCTGTAGCTTTTTAATAAACCCAATGCCAGTGTGTCTGTCAGTTAGCTGCTTGTGACTGGATGTTATAGGGTACTGTAACTATCATTAGATCATAATCTACCAAAGACA
This sequence comes from Microtus ochrogaster, assembly GCF_000317375.1. NCBI lineage: Eukaryota > Metazoa > Chordata > Mammalia > Rodentia > Cricetidae > Microtus > Microtus ochrogaster. The sequence goes on from NC_022012.1 coordinate 67,175,572, forward strand.
AAGCTGGTAAGGATAATTAGGTTTGAACTAAAGCACAAATTCAGTCCAATAATTCATATCATTACAAACTCAGTCCTAACTAGTTGACAACCCCAAATTACAATACTGATGCACCTACAACTAACCTCAAATAAAGCTGAACTCAACCGCCTTCAGTATTTGAGTAAGAAAAGTAAAAAGACTATATATTGATGCAAGCATTCCAGTGTTTTAAATTTACTAAAAACTGAAGCAGGTTCATGAGATAGTTTAGCAAAAAAATTGGTTTGCTGTGCAAAACCAATGACCTGGAAACCACCACAGAAGGAGAGAATCAATTTTTGAAAAGTCTCTTCTGACCTCTACATATATGCTATAGTATGTGTGCATGTATGTTTTTATGCAAACACACACAAAAATATATAAAATAAAAAACATTATTTACTTTCATATATCTTTTTGTTTTGCATTTTTTTCTGAGTCGGGATTTCTTTGGGTAATGTGGAAAAGCTTTATTTTTGTTCTCACCATAAAATGAAAATGTACTTTATATGGTCCCCCTCTGAAACTACTACAATGAATTTATCATGATACTATGACATACCTATGATCTAATGATAGTAACACAATCCTGTAACATCTAGTCACAAGCACTCAACTGACACACTGGGATTGGGTTAATTAAAAAGATACAGCAAACACAATGGCAAAGCATTTTGTACCTATTAAAATGACTGTAGTAGCACTTCTTGGCCTTTTGGCTAAGAACAAATACAGAATGCCTATAGTAAAAAACAAGTAGCAAGTGCTAGAAAAGATGTAGGAATTTGTAACTCTTACACAGTACTAGTTGAGTACGTAAAATAGTGAAACTATGGTGAAAAACAGTCTATCAGCTTCTAAAAATGCTTAAAAGGGAATTAGAATTTAACTAGCAAACCTAATCCTAATTACACACAAGAGAAATGGGTCTTTGAAAGAACGTATACAAGAATGTTCATATCAGCATTACTTATAATGACTTCAAAATGCAAAACTAACCAAATGAATAATCTACAGTATATCCATAAAGTAAAATAGTATTCATCAATTTAAATACGTATCACTATATTCCACACCATGGATAAACCTTGGTAGGAAGTCACTAAGGGCCCCATATAATACCATCCCATTTATTGACAAAACACCCAGAATGTGCTAGTCTACACAAACACAAAGTACATTGTTGCGGGAGCTCCTTCCGCTCCTTCAGCCAATAGCCACTGAGATACCAGCCCATTGGGGTGTGGTCTCTCTCCCTTTAAAAAAGCGGCCACTTCCCTCTCCTCTCTCTGGCTTCTGGCTCCGCTTCCAGCGACTAGGCTCCTTTCCTGACTGTGCAGAGGGCTGTTGTCTGGGACAGTGATCTGTAAGTTTTCCCCTTTAAATAAATAACCATTCTGGTCTACAGAGCTAGTGCCAGGACAGGCTCCAAAGCGACAGAGAAACCCTGTCTCGAAACCCCCCCCCAAAAAAAAATCATAATTCCAAACTGGTATCGGATTGTTTGTGACTTACGCCTTCATCTGGCGACCCTCCCCCCCCCAACATGTAGATAACTGGATCCACAGAAAGCCTGAAAAGGCTTGGGAAAGAATAAAGCATGTTTTCTTGGTAGCAGCAATTTCTTGGGTCTGCTCTGCTTGCTAGAGGCAAGCAAGAGCTCTCATCTAAGAGAGGCTTCCCAACTCAGCTGCAAAATCCTGTAGCTCTTTTAAGAGGTCCTGCCACAAACACTTAAATGGTGTTGATGAAAAGCTGAACGCATGTCTTTCGGTTTTCAGCTGTAGCAGGAAAAAAGCTGCGCCATTAAAAATGCCGCCTGTCCTACCAGGGCAAACTCTGACTGTTTGAGGCAGGAGGGCCGACTACAGAGAGAGGACTTGAGTGTTGTCTGTGAACATACTGTTGCAGCTTGTTTGCTGGAGGGGCTCGAAATGCCATAGAGTTGTGGCAATAAAAATAGCTCCAGCGGTACCTCAGCCATGAGGCTGAAAAGCTAAGGAATGGGCTGGATCTAGCCAGCAAAGCCACGGCTTTAATCCTACCCATATTGCTCAGTAATTTAAAGGCTCATATGGTCAGAAAAATAGAGAGAGATACAGTAAAGGGAGATTCAAAAGCAAAGAAAATTTCTAAATGGTTTATAGTGTGTTAAAAATATACGCAAGCTAAAAGTTAAAGTTCTTAAAGTAAAAAAACAAAAAACAAAAAAAAAAAAAAAAGGAAGAAAGAGAGTACTTGGGTGTGGTAGTACACACCTTTAGTCCCAACCTTTGGGAGGGAGAGGGAGATTGACCTCTGTGACTTCAAGGTGTGGTAGCTTACGCCTTTAATCCCAATGCCTGGGAGGCAGAGACAGGCAGATCTCTGAGAGTTCAAGGACAGCCTGGTCTACAGAGTTATTCTAGGACAAAGATATACAGAGAACCTGTCTCAAAAAATAAAAGTAAAAATAAATGAAATAGAGGTTAAAATAAAGCTGCACAAAGATGGAAAATACACAGAGAATTTTGATACTGTATGCTATTATGTTCTCTTTGAATTGTTTGAATGCTGAAAAAGGAGCAATAGCTGCTAAAATATATTTGTTTATAAATGCTGCTGAACTAATCCAACATAGATATTTTGAAAATACTTTGACTTCAGAATTTGGATCTATGGATATGATACTTTGGAAAAGACTTTCTTCTTTTGTTTTCACAGAGGATGAGACCCTGTGGAATGCTTCTATCCCAATATGGAATGATAAACCACACCCTCCTGAAAGGTTGCTGAGAACACCCTCAAAAAATTACTTCACTCAATTGCCAACTGAGAGGAATCTAGCACACAGGTTATACCATGAAAGACCTGATTGATAGCGCCCCCATTCAGCAGGAAGCAGTTTGGAGAGAAAACTGCGCCCATATTCCCAAATATTGCTTATAAATGTTCTTTTACATTTAAAGGGGGATATGATAGAGATATGAATAATTTGCATTGGTATGGATTTGACTTTATTGATATAAATTTAAGGTCAATCTTGTTATATGTATATGTGTTTCTGATATTGATTAAGGTATTGTGATTGTGTAGTTCATGTAAAAATGTAATGTATATAGGTTGTTAATGGATAATTATCAATAATAGTCAAGCTTGTAGTCATGTCAGTTAGATTTTCTAGATGTACATAGATATATTTTAGATAGACATTCTTCATATCTTTCAAAGACTACAGAATATGACATTTAATGTTTTAATAACTTGGGGCTTTTCATGACAATGAGACATGTCTGCTCCTGGCAGCACCAATCTACTTCAAAAGGAAGATGGGCATCGAAGAGGCTCCTTATGGAGTTGGTTAGCCATTTGGGCAAGAAACTGCTCTTGCCTGGACTGTTGGATAAACTGGACACAAAGAACTCGCAGAAAGAGGACTGCTAGCCAGGCGATGGTGGCGCACGCCTTTAATCCCAGCACTTGGGAGGCAGAAGCAGGCGGATCTCTATAAGTTCGAGACCAGCCTGGTCTACAGAGCTAGTTCCATAGTTCCAGGACAGGCTCCAAAGCCACAGAGAAACCCTGTCTCGAAAAACCAGAAAAAAAAAAAAAAAAAAAAAAAAAAAAAGAGGACTGCTGAACTTGCCTAAAGGTGAGATGATTCTTTGGAGTTCCTGACTCATGAAAGAGTCTGCGAGACATTCTGCAGAACACAGCAGATAGTGACTGAACTGCCTTTGAAATTTCCTGCTTCATGAAAATGTCTCTGGATACTATGGGCCTGTAGGCCGAAGACGGATGCCCCAATGGTACAGAGGAACTTTGGGTGACTGTACAGGCAGCGAGATGTCTCTGTTGTTTATTTCTTGTTTGCTTGGGTAATATTGTATCCTTCTCTAGTCTTTGATGGAGTTTAAGAATAGTTAGTTACAGTTATAGTTTTCCTTAGTTATGATAAAGATAAAATAGATGTAAATATTGTAATTTTTACTTGATAACTGTTTTACTATATGTAATTTTACTATGTTAAAGTTAAAGCCTTCCTTTTTTTGTTTAAACAGAAAAAGGGGAAATGATGGAGGAAGGTCATTGGTTAATTAATAAAGAAACTGCTTGGCTTCATAGGTTAGAACATAGGTGGGTGGAGTAAAGAGAACAGAATGCTGGGAAGAAGAATGCCATGTCACTGCTCTCCAGGGCAGACGCGATGAAGCAAGCCACCAGGTCAGACATGCTGAATATTTCCCAGTAAGACTGGTGCTACACAGATTACTAAATATGGGTTAGTCAAAATATGAGAATTAGCCAGTTAGAGGCTAGAGTTGGTGGGCCAAGCAGTGTTTAAATGAATACAATTTGTGTGTTGTTATTTTGGGGCATAAGATAGCTAGGCGGCAGGGAGCTGGGTGGCAGGAACATAGCCCCGCAGCTCCTTCTACAGTACATTTAAAGCTACTTGGGGATAGGCAGAGTTGAAAGGAAATGGGAATGATTGCTAATATATGGGATTACTTTTTAAGTACTGAAAATGTACGCATACTAACTATGATACACAACTGAACATTCTAAAATTTATTAAGATTACATGTTAAACATGTGAGGAATATGGCATGTGTGATGGTTAATCTTGATTATTAATCTGAGGGGTTTAAAAAACCTCCAGCATTTCTATGAGGGAGTTTCTAGGTTAAGTGAACCAGGAAGTTCTCCCACCCCCTAAATATAAGTATGCCATTCCACAGATTGGGTCTTGGACAGAGTGAAAAAAACAAAGGGAATCAAGTGGCAGTATTCAGCAGGCTCTGCTCCCTGACTGCTGACACAATGTAACTGGTACTCCAATCTCTTGTCACCTGATATCCCTAAAACAGACTATACCCTTGAATTGAGCCAAAATAAACTTTTCCTTCCTTAAGTTGCCTGTCAGGTATTTATATCATAGCAACAGGAAAAGTAACTAAAACAGTATATGAAATCTACCTTTAAAAAGTTATTACATAGAAAAAAGTTACAATCACTGTTCAACAGAAAGATTTTACAGAAATCATTTACCTGAGATTTTCCGAATGCTTCTTAAATATACAAAACCTTTTACTTGGACGGTTACTATGAAAGCTGGAAAGACAAAAATGATTACAATACTTTTATTGGACAGAAAGTCAGACTGATTTATAAATGCATTTAAAGTCTATATTTAAGTTTCTAATAAAATAGCATGATGAGAATACTACTCTCGTTTCTTTTTAACTCATTGTGTTCCCCCCCCCTTTTTTTTTACACACTGGTCTCAAACTTATGAGCCAAGGGGGTCTCCTACTTTGACTTCTGAGTAGCTGAAACTAAAAGTTTGTACCACCATGTGTGACTATATCCTTTGCTTCATTTTAAGTTTTTTAGTTTATGCATATGGACATTTTGCCTGTATGTATGTCTGTGAACCATGTGTGTGCCTGTTGCCCACGGAGGGCACTGAATCTCCTGGAAAGGAAGGTACAGATAGATGATTGTAACTGCCATGGATATTGTAATCAGAACCCTAATACTATGAAAGAGCAGTAGGTGCTCTTTACTGCTGAGACCCTGTGGGTATCATCTTTGTATTTTCTCTATTAACATCTCTTTTCCCTAAGCATATTTCCAATCAAAAGCTCAAGGTTACATAAAAAGGGAAATAAAAAAATATAGAGCAATAAGCTCAACTTTTATCTATTAAACATTAAAAACAAATTTGAATTTCTGCAAATGGTATTTTTACTATAATACGAACTGTTACCAATCATAATTTACCACTTTTTAGTCTTAGCAAGCTTACATAAATGGAAGGGGATTCAAACAAATTTCAAAAAATTTAAATGGTTTACATTTTTAAAGCCAAATATTTCAATAGGTCTTTTGAGATTACCAGCAGCATTTTTAAAAACACAATGAAAATAAGGACTCCTAGGTTAAAATGATGCCCCTCTTAACAGAAAACAGAAAAATCTCTAACCATACTTTCAGCCATATGAACAGAGGTCTTCTATGCCCTTTATCTCTTTCCTGTACTAAAAGCCAGGGCTGGTTTAGCACAGTTATTTCTAAAAGTGAAGTCACACACAATAGTCCCAGTATCACCTGAGAACTTACTTAAAAACGTAAAGTCTTAAGTTACCCACAAACCTACTTAATTCATCTCTGGCAATGAAGTTTTAACATACTTTGTCAGTGATTATAATGCATGCTTAGGTAAATTTAATACAGGCTGTGAAAACAGATAACTATTCTGAGTAGCTGCAAACTTAGGAAATATTCTTCAAAGTTTGCAAAGATTTTATATCCTCAGAAGAGTTCAGATGGTTAATTTTTCAATTTGGGAATAAGTATTACTAAAGAATTTACAAGTATATGTATGATGGTATCACAAAAATCTTGTTTTTAACATCAACAAGTTGAGAATACTCAAAACTACTTGCAAAAATTTGTACACGATTGTTCCCTTGAGAAACTAGTCTAAGATTCCATCCAATTCATAAAATATATGAATCAAATATTACCTTAAAAAATAAAATTCAAAAATTATCTTTCTTTAGATAATAATACTATTTTTGCTTTATTACCTATTAGGAAAGTGAGATTAAAATAACATTATAAGGTCATTCTGATGCTTTCAAATATGTCTACAATTTGTACCATTAAAATATTAATAACAATTTCAAAGTTATCTGAGCCCTAGCTATAAATAAAATTTTCTATTTCTTCTCTTTGTATTATGTAAATTTAAAACACAATTCTGGTGCTGGTGATAGCTCAGAGGTTAAGAGCACTGACTGTTCTTCCAAAGGTCCTGAGTTCAATTCCCAGCAGCTACATGGTGGTTCACAACCATCTATAACAAAATCTGATGTTCTCTTCTGGCCTGCAGGCATACATGCAGACAGAACACTATATACATAATAAATAAATCTTTTAAAAGAATGATGAAAAAAATAAAACAAAAATTCCATGATTTTATAATTAACAAAAAGTGGGGACAGCTAGATGTGGTGACACACACCTATAATTCTATTATTTGGGAGGCTGAAACAAGGGAATTCAAGTTCACGGCCCATCTGGGCTACACAGTGAAACAAATGCCTTATTTAAAAAAAAAAAGAAGAAGAAGAAGAAAAAGAAAAGAATGAAAAATGTGCTGGGAAAGAAAGAAATCAAGCACAGAAACAATTTTCCTAAAAGCCTTAAAGAAACAAACAAAAATCTTAAAATGACCTAACAAAGGAACTGCCAAGACCTCTCCAATAAAAACTTGCAAATACAGAAGAAATGGAGGAAGAAACCTGAAGATGGAAAGGCTTTCCACACTAATGAACTGGAAAAATTAATATTGTGAAATGACCATCTTACCAAAGGCAATATACAGACTGAATGCAATCCCAATAAAAATTCCAATATCATTCTTCAGAAAAACAAAACAAAAAACAACAATCTTAAGATACATTTGGAAGCACAAATAACCTCAGATAGAGGAATAATTCTCAACAAAAATAGAAACGCTGACTGTATGACTGCACCTTAACCTATGCTCCCGTGAGCAACGTTAGTAAAACTCCCTGGTGCAACCATGCATTGTGTGTACATACACACACAGACAATAATTAAAATTTTATATTATGAAGTGAAACTAGTATGAATGTCACATACATTTTAGAACTGAACATAATACAAAGAAAGGGAAAAGGAGAAAAGTTTCAAAGTTATGTTGGCCTTTATGACAAGTAAATATGACTAAAGAGTAAATGAGAAAACAAAACAGCACTGAAAATAATGACCTTGATGACCAGTGACAACAGAGCTCAGTAGATACTGAACATCACAGACTCAAAGGAATTCAAAGCAATGAAGCACAGACAGGTATTCAAATGGCCCTATTAGGTAAGAAAGAGGACAAACACCATGGAAGTGCTGAAACTGTATATGACAGGGTACCAGGAGGCCAGGCTAAAACCTATGGAAGCCACCTTAAAGGTAGGATGACCTCTGAAAGTAGCATCTGTCAATAATCAAAAAGCAACAAGAAAGACAGGCTATGACCTAAAAGGAACTCAGTTACACATGAATTTTATTTAAAAAAAAAGAAAAAAACAAACAAACAAAACAAAAACTCACAACAGCATCATTCTGAATAGGCAATGTCAGGTTTATTTATACAAGGACAACTTTGGTTCTTGTTTCTCTCTCCAGAGAACCCAGGTTAAGTTCCCAGCACCCACAGAGACAGCCACAACTGCCTATTACAGTTCTAGCTCCAGACACCCTCGTTTAGTCTCCACAGGCACCCATACACATGTGGGGTACACTTACAAAGACAAACACACATATGCATAAATAAAAACAAAATCAACCCTGGAAGAGTAACGTGTTCGGTAACAGTAATATCCAAATGTAGTTCATGAGAATCTATTATAGAGCAAATGACAGGTACTCAATGTAGAATGAATGCATTATTGGAAAAATTCCCATGGTGGCATCATGACATTCACTGAATAGATGTAAGCACATACAGTTTCAAGATGGACAGACACATGGCAAACAAAAAGATGGATTACAGAGAAAGACGTGGGGGAAACAAATCCAGTAAAGTTCCTAGCATCACTGGAAATCCTCAAGACTCTGACTGCTTTGAAGAGAATGACAGTCATGGGCATGTATGGAGTTGTTAGTTAAAACATTTAGACTTGTTGGGAAATAACCATTTTAAAACATTTTTGGGAAAGAAAAATAAATCTGACACAATAATTACTCCTTTAACAAATATATCTTAATTTCATTACCTTAATTAACCATTTCACACAGTAATTTCTTGATTTACTTTATTATAACAGAAAGGGCTACTAGGCTTCTAATACAATTTGTTTTCAAAACAAAAGCTTCTTCAATTATAATTATAAAAGGCAAAACACTGAACTCATCTTACCTCATCATATGATTTACATAGGCTTTGCTACAGCTAGTGTTGTATCTGCAAAAACTACAGTGGACATATGTAGGAAAATGGTTTGCAAAATCTTTTATTTCAGAACAACACTCAATACACTCGTGAACACCTCGACGTAACCTTGTGGAGACATAAAAGAGATATTTAAAACAAAAGCAGTCAGAGAGGGCTATTAGCAAACATAATGCTGCTAGACTTGAGTTTGACTGGGAGTGTGCGTCAGAAGCAAAGCATACCTTAGGTTCCTCAATGCCGTGTTCACCTTACTTTTCTTATTACTATTAGCGAGTGTGCTTTGTTTCTTCTGAGTAGTACAGACTTTTGACCTGATTTTAGATTTATTTCCATTAGACTTGCTTTCATTAGGTTGACTGGGATCAGGTACAGTTGTATTCGGTGTACTTGTATTCAATTTAGAGGGATTTTTAGGAGTTGTGTTTTCAGTCCTTGGAGGTGAGAGCTGGAGGGTAGAAGTGCTTGCGCTGATGGAAGGTATAGCTGAAGATCCTGGTTGAAGAGGTCCAACTGAAGCTCGAATAGTAACCTACAAAAATGAAGGAAATACTTACTTTAAAAAAAACTAACCACTGTATAAAATAAGATAAATCTTAAGTATTCTTTAAAAAGCACAGATAACTAACTAGGTTTAGTCATCTATTTGCTTTAGTCAACCAATTAAATAAATTCAAGTCACATAAAATATCTATTCATATCTTATAATTTATTGTATGTTAACATTGTTATTAATAAATAAGATTAATACAAATTGTATGACTCTAAGAAGATCACATTTCATAGCTACTTTTATGATCTGATATAACTAAATGTAATTTCCGAATACAAGAAAACAAAACTTACGTAATAAAGACTGAAAAAAATAACTCTAAAAAGGCCTGTTACCCTTTAAAAATTACTAGCATTAAACAAATATTGGCAGCATATTTTTTTGGATCACACTTCCTAGGATTTAGGCAAGTGGTTTTATCAATTCATTATACTATAAGGAGATTATAACATTTACAATTCTTGCTCAGCATGGTGGTTGCACACACCTTTAATCCCTGCACTCAGGAGGCAGAGGCAGGTGGATCTCTGTGAGTTCATGGCCAGCCTGGTCTACAGAGCAAGTTCCAGGACAGGCTCCAAAGCTACACAGAGAAACCCTGTCTCAAAAACACAGGGGGGAAAAAAGTTCTTTAAAAGAACCAATAAGGTTTATTATTTACTATTCATAAAACATTTGTTCTATCTGTTGGCTGACAATGCAAACGTCACCTACCAACATCTGCTTTAATCATTTGACTATACTCTCCTCACATCTCAGAGACAGCCAATGCTGAGTCCTAACATGTGCTTATATGATGTACAAAAACACTACGCCAAGAATCCAAAGACCTGAAGTTAATCTGCCTTCCTAGCTATGTGACCTTGCAAAAGTAACTGAATCTTAAGCCATTTCACATCTTTCACACACGGTAATGCTAACTTTATGTACATAATTTACATTGTATGGATTAAGCTAAAGAATACATGAAAAAGCACATTTAGAAATAGGTAATTCTAACGTGCTAGAAAAACATTTAGTATCATTAATATTATTACTATTAACATGGGAAGAAAGGAGAGGACTGCACTGCTTACATTAGTATCTGCATGTGTAGTCCCAGCATGAAAGGAATGGTGTGCAGGGAAGGATGTTGGCTAGCTCTTCTTGCTCTAAGTCTTCAGAGCAGGGCTTTATATTATTTAGTCAATTCAAATAAAAGACATACCCACATTCAAAGGTAAGTACCCAAAGGCAAATATAAATGTTTTGGGGATTGTTTCACTTTGGATTATCCATGCCTCTGTTTTCCCTCCACTGGAGCAAATATTCAAGAGCTGACTGTATATAAAGAAGTCAGAGAAAACAGATGTATATAAGGCAAAAGGGGAACAGTAAATTACAATCATCAATTTACAGTCAGACAAGTGCTTGCTCACAATGCTGTCCAGCAGCAGAATTTGCTTCTTTAAGAGTAGACACAGCATTAATAACTTCAAACATCTGAGAACCTGTAGCATTAGGCACTCTAAAAAGATACTAGAGATACAAAGATAAATGAAAGAATATGATTCCTGATATCAAATGCCTTAGTGTACAGCTATTAAAACTAATAATGCATATGCTACTAACTAGAAAAGTTGAAACAGCCATACAGAATTGAAATAACTCACTGATCAATGGAGCAGTTTATTCAATTGTACTTTTTATGAAGGAATATACCCACACAGGAACTCATAACAATGGTTAGATATTTTTCTTTCTAAGTATAAAAGCAGTAAAACCTAAAATTAGTCTTAATAAAAATCAGAAGTCATTTTCTAACATATTTTGTTCCATAGATAAAACAAGGCAGGAGTTAGTTTTTAGCATACAAATCAAATAACACATATACTTGAACGTACTTTTGTTCCAGGAGGCAGTCCTTCTAGCTGCTTGGGTTTTACAAATGTTCGATGATGTTGAGTCTTGTGATCCATTTTTTCCTTGCATGTCAAAAACTGCAATCTGCATTTGGTACAACGATGTATTCCCTTTTTCTATTAGAAAAAAGGAAAATAATTTCTATAGCTATAAATTCTGTTTGAAACCTTTAGTTTTAGTGATATTTTATAATAAATACTATCAAAGAATCATTTCATTTTTAAAACTTGTATTAATTAGTATTGGATCTCAAGAGTATATCTGTTATGTGGCAATCAAACACGAGGGTTGAGGAAATGGCTCAGTGGTTAAGAGCACGAGCTGTTATTCCTGAGAACCTGGGTTTGATGGCTACCACCCAAAGCTACAGAGAAACCATGTCTCGGATATAAATAAATAAATAAATAAATAAATAAATAAATAAATAAATAAATAAAATTATGATATGAAATGTCTTATAGTCTTAAGCCAACCATCTAACCTGACATGAAAATTTAGTTATTATGTGTTTTTATGTAGAAAAAAATGTTATTTGGAGGTTAAAGAGATGGTTCAGCAGTTAAGTGTTCATACTTCTCTTCCAAAGGACCCAAGTTCAATACCTACCACATGCAGATATCCACACACATACATATTATTTTTTAACTGTTATTTTTTAAATTTTGCTATTTCCAGGCTGGAGAGATGGCTCACTGGTTAAGAGCATTGCCTGCTCTTCCAAAAGTCCTGAGTTCAATTCCCAGCAACCACATGGTGGCTCACAACCATCTGTAAAAAGTTCTGGTGCCCTATTCTGGCCTGCAGGCATACATGCAGACAGAATATAGTATACATAATGAATAAACATTTAAAAAAATTACTATTTCCCATTGGTCTGTATGTGGATAAAATGACTAACATGACCTCTCTAAAACCAAATAAATTTAACGGGACATTTTGAAGAAATGAAAGCAGCATTATTCAATAAACTTCCTATAGTAAGAAAGCATTCTGTGGCTGTGCTGCCTAACATGACTGCCATTAGTCACTCCTGATTGCTGAGTACAAATAATAAGCAGTAATATTAAAGGAGTGAGGGGAATGTTATTACTCTTGACCTGCTTACTGCACACTGTATATTGTATCAAATTAGCACACAGTATTTCACAAAATACACACTTGTTACATGTCAACACAGCATTTTAAAAGGAGCTGAAGAGATGTCTTCAGTTAAGAGCACTGCCTTCTCTTCCAGAGGACCCACATGGTGCTCACAAGCATTTGTAACTTCAGTTCTAGAGGATCCAATAGAAGCCTTTTTCTGCTCTCTGCAGGTGCCAGGCACACACATGATGCACGGACATCGATACAGGCAAAATAACAACACACATTAAAGAAAAAAAATTTTTCTCTCACAGAGATCCACCTGCCTCTGCTTCTCGAGTGCTGGAATTAAAGGCATGCGCTATCACCGCCCAGCTAAGAAAAGATTTTTTAAATGAATTGAAAAAAAAAACAACAGACAACAGTTACAATGCTCAAAGCAGTAAATAATAGTAAGGTGCTATAGTTCTAACTTCATCTTATTATTTTATAAGCATGATTCAGTGGATTTTTTTCACAGATGCACGTAACACAAATTCATTTATTGTGTACTCAAAGAGGATGAATTAAAACAGAAAATACGGCCAAGAATCAGAAACTAAACAAGCTGAAAAAGACAGTTCACATGCATTAGTTCATCTCCCAGAAATGTTTTTCTGTATACTCACTCACATAAGTTCACAATTTCATGATTTTCTAACTGAACCCAACAGACAAGTACATGACAATGAGAAAACCTGGTGGGCAGACTTTAAAAAGTATAAATACACTGAACTTTGCAGTGAGCTGACAAAACCTGACCACACCATCAGATCCAGTGTAGACATGGGTTTCTGATTGCAAGAAAGGCATCGTTGCTAAGACAGGTTTCAGTGTTTCAGCAACATTTTTAGCTTAAAAGATGGTTTAATTGCTCCAGGAAAAGAACCACTAAGTATCACATCAGAGAAGTAAGGAACAACCAATGATGAGTTCCAGACATCACATAGCTAAAGCTAGCAGAAGTCACTCAGGAAACAAGCTATGCTCTGGCAGAGTTCCAATGCTGAGGGAGCATTGTCATAATACTGTGAAATGTTACCCTAGGTCTGTAATGACAACACCAGGGTCTGGACAATGGGGTGAAAACACAAGACAAAGATACAAACAAGATTAAGAATTCTCTATCTTCATTCTTTCAATTCTAACTCACTTTTTTTCCTCTTGAGAGGGTACTTCAAAATCATTCCCACATCTACTGAGACCCTGAAGCAACCTATCTTTCCCATATTCCATTTGCCTTTTGTTTTGTCTAAATCCTAGGCTTCCTATTCCTTGTCATCTCTGAGACTCATCACTATTTATAGGCCATGAGAAAATTAGAAAAGAAGGAAAGACATGGAAGCTTTACAAGTGATTCTATACATAATTTAAATCACTTGTATACATGGAACAACTTTATTTCCTTTGAAGAACAAACTGAATTTTCTGAGTGATAATCAAGTAACATGAAAAAGTAAAAATTACTAAACTCACCTGATGCTTCATGTAATGATGCATATAGGGTGTGGCAATTTTAATAACTTTAAGGCAAAATGGACATAGCAAATTCTTAGTGTTTTCATGTGATGTTCTAAAATGAGATTCTACATCAGAAAATAATGATGATCTATAATTGCAAACCTAGAAATAAAAAACATTAAGTTGAAATGGAAAGTTTGTAATTGATTTGAAAGTACAAAGTGACAAAGAATCACTTGTTAAATTATATACTACCAATATCCAGCTCTAATGCCTATCCATGCAAGAAGCTCACTAACGAAAACACTAAAAGTTAGAATAGGGTGATCCTTCAGAACTCAAGACTGCTTCCTAAATATAATAGATACCTTCATTTTTTTTTAAAGATTTATTTATTTATTATGTATACAGTATTTTTGGTATTCTGTCTGCATGTATGCCTGCAGGCTAGAAGAGGACACCAGATCTCATTACAGATGGTTGTGAGGCACCATGTGGTTGCTGGGAATTGAACTCAGGAACTCTGGAAGAGCAGGCAGTGCTCTTAACCACTGAGCCATCTCTCCAGCCCCGATACCTTCATTTTTATCACATCACTTCCCTGCCACCCCGTCTTCCCTTGAATTTTGAAGCTTTGGAACCTTCTGGAGGTTGTGGAGTCCTATAAAGTACTTTATCTCTGCATGAAACAGTACTTGCCATCAGATTATAAATACAGCCTCCAAGCTGTGAAAGTGGCAATTCATCTCCCTCCAGCTTTCCTATTCCTTCAAATTCTGAAGAAATACTTGTACCAAAGCACATGACAGGCTCTGTATAACTAAGCATTTTCACATTGGTCATATGGATGCACTATTCCCTCCTGGGTAAAGTAAATCGTAAATCCACATCTATTTTTCTGATCAGGCTCCTCTCTTTCTAGTGCCCAGGAGCAAACAGCAGCCTCTGACCAAATAAAGCTCACTATCTTCCCCTCATGTAATGTATGAAATATGCAAGAGACTTTACATTCGTAAACTAAGTAGGAGGGACTTTAATTTTAGCTACCCTTTTTACCTAAATGGTAAAAA
>NC_022012.1:67190846-67195849 GCF_000317375.1 Microtus ochrogaster
AAAAAAAAAAAAAAAAAAAAGACCACACATGAAAATTAGCTAAAATTCAAAAATCGTAGTCCTTAAAGTTTTATTAGAACATGAACACATCCATTTATTCCCCTACTCTCATTTTGCTGACTTGCCACAATGGGAGAGTTGACTGGCTGTGAGAGACTGTAATCTCTCAAAAATTAAATGTTTAACGTTGGTCCCTTAACTAAAAAGATTTCTAACAATTTGTCTAACAACTACAAATCTTAACACCAAAACAACAAATAGTAAAGAACACTATAAAACATGGATGGATGTACCTGGCAGATATACGGCATTTCACCAGGTTTATGATTATCCTTCATATGTTGTAAAAGAATCTGTTCAGTTTCAAACGATAGCTCACAGATTTTACAAATGGCTATAAATAGAAGGAATAAAGTTATTACAACATTTTAATACATAAATATAAAGGTTCATTCATTTTGTCTAAAAGTAAATGGAGCAGCAGTGAGAAGTCGTGAGCAATCATACACACAAAAAAAAAACCCAGTGCAAGTCCTCTAAATTCCTCTTTTAGCACTACTGCAAATGCATGTTCATCATCCTATTGTCTCAGTACCAAATAACCTGCCTGAGTTCATGTAGCAATACATGACACACATCTGGAATTTCAACTGAAACTTTGAAGTAAGTTAACTTTTTGAATTTTGCCCCCAAAATTCAAAGTCTGTTTCTTGTTTCTATTTCTGCAATAGTTTTCTCAAGACTGCGTAACTTCAACAATAAAGAAACACTCGAAACTGAAAGGCAGCTTTAACTCACTAGAAAACTCATGAAGTGTGTGTGTGCTCTCGATGTGGCACTGCAGCTGGAAGGGCGTGGGAAACTGGCGGTAGCAGTGCTGGCAAGTGGTATGCTTCTCCCAGCTCTCACTGCTCTGCTTCTCAAGTTCCAAATGGTGTTTCATGTGGTTCATAAACCTGTAAAAGATTGTCAACAGGTGCAAAGATTCAAATTAAAACACTCAAAAGAAAATCTCAAACCCCATTATAAATAAAATTGTGAATACTATTCAAAATCTAGAATCTTCAATTTCTCTAGAAAAGTGCATGTTTTAAATAATGACCTCAAATGGACACTTTTTAATCTTTGTTCTCAAATGTCACTAGTTTCAGATGACTGTTTTTAGATAAAATGGCAGGGTTGTCTACATTGTTAAGGACTATTCACACTGTAAAATTTAATAGTGGAAGAGAATCCTATCAACAAAAGCAGCTAGAGTCATGGGGAAAATCCTTTAAGACCTTAAAGATACCCAATAAATTCCAGCTACTAGTATTTTTTACTTTGTTTTAAAATGCGTAAGTGTAGTTCTAATGCCTGCAATTGTAACTTTTCATTTTATTTAGTGACACTGTTTACCGTTCGCACAAACTGTTCATCTTGCATACTGTGTCCTTTGTAAGACAATCTCCATTTTTTAGTTTTACACTTTGCTATTTCAGCATCCCTACAGGCTTCTGATGAGCAGAACTATGACACTAAGTATAGAGTATTGTATACCTATTTAAAAGTACTTACTTAAGCTTTTGGCTTAATTGGAAAGTAATATTACTTGAGCAAAATAATTTTCAGAATGGGTCAACTATTAGTGAATTATTCAGTTGGAGGCTTCAAAAGAAATGACCATGAAATTATATGATAATGTTATCAACCCAGAGAACAGCCATCATGAAGGCTGTGACATCCTTTTTTCCCCCTATCTCTAAAACATAGTATCTCTTCAAAGCAGGTTGAATTACACTTTGAGTCCAAGGTGATTCCCTCTCCAAAGGGCTGACTAGTGCCCCTTTCAGGAATGTAGCAACTTGGAAGAAAATCTGACATGTCTGAGGTCTGGGGAACAAGGGTTGCTTGTTGCCTTTGTCCGCCTACTTGTATGCCTAATCAGCCTGGGTAGATTATCTTCTGACAGCTCTATCATCTTTCTTGACCTAGGCATTGATGTGCAGCAGGTCTCCCTAGTCATCAATTATGACCTTCCCACCAACAGGGAAAACTACATCCACAGAATTGGCCACGGCGGTCGCTTTGACCATAAAAGTGTGGCCATTACCATGGTGACAGAAGAAGACAGTTTATACCCTATCTCCTGACAGAATACGGAACTCAGTGGTGGAGGTCTACTTCAAGACTGCTTCCAAAGCACAACTTCCCTGCTAAACTACTGGGACCACTAGCTCTTGAAGAAGGTGAAGTAGTGTAGGAGCTTGGGGAATATACAAAATCACACACACACACACAAAAAAAAGCCAGGTGAGCACCATTGTATCAGCGAGCCACGGAAGCATAAAAATGAATGAACCCTGGAGCTGAAGAGGTAACTGTTGGTGTATAAAATGCTAAGTCACAAGATTTTTAATAAATGTAAAAGATATGGTAAATGTATGTGTATTTGTATACAATAATCTTTTCATTCATTTTTGAGAGTTTTGTGAATGTTATTATTATCTTCTCATCTCTCTTTAAATTTGTCCCATATCTACTCCTGAAGTACAACTTATCTAAAATAAGTTTACTCAGGTCTGTATCTTATTGTGAAATGTGCATAAAAGAAAAATCAGTTTTCATCAACAGCTTAATTTTTAAAAAATAAGATTGTTTAAAAGAAAGATAAAGGAAAACAATAAAACAACTATAATAAGGGTAGAAGACACAAGGTGGCAAGTGTCCAATGTAAAACTTTAAAATTCTGGGTGAATATTTGAAAGTTTTTATGAAAGAGTAGAAAAAAGTCTTACCTAATAAAATAAAAAATTTAGACTATATATGAAAACCATCATTCAACATATCTCTTTGCTTTTTTCTTCTTTTTGGTTTTTCTTTTTTTTTTTAAATATTTATTCATTTATTATGTATATAATATTCTGTCTCTGTGTATGCCGAAGGCCAGAAGAGGGCACCAGACCTCATTACCGATGGTTGTGAGCCACCATGTGGTTGCTGGGAATTGAACTCAGGACCTTTGGAAGAGCAGGCAATGCTCTTAACCTCTGAGCCATCTCTCTAGCCCCTCTTTTTGGTTTTTCAAAACAGGATTTTTCTTTATGTAGTTCTGGCTGTCCTGAAACTCACTCTGTAGACCAGGCAGACCTCGAATTTACAAAGATCCGCCTGCCTTTGCCTCCCAAGAGCTATGATTAAAGGTGTGTACCATCACTGCCTGGTGACTTCTTGTTATTCTTCTAAGTTTTTTTGGTTTTGTTTTCTGTTTTCTGAGACAAAGTTTCTCTCTGTAGACCTGTGGTTGTCCAGGAATTCATTCTACACACCCATGCTAGCCTTGAACTCACAGAGATCTGCCTGCCTGGCAAAGGTGCTATTTTTATAACATAGGCCACTCAAAGAATACAAGTATAAATTCTTAAAATTTAAAAACATTTGTATGTAAAAATTTTTAAATTCCATTGAGAATGATATGTCTAATTTTTATTTAAATTTTAAAATTAAGACAGACACGTCTTCTAGGAGTACTTCTCTAAAGCGGTCAATTCCTATAAGATATATACAATAAAGATGATAAATATAAAGTGGGAGATTTGAGCATCAAATAGTATTAGTAAGGAGAAAGTCATTCTGAAACCTTCTGAAGAAGTACTTCCTGTATTGTGAAGAAATTATACTATTCAGAGACATTAGAAAATTCAAAACACACAATAAATTCCTAAATCACTAATAAGTTCATTTTGATTCAAATTAAAATATCTTTGTCCTTTCTTAAGCCATATGAAAGAAAGACAAAAATAGCAGGATTTAAGAGGAGAAACTGAAAATACAACAAAGGAGAACATACTGAAATTGCTATCTAGAATGGCAAGAGAGTGTATGATAAAGACACAATGGTAACATCTCTAACATTTCAATTTTCATTAAATAGAAATTCCTATTTACATACCTAATATTATTTTTGAGAACTTTCAAACAACTGAAGCATTTAAAGGTTGTGTGAGTCTTCAGTTCTTCTTGGACATCTCCTTCATGTTTTCCATAATAAAAGTCATTAACTAACATGATCAATTTTCCTTTCTCTGAATCAAGAGCTTTAGTGTCATTTGTTGTATTTGAAATTTCTATTTTAGTCAATCCCAAAAAGTTATTTATCATGTCTGGACAACAATACTAGAAGAGAAAAAAAAAGATGCCTTATTAATTACAAAATGATAGCAAAAACAATTATGTTTTCAACTAAGGGTAAACCACATAAATCTATGCTTGGTAAGATATCTGGAAGAAACAGTAAAATTCTGTGGTGAATATTCTAAAACGTTTAGAAAAGTAAACATTTTTTTTTTTTAGAGTAGACTATTTGTTTAGTGTGTGCATTATGTATGGACGTGTGAGTGCCACAGTGCACTTGTGGAAGTCAGAGGACAACCTGCGGACGTTGGTTCTTTCCTTCCACCATGTGGGTTCCAGGGATCAAACTCAAGTCGTCAGGTTTGGCGGCAAGCACCTTTAACAGCTGAGCCATCTCGCCAGCCCATAAACATTATCTTAACAAAACAAAAATTTAAAAAGAGATGAAAAAAACCTTAACACTAAGACTTGGCTATAGCTTTTAAACTTTTCCCATGCAATATGCCTGCTTAGATACATGTTTAATAGTCATTTGTTTCTAAACCAAAATTCATTCATTTCATAACCATGTCAGTAATACAGGAGGAAGGTTAGTGGTACATGCTTTGATGTATCCAGTTATATGAAATCTTCCTGCTGGACAGGAGTGGTGTATCCCAGCACTCAGGAGGCAGAGGCAAGCCTAGTGAGTGTCAGAAGAGCCAAGACAGCCAAGGATACACAGAAAAACCTATCTCAGCCAGGCGGTGGTGGCGCACGCCTTTAATCCCAGCACTTGGGAGGCAGAGGCAAGCGGATCTCTGTGAGTTCGAGACCAGCCTGGTCTTACAGAGCTAGTGCCAGGACAGGCTCCAAAGCCACAGAGAAACCCTGTCTCGAAAAACCAAAAA
>NC_022012.1:67196265-67211958 GCF_000317375.1 Microtus ochrogaster
GCCAGCCAAAACCACAGAGAAACACTGTCTTGAAAAACCAAAATAAATAAAAATAAATAAATAAATAATATATAAGTTACTTATTGTATACAATTTTCAGTTGTAGGGCTTTTTTAGTATTTTTTTCTTCAAGGGCAAACCTAGAAAAATCTGCATCAGAAAATTCAGAGGTGCTCATTAAAATGGTAATTCCTGCCTGATGGGGGCACATGCCTTTAATCTCTACACTTGAGAGGCCTTTACTCTACTCTTGGAAGGCAGAGGCAAGCGTTCAAGGCCAGCCTGGTCTAGAGTTCCAGGACAGGCAGGAACCCTGCCTCAAAAATCCAATTAATAAATAAACAGAAATGGTAATTCTTGGGACCACAATGTCTACAGGTAGAAGCCTAAGAAGTTGTTTCTGCTTTTTGTTTTTTAAGAAACACAGGTAATTGTTTTATAACAAAAAGCTTCTTAAGTGTGCTATTAAACCAGCATCTGAAAATCTTAATTATTCCGTCCTATTGTTACAACATCCACTTCCTCTTTTGTCACATGTAGGTCTTTCCATTATTATCATTCATCAAACATTCAGTCTGACATGAGGAGCCAGGCCTGTGATAGACAGATGTACAGCATCTTTGCCAAGGTTACATTATTCCTGCTTCATTTCATGTTCAACATTTATACTCTGTGTATGTAAATGCAGGTGTGTACATGTGGGTGTGAGCATTTATACATTCACATGTATATGCAGGCCAGACAACAAGTTTGCTGCCATTCCTCAAGCACCAGCTATCTAACTTGGCACCTCAACATGAACACCACCTAGATCTTTTTAAATGTGGGTTCTGGAGATTAGGTACTCCTGTAAGGAACAGATTGCTTGAACTATCTTCACATACCGTAACTTTTGAATTTCTATACCTACAAAAGTAAAAACATCAAAAAAAAAAAAAACATTTAAAATATATCTAGGAAGTAGGAAAAATGCTGAATAAAACTGACTCAGAGAGGAACATAACTAATTTATACTCATGATAACTCATAAACAAAATTAAAATAAGTCCATTTTAGCTGAGCATAAAGGCTTACACCTTTAATCCCAGCACTCAGGGGGCAGAAGCAGGTGGACTTATGTGAGTTCAAGGCCAGCCTGGTCTATACAGAGAGTTCCAGTTCAGACAGGGCTAAGTACATTAGTATCCTAAAAGACTATCTTTTTTTCCATTGATAAAATGGAAGCACAACCCCCTCCCCCAATTTTTTTTAATTTACGAAGTGAGCCAAGAAAGGGTTTGTTATGTTTCTGTATTTCTTTTTTGAGACAGAACTGGCTGGCAATTTACTAAATAAACCAGTCTGGCCTTGATTTCACAAAGATTTGCCTGCCTCTGCTTCTGAGTCCTGAGTCTAAAGTTCCAGCCTTATTTCTAGATTTTTCCTAAGGTACATGTTAAAATATATGAACTCAAAATTAGGAATATCAAGCTATTTCTAAGGACTTTTATAAGGATAATACTACTTTTAATCCTAAGGAAAGGAAGCACGATATGGAGCAATCTGACTCTACTACAGAAAATCACTCAAGAGCTGTGGCTGAGTCAATGGTAGAGAACTTGTCCAGCATGCACAAGGCTCTGGATTCAGTCTCAAAAAGACAAGTGTCAGGAGGCAGATTAAAAGAATGAACTTACTTAAAATTTATATATTATAAATATGTATCAATGGCATTATTTTGACAAACAAAGCACTATCTTATTTAAAACTCCTATGGGGAAAGAAAATCACAACTATCACAGGAAAATTGGATGCAGAGTCTTCTAATTACTAATGGGTTAATGTTATGCCCTACTGTGCTATATTCTTAAACAACGTAAGAACTTACCTCCGATATAACTACAACAGAGTATTAGCTGTTAATCTCTCCAACTCCATCTTTAACCTTCTTAGACTAAAAATATTTCTACTTCTGAGATAACTTTTTTAGATCATGTAGTTTTTGTCTTTCTGTGCCAAAATATTGCCCCATGGTTTTAAATTTACCCTTCCTAGATTTGATTATGTATATGTCCATTATGAAATAAAGAATATATACAAGAATAAAATATACAAGAAAATACATAAATACACATTGCATGAATTATGTTACTTTCATAAAATGCTCTGGTGTTCTACTATTTGAATATTACATGGCATTTGGCAATTTCCAATAGAAGTAATCATAAATAATTCTAAAAGATATTAAAACACACACACATTTAGGACAGAGGTCAATAATCTTTCCAAGTGCAGGATTAGCCTTTTGTAAACTTGACACAAACTAGGGTCATCTGAAAAATGGAAACTTCAATTGAGAAAATGACTCCATGACACTGGACTGTATGAGTCTGTGAGGCAATTTTTTTTTATTAAGGACTGATGTGGGTGTGCCTAGCCTACTAGGGGCAGTGCCATACATGTGCAAGTAGTCCTGTGTTGGATAATAAGGTCAACTGAGCAAGTCATGTGAGGCAAGCCAGTAGGCAACATTCTTCCAAGGTCTCTGCTTCAGTTCCTGCCTCTAGGTTCCTGCGATGACTTCCTTTCATGATAGTCTGAATGTAAGCTGACAGGTAACCTTTCTTTTCTATGTTACTTTTAATCATGATGTTTCCATCACAGCAACAGAAAGCCAATTAGGCCAAGAAGATTATACAGTATAATAAAATCTGTACATATAATAGGGGAAAATAAAAACATTTTATATTTACCTGTAAACACAAAAAGAAAACCAAGAGTACATAAAGCAAACTAATATGAAGTTATTTTAAGGACTACCTTATGAATCAGGCAGATGTGAATTGGGGCCAGATTCCTCACTAGCATCCCTGTGTAGGCTTTTATGAATCATATGATTATAATACCTGGTCAAAAAATGAGTAAGCAGAACTAATGTACTCCCTTTTGCCCCTCTATCTCTAACATCAAACATATAAACTGTCATTTAAAGTGGAAATTCCATTAACAGGATAATTTTCCTGTATGAGTGAAGCATGAAGGACAGTTCACAAGGCTACATTCTGGGAGCTGGAAGTAGGATAAATCAAATATAATTCTGAATAAAAGAGACTAGGATTGGGATTTTTAAAGTTTTTTGTCTACTAATCGTTCATAAGCATGGGTTTCAATATGACATCATATTTGTACATAATATATTTTGATCACATTCAACCCTCATTATCCTCTCTTGTCCTTCTTCCTACTTTGCCTGTTCCCAATAAGTAGTAAGTAGTCCTCCTGTCTTCAGTTTTCTTTTTGCTTACTTTTCAAGCTCAGTAAGTTTGATTAGGATTACTTTCATGAGTAAAGGGTTATGTACAGTAGTATGGGCAATTTAACCAGTGGCTATACCATTGACCAATATGTCTCCCCTTTCCCCATGAACTGCCAGTGAGTTCCTCCTGGTTTTGTTTGTTTTTGAAAATGATGAATAAAAAATTGTTAATAGGTACTTAATTCTTTTCCCTCATTCACTTCCTTTTGTATTCTATATGCTATTCTTCTTATCTTCTTTTGCCTTCCAGTCATTTATAGTAGGAACAAGATTACATAACATTTTTATAAAGGCACAAAAGAGCATAGTAAAAGCTAATATTTGAAGGAAGTCTTAACTAAAGTTTATACTTCATAAATACTTCCAAATTTCCTTAAAAATCTAAATCAAAAGCTTTCTATTAAACTTGAAACAAATCTGTAATAATTGTGCAAACTATATTCTGAACTTTATCAAAACAATATTTCAAGTGAAAAACATGAGCATTTGAAGTTTATATCTGAATACTGACAATATATGCGTATCTTAGATCTTCATCATCTAATGCAGAAAACACACATTAGCATATATACATACACACAGTATAGAATTTTAAAATTAAAGTGTTTTACAAATCTGAATGGCTTAATCAGTATATTGTGTTTAAAATCAGAATACAATAAGCAAATATAAATATATGAAATAAGGAATTTTACTATCTCTCTTTGTTTTTTGTTTGTTTGCTTGTTTTTTGAAACAGGGTTTCTCTGTGTAGCTCTGACTGTCCTGTAGATCAGGCCGGCCTTGAATTCAGAGATTCATCTGCCTCTGCCTCACAAATACTGGGATTAAATATATAGAATCATTTTGAATATAAATTTTTACCTAAGCACTCACTATGAATATATCCAATATAAGATTTCATACCTAAAGTGTTCGAACAAACCAAAATTTACTATAAATTGGTCATTAACATTTTTAGAGATTTTCAAACTTTTTCAAATTAGAATCTAAAAAATTTTTACCGTCATGTGATTTTTCAGAGGATCCAAAAGATTGAAGTGAATATTACACTTAGGACATGCTCTTGGAAAAGTTGTTCCATTTTTAGATTGATTTGATGAACAATTTGCACCTAAAATGAATTCAGATCAATTATGAAATAAAAGTCATCACTTTTTAGGGTTTTTTTCCGAATTATTTTTAATTACTTCTGGGTACAGACACACGTGTACATGAATGTCACATTTGTGTTGATGGCTGTGAGGTGGCCAGAGGACAATGTTTGGCACCCTGAAGCTCCATGGAATTAGCTGATGGTTGTAAGCCACTCAATGTGGATGCTGGGGATCAAACCCAGGTTTTCTGCAAAAGTTGTAAGTGCTCATATCCAATAAGCCATCTCTCCAGGCCCCAAATTCAGCACTTTTTAACGTTAAATAACCACTATTAGTCTCTGAATTTGTAACAGTTGCAAAACTTACCTTTAAATATTACAGTAATTTTATTCTCATTTACCTTGTGATGGTGTCACCTGCAGAGACATCACTGATGGAGGCTTTTCTAAAGAGACAATAGAAGAGGCATCTGCTCCAGAAATATTGTCACTGGGTTTAGGCTTTTTTTGGTTAACACTGCTTATGTCAGAACCAGGACGTTTTGATGAAAATGAACTTTCATTCAAACCTAAAATGATTTAAACAGTAGAAAAAGATTTTAAAATATTATAAAATGCTGCTCATAACTAGTTAAGTTTATATGTGGGAACTAATATATATGATATAATGGAACTATACTATATCAATGATAAAAATTAAATGATATTTCTAGGCACAGTGGCACACACACCTTTAATTCCAATTCTTGGGAGGCAGAAGTAAGCAGAGGTCTGTGAATTTGAGGCCAGTCTGATCTACCTAACCAGTTCCAAGCCAACCAGGGCTACCCTGTCCTAAAAAACAAAAAACAAACAAACAAAAAAAAAAAGCAAACAAATTATATGATACAAACTTAAAGAGTCTAAGGAAAAAGCATAAAAACTTACTAAGAACTACATTTATTCAATCAATGTGTGAAACTGCCTTCCTATGCAAGTACATTCTCAATATGGCTTGAAAAAAAATAATGACACTGAGGAAAGATATTCTGAAGTTCCTAAGAACCAACAATAATCTTCAGATGCTTAAGTTTGTACTACACACACACACACACACACACACACACACACACACACACACACACACACACACACAGGCAAGCATACCCAATAATTTGCTCCAAACATCAGATCCTATAACTTCTTTCATTTTTTTCCCAAGACAGAGTTTCTCTGTGCAACCTGGGATGCCCTGGAACTCACTTTGTAGAATAGGCTGGCCTTGAACTCAGGGATCTGCCTGTCTCTGCCTCCTGAGTGCTGGGATTAAAGGTGTGCACCACCATGCCCAGATAAAATTTTGTAACTACCTAAAATGCCTTATGTGATTAGTCTTTTCCCACCTAACAAAGTGATCTCTCATAGCTTATGACATTACACACTTATTGCTATATACAAAGTAGAAACTTCTATACCTGAATAATATTTTACTCATTCAATAGAAAGGGCATAAGGGAGGGAGCTGTGTCTCTTTTAAGGGACTATATTAAGGAGTGTCTGACCAAAAGTAAAAAAATAAAAAACTCTTCTATTTGATTTATTAGACTTCTACATGAATCTTTGTTTACATAGATATTTCATTATTTAAAATAATTTCCCATTTAGCTAAAGCACCATAACGCTAAAGGATTAAACCTTAGAGTATCAGCAAGAGAAAGAGGGACAGTTAGACTCTAACTAGGCCAAACAAAGTCCTTTTTAAAAATAAAATATAATGTATATTGTAGCAAAGACTCTCAAACTGCACATTAAGTAGCCCCTCTGTACACTAACTGTAGAAACAAACCCAGAATCTGTCAGTCTCTACTTATGCATTCTTATTTGACTTCTGAGTTTCAATTTCCGTTTTTGCTACCTTATTTTACAGTTACTTTAAGGTCAAACAATGTATTGAAAGAACCTTAAAATACTTGGTACATAAAGAAAAAGAACAATTACCATTACTAACAAGGCACTTTATACCTTAACTTGCTTTAAAGGATAAAATTATTCCAAAAGATCTGCTATTACTATTTTTAATGAGGACAAACTTGCCAAGAAAATAAGATTATACTAGTTCATTTCACTGTTTCATCTGTTTAAAAATTTTTTAATTTTTTTTAAAAAAGAAAACAAACTAACTTTTTGCATTTTACACACCAATTTTACTTCCTCCTCCCATCCCTTCCACTTTGTCCCCTACCCCACACCACATCCACTCTTCAGAGAGGGTAAGGCACATTGCTTTGAAAAAGGACCAAGGCCCTCCCTATATATCTAGGCTGAACAAGGTATACATCCAAAGAGAATGGGTTCCAAAAAGCCAGTCCAAGCAGTCTGCCCCAGTCACTGTTTCATCTTTTAAGACAAAGTAATAATGGTTTCTCTCACAATCTTCAAAACATTTGATCTGAGACAGACAAACTGCACATATATGAAAAAGATCTCTGGTAGTGTAATCATACTAACATGTTTATGTTACTTGGAAAACATATAGGTGATAGCATTTTTAATTAATCAATTATAAAATAGATTATAATGTAAAAATAGACTTCTTCAATTTAAGAATTTAACATGAGAAATCTCAACATTAAATAAAACCACTGAAGCCAGGCGATGGTGGCGCACGCCTTTAATCCCAGCACTCGGGAGGCAGAAGCAGGCGGATCTCTGTGAGTTCGAGCCCAGCCTGGTCTACAGAGCAAGTTCCAGGACAGGCTCCAAAGCCACAGAGAAACCCTGTCTCGAAAAACCTAAATACATAAATAAATAAATAAAACCACTGCATTCATTCCAATCTTTTTTACATTTATTTATTTATCTCTGTGAATGAGTGAGGGTATGCACAAGTCACTGCATTTGGGTGAAACTCAGAACAATTTGTGAGTCTGTTCTCTCCTTCCACCATGTAGATTCCAGGAATCAAAGTTGTCAAGACTTGGAAGTAAATGCTTTTACCAACTGAGCCATGTCAATTGGTCCTGCTTTGTGTTTTATATTCTGACCCTTTATCTGTTTTGCTAGGCTTGTGCTATTCTCCATCCCCAAATAATTCTAGCTCTGCCAGTAAAAATCCTACTTTCCTTCACAAACTCAAACCCCATAATCTCCACGGACAGTAATCTGTCAGTCAATCATGCTACTAAAAGATCAACACTGACTGATACTGACATTTGTTATAAATGTAATTCACGTTTCACTTATCTTGTGTGGGCATTAAAAAAAGCCCTGTGTGAACTAGAGCAATAATCAAAATGCTATCTTCAGGTGCCTAGCTCCATGTGGAGAACTGAATAAATTATAGAAGAAAAATTAATAGCCCCATCTCTTAATATGAAAAAAATCGAAACTATGAAGAGGTCAGCTGATCTGATAAAAATTAAATCTTAAGAGCAGAGGTTCAAACCTAAAACTTCCTAGTTATCCCACTTAATGAAGTTTCACTCACTGTAGTAGAAAGCTGGGAGGGAGAATAGGAGTCTTTATTGGTTCTTTCTTCCCAGAAGTCTCAAGACTGTAGACTTTTTCTATGAGTAAAGTCTATGAGCTTCCTAATGCCAGATTTAATACAAATATTTTTTCTCCGTTTCTTTTCGCTTGTACCTATTTTATTAACAAGATATTAGTAAACATTTTAGTAAACTATGTATGTGACATTCAGAGACGTGTTCATCAAATAAGGTATTTTTAAAATGGAAAAGCACCTTAAGCCCTATTATGAAAAAAAAGTGCAGGAAAGTCTGTTAAACACCTCATTAACTATTTATTAAACAATCTAAACATTCCAAAAAACTTTGTACATCTTAGTTAAAATACTTCAATAAATACAAATAGCTATTGCTTAAGAACTAACTTGCCTTGATGAGGAGGAATTTTCACAAAGACAAAAATTTCTCCATGGTATGCTAATATATTTCAAATTAATGAAGAATGCTTATCATATGCACTAAAGGAACTTTAAATCATCAATAGATAAATTTATTACTCTTCTAAAGACCATTTTTTACTATGTCTAAGTCTTTGTCTTTCTGTTTTTGAGACACAGTTACACTATGTAGCACAGTATAGCTGTGAAATCATTACATAGTCCAGCTTGACCTCAAACTGATAATAATCCTCTGCCACAGCCTCTCAAACGCTGATTATAGATGTACACGGCCAAATTCAAAAACTAGTTATTTAAATTACCTTTTAGTTACGAGAGAAGAGGAGGGAAAGGAGAGCATGGTAAATACAGCCATGCCACAGCACACATGTGGAGGTCAGAGGGCAATTTGCTACAAGTCAGTTCTCTCGTCCCACTATGTGAGCCCCAAGCATGGAAACTCAGGTCAATATGCTTGGAAGCAAGTGCCTTTGCATGCTGAGTCATGTCACTAGTCCAAAATCTATTTCTTTATTATAGCTACTTTACAGCACCATAAAATCATACTTAACTATATAATGAAATCACTTACTGAACTAGAAAGACGCTAACCTAATTAAGAATTCAATTACAGCCATATACTTTTTTTATACTAGGGGCAACATAAACTGAATTTTCTTAACAATGTTTATATTATCTGAAGCCTTCATTGATTTTTTTTAAAGAATTTTTAAGGTTGAATTCATAGGAAAAATGAGTACAATGTGACTTTGTGAAGATTTTATATAAAACCTCAAAAAGACATTTAAAAGCTATTTATAGCAGTCTATATAATAAATACTTTCACATAAAGATATGGGTTCCAAAACAAAGGTGATTCCATATGATTATCCATCAAGTTTAACTATTTTAAGGAAAAAAAATAGTGACACCAACCTGCAATAGAAAGTGATGGTCCCGCTTGGTAATGTGATAATCCTGTATCCTGGGTCAGATCAAACAGTAACTCTGAAGAGTTGTTAGACACAACTCGTGGAGAGTTTGTTATATAACCCTGTTAAATTCCAAGAAAGAAGATTACATGTACTGGATATAATTATAATTATTGTTTTAAACACATGTATAAAAGCAATTTAATGGAATATTTACATCATTAAAATAAAAACCTTTGATAGTTCAACAAGTTAAAAAGCACAAATGTAGTTACTAGTGGGCAAAATTGTCAACTATCAAAATTTCATTTATTCCTGTCTGCCCAGCTAAAAATTGATTACCTAACCTGAGTAGCAAACTCTAATCCAGTGTTTTTAAAGTAAAAAAAATGCAAGCTTACTTTATATCTGTAAGACCAATACATGCTGAGAGGTTCTAAAATTGCAAAATTATCAAGAAGTAAATAGCAGAATTCAGTAAAAAAAAACTGCATAAATAATAAACAAACAAGAAAAAAGAAAATATAGCAAACAAGAATGTGGGGGGTTTTTGTTTGTTTGTTTTGTTTTTTAAGACAGGGCTATTCAGTGTAGTTCTGGGTGTCTTGGAACTCATTCTCTAGACCAGACTGGCTTCAAATTCACAAAGATCCACCTGCCTCTGCCTCTCTCTATAAACTCAAGGCCAGCCAGGTTTATAAAGTGAGTTCTAAGAAATCTATGACTACACAGAGAAACCCTGTCTCAAAAAACTAAATAAGTAAATTTATAAATGAAATAATTCATATTAATTAGTCATGAATCATATTGATTTTATTGATGATATTAACAGCAATATATCCCAAACTTGCCTGAAAAAAGTGCTAAGACACAAAGCTATTCTATGAAAAATTAAACAAATAAAACATGATATTAAATGTAAACTATAATTATAATTTAATAAATTAAAATTAAATCAATAAAAATAATTAAAAGTAGTTTCCGATATTCATGATGAAAGCCCCTAAAATAAGACCATTCATTCCAGAACACAAGTCTGTGATTTTAGTTTTGACCACAAAGATAGCTGAGATTTAAATGTATGATTTCTAGGCTCCCATACAAACAGACAAACTGGCTTTTTTCCAGTAAGATTCCAGGACTACAAACCATCAATTGAGGTGGTTTATGTCCAAAGAAATAAAATATTCTTAACTGAAAAGATTCTAGTTTCTAACTTTTATAAAAGTTAAGATACCATCCCTCTGCTTTCTTCTTGAGACTGTTAGATTTATTTATCTAACAATATTAGTCAACTTTTTTCTCCAGTTTTCTACTCTAAATGCCAAAACAACTAATGACAAGTAGAAGAAAACAAGTTAACTGTAACATTTCCTGTATTTAAGAACATGAATAATAATAGCCTTTGGAACCTTACAGGATCCAAGATAGAAAGTGAGTAGTCTCTTAACTGTTTTTTGTCTAAAGAAATATTTTAAGGATATTTACTATTCACTAAGGCAATACTCACTTAACTTTCCAACATCAAAATGATCTTACACATTTATTTTTTGCTATTTGATTAGATTTAAGGTCCACACCTTTAGATGGAACCCATGCCTGACACTTGTTCAGGGAGTCAAGAACCAGTTACCTTGTTCTGTTATGTTTTTTGGTCTTTTTTGGCTATTTTGTCTTTTTTGTCTTTTTTTTTCCCCCTCGGAGCTGAGGACGGAACCCAGGGCCTTAGCAAGGACTCTACACAACTGAGTTAAATCCCCAATGATCTCACACATTTAAAAATAACTAAACCCCAAAACACTTTTTACATTTACAAACTAGAAATTAAAACAGAAATATTAAATATTAGTTTATTTTTTAATTACATTAAATCCATTATGGAGCAGCATGAGGATTTTATAAAAAATTATTTGCAGATACATAAAAGTAGTATTAGTTTTTATTTTTGTAATTTTTATTTTCATTTTGAGAGCCAGAGCCGCCGGTATCCCAGGTTAGCCTTGTAAAGTGATGATACTGATAGTGAAGATTTTTGTACTAAACTGAGGACTGAATTCTAAAGTGGACTCCGTGATACCATCCCGGTATGAATTCCCTTCCTTTTAATGTGGCTTGGACAGCTGGCTTGATTCTTAACAAAATAACATGGTAAAGATGACAAGGTATATAACATCATTTTATGAACAGAATTATTTCTTAAGACTAATAAGTCATGTCGGGCAGTAGTCCCAGCACCTGGGAGGCAGAGGCAGGCAGATCTCTGTGAGTTGAGGCCATCCTGAACTAGACTGAGTTCCAGAACAGCCAGGGTTACACAGAGAAAAGCTGACTAAAAACAAAACAAAAAACACCATCACCTCCACCAACAAAGAACTTCCCCTTTCTTTAAGGAGGCAAGCAGTCATTTTGGGAAGACCCATATGGCAAGGAATTAGCCAAAACCCAGGATACTGAGACTCAGTTAGGAAACCAATGCTACCAATAAGCATCTGAAACTTGGGAGATACTTCCCCAGCAATGTTCCTGATGAGACTACTTTGAGAACCACATCCTGAATGGGAGTCCTATTAAAAACTAAAGCAGAGGATCCAGCTAAGCTACGATCTGCCTCCTACCAACAGAAACTATAAGACTATAAGATAATTAATGTATGTTGTTTGTGTTTAAGTCACATAGTTTATGGCAATAATGATATGAAGAAATAATGTACTACAGCTTGTCAGCCATAATTTCAAGTAAAATGCAGAGGGTATTTCAGCTTACTAATCATGCTAATGCTTTTCCTAAAGACAATCATGAAGATACTTCAGACACAGAAATGTTGTATGTACACTACCCACTTTGCCATACATAACGTTTAAAAGATACATATTTAAGAGTACAGTTAACAAAATAACATTAATGGAAGTTTATGTTTAATATATTGAAAAATTTCATTGTGACACCGCCTGTAAGTGAAGTACTTCATTGAGAGTGCATCGTAGGTGGCTAACCTGCAAACACTGTGCAGATGAGTCCTGGTTTTGACTCACACTAAGCTATCAGTGGCTTGGTCAATGTTGTTTATTTCATCAACACTAATGTCAAACAGTGAAAAAGAACAAAGGTGTTGAACCCCAAACACTTGAAAGTGTCTTGAAAAACTCTCCAGAATTGCACACCATCCTTAGAACTGCTAAATTGAGGCAGTACTTCCATTTTGCAAACAATACACTCATATACAACAAACACACATGCATATATGTGTGTATATGTGTATATATGTATATGTATGTGTGTATGCGTATATATAATGAATTAGCCTATCCTGAGATCTGAGATCCACCCAGCTACGGGTCCTCAGTGAATCATTCAATCACTGTAAACCTCAGTATTTATTCAACTATAAAAATGAGGTAACAATGCCTACTTTCTAGGTATATTTAAGAATTAAATGAGATTAATTTATGCACAGCACTTAGTACAAACATTTATCCATCATTAGCTTAATAAATTTTAATTATCATTATCTATTACTTTTTACTAAAAATTTTTAATTAAAGTATGAAGGTACATTTCTCAGAATAAAATGCTATCAAGGCTTCTCAATAGTTTCGAAATTAAAAATACCTGGCCAAGTTTGCAAGCATAAATATTTTTCTATCATGTGATATTCATTATAATCCTTTTGTTTACACTTTGACAGTCTTGGTTTTCAAAGCTATACCTAGTCAGTTTAAGCATATTCCCCCATCTTACTAAGGTCATAAAGATGGTGACCTTGAGATACCCATTATGCTAACTAATCGGTGCTACTTGTTGATAATTGATAATTTTACTTGAGTATTGTTAATATTTCCTGAGCTGGCTAAGGAGTTTCAAAAACACTTACAGGTTTAGAAAATGGTTGAACAATAACAGAGCTATCTGCAGATCTAGATTCAGGATGAAACTTTACTGGCAAGGCAGCCACAGGATTTGATGCTGGATTTGAGAAGCGTTGACTTGTAGGCTTGAATGAAGTAGTAAAACCTGTATTTTAAAATTATACAACACATTGAATGCATTTCTATATAATGAACTTTTCAAAATATTTAAGCTTAAAATTAAAGCAATAAAATAATATTGTACCTCGGTTAAGTGCGCCATTCTTTATTCCTCGTGAATGTGAGCTGGGGTTAACTCTGTTCAAAATATCTAAAAAATATAGAGATATTTTAAACTTGTTTGAATGAAATATATACTGAGATATTAAAAATTATGAACTGAAAGTAGATATTAGGAATATTATCACTAATTTAAAAAGTTTCAGTATTAACTGTTTTATAGAATAAGCACAATCTTTCTTATTATAACTAAATGTTCAAAGGCCAGAATTATATTAATAAACCCAAATGCATATAAGCCAAACATTCTGCAAAGAAAAGGCAAAAAAAGTTTTGTCTCTATAAAACTTTCCAAAAGTCAGACATGGTGGTGCATGCCTTTAATCACAAAACTCAGAAGAGAGAAGCAGGCAGATTTTGTGAATTTCAGGTCAGCCTGATCTAGAGCTCTAGGAAAGCCAGGGATGTTACACAGGGAAAAAAAAACCTGTCTCAAAAAGACAATAACCAAAAAGAAACAAAACAAAACAAAAACCTTCTGAAAAGACATTTAAATGTGGGTGCATGTGCTTTCCTTGGGAAGGTGACAAAACTGT
The DNA here is from genome assembly GCF_000317375.1 of Microtus ochrogaster. Lineage (NCBI taxonomy): Eukaryota > Metazoa > Chordata > Mammalia > Rodentia > Cricetidae > Microtus > Microtus ochrogaster. The sequence continues at coordinate 67,210,153 of NC_022012.1, forward strand.
ACCTATATTTGGATTCCTACGACTTAAAATTAAACCCTGATCTAGCCTCCATATTCTATTCACAATTCTAAAAGCCCTGAAGTTGTATAAAGGAGAATCTCCATGAACTATTTATAGTTATCTCTGAGTTTCAAAAGGGAAAACTAGTAAAAGCTATAGTTTACTAGTATTCAATAATAATATAGTATAATACTGGAATCTAAAGTTACCTGAATATCTTCTAAGTTAAGAGGATTCAAGCCGGGCAGCGGTGGCGCACGTCTTTAACCCCAGCTCTCAGGAGGCAGAGGCAGGCAGATCTCTGTGAGTTCGAGACCAGCCTGGTCTACAAGAGCTAGTTCCAGGACAGGCTCCAAAACCACAGAGAAACCCTGTCTCGAAAAACCAAAAAGAGGATTCGGATCCATTATCACATAAGAAGTTAAGATTGGTATGACTTTGAGGGGATAATTTAAAGTTCTTACTCTTACATACATATGAATGTGTAAAGTTTTGTTTTTCTTTTGCGAGACGTTTCTCTGTGTATCCCTGGCTGACCTGGAACTTACAGAGATCCACTTGCCCCAGCCTCCAGAGTGCTGGGAATAAAGGTGTGTACTACCTCTGCCTGGCTCATTTCAATTTTTCACAGTTCAGGGAAAAAAAAAGTATACATTGTTATAGTTGAGTACCGTTAATAGTCATCTATAATCAGTATAAATTCAATCCTGTCATATTTTCATTGAGAGAATTTGAATAATAATGTTGCATATAATAACATTCAAGTGTAAGATAATCAATACCTAGGAAACAATAAATGAGAAAACAGACCATTCTGATATTAGGAAAATGTACACTAAACTCATAATCCAAATAGCATCCCACTTAGCATTGCATGAGAAATTACCTATCTATCACAGGAAATGATACTGACATTTCAGTTGGTTAAATTATTCTCTCCATAAAAACTGTATGAGAGTGCCATTCTAATACTACAGACAAGAAAAACAAGAAGGAGGCTTTCAGAAAATTCCATAGTACTCTCTGTTAACCAAGGTAAATAAGAAATACTAATATGCTGGACACATTAACATGCACTGATAAATTTTTCTGGTTTAAAACAAACATATAATTAAAATGAGAAAGAATCTTTTAATCTTTGAAATTTGTACAGTTTGTGATTTTTTTTCCATCAAGACCAGGTCTCACCATCTAGCCCTGGCTGGCCAGGAACCCAGAAATTCACCTGCCTCTGTCTCCCCAGTGTCTCCCTAGTACTGTGAATAATGGTGTGTGCTATGATGCCTGGTTCCAGTTTAGACATCTTTGAATAGACAGCTTAACAACTATCAGTTTTCTTATCTTAACACTTTGACAATGTTAAGTTGAAGCACTCTAACTGAAAGTTAACAATCCAAAGGCAGTTCTACTAAAAAGCCTGAGATGTGAGTGTACTAACTGTGACATGGTAAAAATGCAATGGCTAGAGACAACACCCTCCATATCACATAAGTAACTAGCTGCTGAAAGACAGTTGTGGTCAGAAGCTATAAGACACTATCATACATTCTCTCTACATTTTGTAGCCAGGTGGAGATGACACTACAGTAGGGCCTGGATATGAGATTCTCATCTCAGACTAACACAAAATGTATTTAGTACATCTTAAAAGTTAAAACTAAGAATTCTAAATTTTTCCTTTAAGCTATTCTGGGTTTAAGAAAGAAAAAAAAAAAATCAGAAGCCGGGCGATGGTGGCGCACGCCTTTAATCCCAGCACTCGGGAGGCAGAGGCAGGCGGATCTCTGTGAGTTCGAGACCAGCCTG
>NC_022012.1:67213033-67214604 GCF_000317375.1 Microtus ochrogaster
AGCCGGGCGGTGGTGGCGCACGCCTTTAATCCCAGCACTCGGGAGGCAGAGGCAGGCGGATCTCTGTGAGTTCGAAACCAGCCTGGTCTACAGAGCTAGTTCCAGGATAGGCTCCAAAGCCACAGAGAACCCTGTCTCGAAAAAAAAAAAGATAGAGAAAAAAATTAAAAGGATTCCAGGAAAAAGATGACACAAAGCAAGAAAAGTAGAAAAGAAACTGGTATATTTAGAGGCATCAAACAAAAAAAAATAGTGTTTGAATAAGAATGAAGCTAATGGGGCTTAGTGGATGGGTAAAGGTACTCGCTGCCAAGTCTGATGATCTGAATTAGATCCCCAGTCCTTAAGTGGTGGAAGAAAACCAACTCCCACAAACTGTCCTCTGATTTCCCATACATCTTTGTACATATGCACACTCATGGACATGCGTGCGCACACACGCGCACACACACACAGCCTAATAAACAAAAGGTGAGACATAGGGAGCCAAGAACATGGCGTTCAATATAAAATAAAGTCTCAGAAAAGAGTAAGTCAGTAGGTCTAGAGAACAAGCAGATGTTCTTTCTAGTTGATGGATGAAGGATAGCAACACTTCAAAAGGATTAAGTTAACTTTAAGAGCACTTCACAGGCCAAGAGATAGTAGAGCACACCTTTAAAGGTGATCTCAGAATTCAAGGCCAGCCTGGTCTAGAAAGTTCACAACAGGCAGGTCTACACATAGAAACCCTGTCTCTCAAAAAATAAAACAAAACAAAATATAAAAAATAAAATGGGCTGAAGAAGTTGCTCAGCAGTTAGGAGCATATATTATTCTTGCATATGACCCAACAGATCTGGCACCCTCCCCTGGAATTTGTGAGCACCTCATTCATACATGAACATAACCACCCTCCCATACACACACTACACTTAATTAAAAATAATAAAATAAGAACATAGATAAAAAGAAAGCTAAAACAGGGCTGGAGAGATGGCTCAACAGTTAAGAGCACTTGCTGCTCTATCAGAGGACCCCAATCTCTATTCTGGATATCCATACTGGGTGGCTCACAGTCTCCTGTAACTCCAGCTCCAGAAAATGTCAATGCCCTCTTTTGGTCTCTGTAAGCACCACATACACAAGATAAAAACTCAGACACACACATACACATAAATTAAAAATTGTGAAGAACACATTTTTTAAAAGAAAGCAAAAATACCCATCTTTAATTATATAACATTCTTAGTAAAATTGATGAAATATTATACACACACACACAAAAAAAAACTTCAAAAAACTTTGGCAGAGCCAATTAAAACCTTACAGTCTGATTCTTTAAACTACATGCATATATTGGTTCACACTGTAATGCAGAAAGAAGAAATACAAGAACAGAGGGACGCAAGGTGGGGAAAGAAAACAGTGTTAAGGGCCTCAACTAATATAACAGGTATGTATATGAACATAATTGGAGCTTGTCCAGACATGAAGATAGTAAGACTACCAAAGAAATAATCTGAGGTTCTAGTTTAGGTAATATCTTTAATTTATCATTTCTAAGTATTTTTTCTATTATACCAAAGAGC
>NC_022012.1:67215719-67218876 GCF_000317375.1 Microtus ochrogaster
AAGGAAGGAAGGAAGGAAGGAAGGAAGGAAGGAAGGAAGGAAGGAAGGAAGGAAAGAAGGAAGGAATTCTCAGCCAGGCAATAGTGGTGCACACCTTTAATTCCAGCAATAGGGAGGACAAGGACAGACAGATCTCTAAGTTCCAGACCAGCCTAGTCTACAGAGTGAATCCAAAGCCACCCCACATCGCAAAAAAAAGTAGAAGTAGAAGAAGAAGAGGAGAAGGAGGAAGAAGAGAAGGAGGAGAGACAAATTCTTGATGAAGAAGTTGGGGAAATGGAACAATAGCTAAGAACATTTGTTGTGCAAACAGGAAGACCTCAGTCTGAATCCCCAACACCTACATAAGCCAGGCATAGAAACATATGCCAGGTGCCTATACCCTCAGTGCTGGGGGACAAAGGCAGGTATATCCCAGTAGCTTGCTACCCAGACAGTCTAGCCCAAACAGAAAGCTTCAGGGCCAGTAAGGTTCTGTATAAAGGGAGTAAGGCAGAGAGTAATCGAACAGGGACCCCATGTCATTCTTTGACCTTTGCCCAAACACACAGAGCATGCACCTGCACTCACACTCCATAAACAAATACATAAGAAAGAAGAAACTGTTGGATCTAATTGAAATATTTAAACTTACCATGTGACCACAAAAGGCAGCAAGTTATCTCAATTTGCCTTTCTAGAAAATAAAGATATCTACCATTAGGGCATATTACATAAAAGTATATACCATTTACCCTTTATATAAAAATCTGTTAGAGTTGGATGTTTGTTATGCACACAATTTATTTAAAATAACTGGTTCGTTCCTGAGTAATTCCAAATTTCAGAAAATTATATCAAGTACTTCCAATTTCAATAAATCGGATAAGTTAGTAAATTAAAGCTAAGTTATTTGTGACAAGCATGTGAAACATATCTGTAATCGTCTGAGGCAATGTTTGATGCCTGGACTACACAGTGAGACACTGTCTCAAACAAACTTCACAGCAAAATATATGCATAAAAAGGAATAATTTCCTCAGAATCAGTTTTAGTAAATGTTACTTCCCAAATGCTAACTGATGCTAACCTGTTCCTATTCACAGTCAAAAATATATTTCAATAACAAGACATAATTTTAAATATATTTTAGTGTTGAGGAATATTTATTTGTGCACTGTGTGAACATGTGTTGCTCTGATTGGTTTAATAAAGAGATGAACAGCAATAGCCTGGAAGCCAGAGATAGGAATGCTGGGAAGAGAAGAGACACCAGCGAGACATGGAGGAAGTCGCACATACAGAATGGAAGAGAGGTTAAAAAAGTCACGGAGCATAATGTAGATTGATAGAATCAGGTTAATTTAAGTTACAAGAGCTAGTTGGAAAGAAGCTAAGCTAAAGGTCAAACTTTCATAATTAAGTCTCCGTGTCATTATTTGGGGGTCAGCAGTCTAAAGAGAGTCCGACAAGAAAGATCTGCTACATCTGGTACCCTACTTTGGGCACCAAATGATGTTTTTCGTTGGCTTAGAGAGGCTGTGCATGAACTTACTGATACTTTAGCATCTGTGGGCCCATGGCCACACAGGCTGTGCCCTGGAAGGCCTTCCAGTCTTTTTTTTTTCGAGACAGGGTTTCTCTGTAGTTTTTGGTGCCTGTCCTGGAACTAGCTCTTGTAGACCAGGCTGGCCTCAAACTCACAGAGATCCACCTGCCTCTGCCTCCTGAGTGCTGGGATTAAAGGCGTACGCCACCACCGCCCGGCTAGGCCTTCCAGTCTTGCAGCCCTGGTAAACTAAGTTTCTATCATTTTCTTTACCAATAAAGACTTCAGAGTCAGATGTCGGGGTGAAAACTTGCTAAATCAGAGAAGCTGAGAAGCAACCAGCTAAGCATGCTCTTGGGCCGGAAAAATAGCAAGAGACACGTCTCTTCACTCATTCCCAACAACTAAAGGAGCATTGGACAGTGGTGGTACAAGCCTTTAATTCCAGCACTCGACATAGGAAAGTGTATCTCTGTGAGTTCGAGGCCAGCATGGTCTACAGAGTGAGTTCCAGGAAACCTGGGCTGTTTCACAGAGAAACTCTGTCTCAAAAAAATAGTAACAACAACAACAACAAATCACAATTATACTATCTGCTGTGGAATATTATTTTAACTAGGCAAAAATATATTACATTCATTTATGCTGTATTTGAAAAAAATAACAACGAATCACAATTATACATTCTGTTGTGGAGTATTACTTTAACTAGGCAAAAATATATTACATTCGTTTATGCTGCATTTGTTTAACAATGTAAAAATGTGTTGCTTTGCCTGCCAAAGGCACCTGACTGGCCCAATATAAAGTTTGAATGGCTAATAGCAAGGCAGTAGAGGGCTAGGCAGGGCTGGCAGGCAGAGAGAAGTAAGAGGAATCTAAAACGAGGAGAACAAGAGAATGAAAAGAGAAATTCTCAGACCCAGTCAAGCAGCCACTAGCCAGTCAGACATGGAATAGGACATACAAAATGAAAGAAAGGTAGAAAGTCTTGACACAAAATGTAAACAAAGAGAAACAGGTTAAGTTATAAGAGCTAGTGAAACAAGCCTAAGCTAAGGCTAAGCATTCATGACTAATATAATTCTATTAAGTGGTTATATGAATTCCATGAAATATGCTTCACAATTTAGGAGTGAAGGCATTTATTTCAATGAATAAGTCACCTGAAAGAGAAAGAGAATATCCAGCAGAGGCATCAGCTTGGATTTTACAGCTCCAAAAGTTTTCTTGCCTCTTCAAGTTGCTTCTAAAATAACCAGCAAAAGATTACTTCAGCTACAGAGTCAGGCACAGATTTCATGCTCATGTTGAAAAAATGAATTCTAAGTAACTGATTTAGTGAGGATCCTTCAGAGTCATAAGGGGCTTGGAGCAAACCTATAATCTTCAACTCGATCCCTGGAATCCACATGGCCAAAGAAAAGAACTGACTCATGCAAGTTGTCCTCCTACTTCCACAACATGTGTGTACAGGCAGGCAGGCAGGAATGCGCGAACACACACACACACAAACACACACACACACACAAAAGGAAGGAAGGGAGAGGGAGCATCTATTTTATACTTGATGTGGCCAAGCTGGCCTTGAGAAAGTAAGTGTGGAGAGTGGGCAGCACTTGGTGCCTA
>NC_022012.1:67218976-67229337 GCF_000317375.1 Microtus ochrogaster
TAAGACTTCAAAATACAACCTAACCTTTTGTAGATAAAAATTATAATGTCTATTTTATTAATTTTTCAGCTTTTACATAAATAAAATTAAACTATGCCTTAAAAGTTTTTGTTAGAAGTCAATGGAAAATTTAAATACATATAATTTCTTATTAATGTTTGGCAATTTATGAACTTCTGGACTAGAGATACAGCTCAGGGGTAGAATGGTGGCCTAACATGCAGAGGGGAGTATATGGAACTTATTATGTAGACCAGGCTGGCCTAAAACTCAGAGATCTGTCTGCCTGCCTCTGCCTCGCGAGTACTTGGATTAAAGGTGTGTGCCACCACCACCCAGCTACAAATTCATTCTTAATGTCAAGTTTTAACACAACTACTTACTTCCATTCATTATATTTTTACTACAAATTATGTAATTTGTAGTCATAAAATAATTATAATCATTATACAATTATAGTTGCCCTAATTAAAAAATTATTTCATCTAATGCTCAAACCATATCATTGTGAAAAGTGAGTTATAGAGGCAGTTAAGTACTTTCTCTATAGAAATACAACTAAGGGATGATGGGAGGAGATTCAAAGGTGGGGAGATTGTTCGGCAGTTAAGGTACTTGTCTTGCAATTCCAGTCCCCAGAGCCCACACCAGTAGTTCCTGAGTAAACTGACCAATGGAGTACTAGCCTAGCTTATCAGTGAGCTCTTGGTTTGGTTGGGAGATTCTTCCTCAGAAAATAAAGTAGATGAGTAATCTAGAAGATTCCCAACATCAACCTTAGGCCTACACACACGAGTGCACATAGAACTGCCCCCCCCCCACACACACACACACAACACACACAAATATACAAAATTCAAGCACATTCATTTCAAAGGCCAGAGACTTCAGAAACAGCACTATTTCAATATTCATGAGAAATAAAAGACAAAAATTACAGGGAGGAGGCAGATTTCACTGTAACATAGCAATTAAAAGGTTCCAAAAGATGAATTCTAAAGAACACATATCACCAAATGGAAAAATATTGAAAATTTCAACCATTATGAAATTGACAATGTCCACTTTCAAGATAAGATCCCCTCATGGTCCATGCCAATTCTAATCTAGTACAGGAATATAATTTTTTGCCTAAACTGACAAATGAGGAAGGATCTTTCATTTGATCACTTTTAAAATGCCATACTTAGGACTTAAACATTTAGTTATCAAGCTATTACTTTCAGTTTTTTTCTAGAAGCTTCTAGGTAAAACATAATGAATGAAGAAGTAGAGTTGAAATCCAACACTATACCTAAATCTATTCAAAACAAGCAAATTCCTGGTGAAGAGGAAAAAAGACAATTCATAACTCAAGTAAGCAATACATATTTCATTTTAGCAAAGCTGTGATAGCTTAAAATACAACTCTCAAAAGATACAGATATAGAACACAGAATTTCTCCATCAGGCATATGGCTAGGGTTAATGGCTTTATTAAATACAGTTCAGAGTATTAGCTTCCTAGGTCTTGTTCCAAGTTCCACTCAGGAGTTAGAAGTAGGGGTTTTGAGTAGAACTGTTAGCTGTTAAGCCCTTAGAATGACATCATCAGATCCTTCCTTTGTGCTTCTCTACTGCTACCCATTCCCCTTTTTCGTTAAGTGCAAGACCCTTCTGAGGGCTGTGAACCTTTTTGAACCTGAATCACTCTAAAGAAACTACTCTTAGCAGCAATAATCAAGGTCTCGATGCTGTTGAAGCCACATCTGTTTCATGCCCAGACTTGCTGCAGCCATGACTATGTAATCTACTCTAGAGTTAGAATTTCCCACTGCAGAAAAGAGAAAACGGGTGAGCTTTTGAAGACCTTGCTCATTCTGCAGTTATCATTTGGGATGGGAGATGTACTACTCCTGTGATTCAATAAAAAAAAAAAAAAAAAAAAGTCCATCATTGGTGATGTTGGGAGTCTTCTGTTTTAAGTTGATTTCATTGGTTAATTAATAAACAAACTGCTTGGTCTGATAGGTTAGAACATAGGTGGGTGGAGTAAACAGAACAGAATCCTGGGAGGAAGTGAGTTCAGACACCATGCCTCTCCTCTCCAGGGCAGAGGCGATGAAGCTCCGACCCAAGATGGACATAGGCTAGAATCTCCTTGTAGTGGTGCTACACACATTAATAGAAATGGGCCAAGCAGTGTTTAAATGAATACAGTTTGCGTGTTGTTATTTCGGGTATAAAGCTAGCCAGTGGCCGGGAGCTAGGAGGCGGGAAGCCGCCCACAGCTCCTACTACACATTGATGCACCAAGAGGCTTGTGCCTGGTGGAACTGGCATCTATGCACACGCAAGACTGTATTTGATGAAATTACAATCTGAGCACAAACATGTAACTATATTAGCGGCTTTTTCTAACAATATAAGCAGGCTATGTCTTAGTTTGACAGGCTGGTCTGGTCTGGGAGATGTCTACTCCAGTGTTCTAACATTAGACCCAAAGCCTTTTTTTTTTTACTCCAGTGTTCTAACATTAGACCCAAAGCCTTTTTTTTTTAAATCAAGAGTAGATCAGGTCAGCACATGGTAGCACACACCTTTAATCCCAGCACTCAGGAGGCAAAAGTTGGTGGATCTCTATGAGCTACTTCAAGACCAGCTAGGTCTGTCTTCAGGACAGCTAGGACTATACAGGGAATCCCTGCCTGGAAAAAACAAAACAAAACTTCTTTATAAAGGAACTTTTTTTTGGGGGGGGAAGGGTTCGAGACAGGGTTTCTCTGTAGCCTAGGTGCCTGTCCCGGAATTAACTCTTGTAGTAGACCAGGCGGGCCTCGAACTCCCAGAGATCTGCCTGTCTCTGCCTCTGCCTCCCGAGTACTGGGATTAAAGGCGTATGCCACCACCACCCGGCATAAAGGAACTTCTTCACAACAGAACAGGAAATCCCTCTGTATCAACTCATAAATAAAAAAAATCTTGCAAACGTGATCTAGGCTAAAAGCCATTTGTTCTTTATTGCTACTCATCAGGCAGAATTGAACTGAGCAAGGCAGCCCAGCTACAATCCTTTCTACTGCACACTACTCTGCTAAGAGTATCCACCTGAAGACTCCCCCAAAACTCTTAACAGCCAAACCACCTTTTAATGTTCATGTCTTATCTGTAGCTATTTTGCGAATTCCATTTCTTGAAAATAGTGTACTCACTCTCAATCAGCTACTCCTTTGAACCCTTTACAGATTCTCCATATCTTTTCCCCCTTAAAGCATGTAGAAATGGGTTTTCTGTAGCATTTGAGACCTCAGACTGATACCCAAAAGACAGTGAATAAATTCCATAGCTTCAGCTGTAGAATTATCAAGTATGAGCCTCTAGCCCTGTCATCTCGACTGTGGTTTAGTCCCTACTGAAAACTGTCATCTGGATTTTATTTATTTATTTGAGACAGAATTTCTCTGTGTAGTTCTGGCTGTCAGGGAACTTACTCTGTAGACCATGCGGGTCTTAAACTCAGATCTACTTGCCTCTGCCTAACGTGCTGGGATTAAAGGGATATGCTACTACCTTCCCATTTGCCATCTGGATATTTAAATTCACCTGAATTCTGTTTTTCTCAATCCTTCCCTCATAATAGAGGTTTGAAGTCTACTATGTATTATTCATTCACAATAATCAAATAAGTGGTAATGGCTCCAATGTTCAACTGCTGGATTTTTAAAACTGGTGTTCTATATAATCTATTATCACTCAGCAATTCTTTAAAAAAGTACTGGTATATGTTACATGAAATGTTGAAAACATGTTAAATAATGAAACAATTCCTAAGAGCATATATTGCTATATGCATAGATCAGTGCATCACTCAACCCTCATTAGAGAAGCTTCTTGTAGTAGATGATAATTAACAAACCCATAACTGACATTGTGTAGGATGAGACTTTTGAAACACTCGGGCAGCCCTCAATGGGATATCTTTATCACAACTCTCCCCTCAAGGCTCACGGATCTATGTAGAAGAGGAAATGAGGCAGAAAGACTGTAAAAGGCAAAGACTATGTCAGGAAACAGCATTTTCCAGAAACAATTTGCACAAGATCTGCACACACTCAAGCCCAACAAAATCCCAGCTTGGAGAAGGAGAAATAAAGACTGAGTTCTGCCTGAAACAAGAAACCATTTGCAATTGATAGCTGCTAGGAGAAAAATCAGTATTCATCAATGGAGTGACAATGAGTATATCAACAACACCCCTAGGCAGACCCCATAATCAGCAGTTAACCAACAAAAATCAGACTCCATGTGGGTTTTTTTTTAAAGTATTTTTTGTTTTGTTTTTTTCCCTAAGAGAAAGAACATGAAGGTGGTTGGGTAGGGTCGTGGTGAAGAATCTGGGAGAAGTTGGAGGAGGGAAAGAATATGATCAAAATATAGTACATGGAATTCTGAAAGTCTCTTATGCCTATCTAGTCAATTTATTTAGTTTATTTTTTGAGACAGAGTTTCTCTGTGTAGACCTGGCTGTTCTCAAACTCAGAGATCCACCTGCCTGAGTGTTGGGATTAAAGGAGTACACCATCACCGCCCAGCATCTATTTGTCAATCTTACAGCTGTCCTTCAAAATCTGTATACACTCAGCCATTTTCAAGTGCTTAGAGTCTTTATATCAAAGGTAAACAGATTTACTTTCTTTTTTTTTTTTGTTTTTTTTGTTTTTCGAGACAGGGTTTCTCTGTGGTTTTGGAGCAGATTTACTTTCTAAGATTCACTTTATACTTTGTCTCTTGACATACAGATCACACTGTGTGGATTTCAGTCATTTAGTACAGAATCTCAACCGGTATCAAACATGGATAACTTTACACCAACCCAGGCACAGCTGGGCTGTCTTACTGCTGAAGTTTCCAGTGTGCAGTAAGTAGTAGAACAGACCACACACTCCAAGGGACCAGATTTTCAAAAGTGACTCATATTACTAGAACACTAGACTGTTCAGATGAAATGAAGAAAACCCAGCCTCACAAAACAGACAGAGGGCATGACAGTTAATCTTCACTGTCTGAGTGGATTCAAAATCTCCAAGTGTGTCTGGTGTCTGACAGGACTAGCGGAGTAGGGAAGACCTATCCAAGATGCGAGTGGCAACATTCCAGGTGCTGGGAGTAAAAGGGAAAACAGAGCAAGCGAACTTGAAAAAGCATAGTCAATTTCCTAGTCTGCCATGAGTGAAATGTTGTGTGCTCTGCTACACTGCCTTGGCCATGAAGGACTCAACACTCTGAAATCATAAGCCAAAATAAACCTTTCCTTTCTTGTAGAGCATTTGGTTACAGCTACACAGAACTACAATTAGTAAAGGAACAGAGTCAATCCCTTCCAAGTGCCTCAAGCTTCAGAAGCCTGGCACTCCTTGTTCCGTGTAAACACAAGTCACAGACTTTGTGAGGGGGTTGGGGGCTAAATTTACTATAGTGGTCAAAAATCCAAGGAATTGAAATAATAATGCTGTAAAACATTAGAATACATAGATTTAGTTAATTCTCAAATAAACAAAGACATCCAAGTAGTAAAAGCAACACTCTACTATTATTGGTGTAAAAACATAGTGTGAGTGTTTAAGTGTATATCCAAAATCATTTATGTTCATCATTATAAGTTAAGTCAAAGTACAGTACTGTTTAAACTAAAAATGACTTTAAAAAATATTTTGGCGCTGGGCGATGGTGGCGCACGCCTTTAATCCCAGCACTCGGGAGGCAGAGGCAGGCGGATCTCTGTGAGTTCGAGACCAGCCTGGTCTGTTCCAGGACAGGCTCCAAAGCCACAGCGAAACCCTGTCTCGAAAAACCAAAAAAAAAAAAAAAAAAAAAAATTTGGCTTAGTCTCATTAATCAAAAAGCCTAAATATAACATCTTGATTCTAAGATTTCAGTTTATCATCTTTCACTACAGAAGACTTTTGACAGTAATGTCCATTTATCTTCAGAGGTAAATGAAGGGAAGGAAGTACTGCTAACAAGAAAAATATTTTGAAACAGATCTCCCAAGAAAAACTTTCTAATACTGCTTGAATTTGTTAGAGATGTAACAAATTAGAAAAAAAAAGCTAACATAGAAGGTCAGACAGACAGGTTTAAGTCATGCATTAGAGAGGTAGAACTCTGTACAATTAACTACTAATCATCCCCACACTATTAAGTGTCCACAGACATTTTAAATTTTTTTCCTTCTTCAAGTATTTCAATTCATGACTTTTGTTGTTTCCTAGAGATGTTCAAACAAGAAGGGGAAATTGCTGACTGATTTAAAATAAAATTTATTGCATTTGTTTGTGTATGTACATGCATCATGACATACACAGAGGTCAGAAGACAACATAGAGGGTCAGATCTCTCCTTCCACCATGTCAGTCCAGGAAATCAAACTAACATCAACAGGCCTGGCAGCAAATACTTTTACCCACTGAGCCATCTCACCAGGCTTTACTAATCTTAAATAGAATCAAACTCTATCTTACATTGTTCTACAGAAGTATCTTTTTACATATTAAAGTACATTGTGGGACCTTAACTGATTTGTATTTTTCCTACATCTTGAAATCTTTTTGCTACTTCCACCATTCTAGGTTACCACTGCTCAATCTTAACTATGCTAAAAACAAAGAAAACAAAAATTGAAGAATGGGGGCTGGAGAGATGGCTCAGCAGTTAAGAGCATTGCCTGCTCTTCCAAAGGTCCTGAGTTCAATTCCCAGCAACCACATGGTGGCTCACAACCATCTGTAGTGGGGTCTGGTGCCCTCTTCTGGCCTGCAGGCATACACACAAACAGAATATTGTATACATAATAAATAAATAAATCTTTTTTAAAAAAATTGAAGAATGATTCAACTGCCTAGAAAAAGGACAAGCCAGGCGGTGGTGCCACATTCCCTTAATCCCAGCACTCGTGAGGCAGAGGCAGGTGGATCACTGCAAGTTCGAGGCCAGCCTGGTCTACAGAACTACTTCCACGACAGGGAGGGCTGTTATACAGAAAAACACTGTCTCAAAAAAAAAAAAAAAAAAAAAAAAAGAACAACAACAACAACAAAAAAAAGTATTAGAAAAGACACAAGAGTGAACTAAATCTGATTAATATAAGATCTTTCATTTTTTTTTTCAGTTTTCTTATCGGTTTTCACAAAATGTTACATTGCTTCTCTTCTCAGTAGACTGACTTGATGACCACCCTTGCAGTCAGTGTCTGAGGACACAAACTTCTAGTCATAGACAGACTCAGTACCTAAAAGCCTGCAAATTAAACTTAACGAACATTTAGGAAAAGTTACACAAACTTCATGCTCAAGAATTCACAGAAGATTGAAACTCACAGAAATGGCTAGATTTGGAGGATTATTTATCATCTTAACAGAGAAGTTTAGGATCTGAGCAAGAATAAATCACTGGGAAGCTGGATAAGGTATCACATGTCTCAAATTTCAGAACTCAGGAAGCAAGGTCATCTTGGGACATACTACCAGTACCAGGCCAGCCTGAGCTACATAAGACTGCCAAACAAAATAAAAAACTAAAAACAAAAAGACTGGAAAGAGACTAACAAAGAAAAAAAGCTATTTTAGCAAGGTATGTTTTTGCAAACTAACCTCCTTCAGATATAGGAAATTTAAGTCCTGCCCTTACCCAAAGAGAGCAGAATTCTTCATGCATCTTTTCATTCTCAATTGCCTTTTAACTCAAAATACTCTTTACACCAAAGTGACATTATTTTGTGATAGTATGTCCTGATCCTCATCTGTTGTTAGTTTTCACTGAATGTGGTTAAAATTTCTGGTTTACTACTCTTTGCCTATATAATGGGGAAAAAAATTGACAATTCACAATGCAATAAACCAGAAGAATGAAAAGAGAGCAGCAACACAGACTTTGACTGTGATACATAAGTGTACCATATAAAGGAAATCTTGGAGGCTTCCTAAGAGGTACCCAAGACAGACTTTCTCAAACTTAACAATCAATAAAGAAGTAATATTTGTTTTAAGAAAGAGAGAATATGCCAGGCAGTGGTAGTACACAGCTTTAATCCCAGCACTCAGGAGGCAGCGGCAGATGGATCTCTGGTCTACAGGGTGAGTTCCAAGACAGCCACGGCTGTTGCATAGAAACTCCCATTTCAAATAAAAAAACAACAATGTGTAGTTATAAATTTTCTATTGAATAAATACAACAGTTATGCTAAATATTTATTGTATTACTCTTTTCTACTTTTAGTCTTTCGAGGCAGTGTTTCTCTGAGTAGCTTTGGTGCCTGTCCCAGAACTCCCTCAGTAAACCAGGTTGGCCTTGAACTCACAGAGATCCCTCCAACTCTGCTGGGATAAAAGGTGTGCTCCACCACCACCTAGTTTACTCTTCTCAACTAAAAAAGGTAATGTTGAGAAGAAAAACACTCAGCTGGAGGAGTGCATACTAGGCTTAACTAGAGAGAAGTGAGATACTAAGATTTATAGTGCTCCCACAGCAAGCTACCTTAGATCTAACTCACTGTGGCTCACTATTGCTACACAGCTCCAAACTTTCCAAGGCAAAATGTTTTCCAACTATTCTCTTTACCTCTTACAGGGTAGAAACAATTCCAAGGGTTTTTGTTTGAGGCCAGGTCTCACTACACCACCCTGTTGGCCTAATCACACAAGATCCACTTACTTGCCTCTGCCTCCCAAAGCACCACACTTGGCCAATTCCAAGTTTCTTAAATTGAGCACATTCTACTCTCCAAAACTGTTCCTCTTCTTCCTAATTCTTCTCAGAACGTCTCCCTCTAAATACCAGACAGATGCAGGTAAATTCATACTAAGCGCTAAAACCAAGCAAACTGCAAAAAGAGGTTTCAAAAGTCAGCATTTGAACTAAGAGACCAAAGCTATGATTACTAAGTCGTCTCACACTTTGATATGAATTATATATCTGCATGATTTGTAAAATAGTGGAAAAATATGTAATACATACAAATAGTCTTATTTTTCTTTGGTGTGACGATGGTAATGTGCTATAGCATAGAGGGAAATGGCCTCTATCTTTTATTTACCGATGTACTGTCACATCTGCAACAAACGTGTTCAGCAGGCTGAGACAAAGCAAATGTGGCAACATGTTTACAAAATCTCACCCTCGGAAGACATCTGGATGCGCCAAACTCAAGTTTCCAATATGATCAAAAAATATGACCACTAATAACATCCAAAGGTAACATGATCTCAAAAACTAAAATGTAAGAGTATGGAAAATTGAAGGCTATTCCTTTAATATGGAGGCCTAGGCCTCCTTCTACTCTTAGCCATCTCACTTTAATGAAAATGGGGCACACAATGGTGAGGTGAGTGCTGAATGAGGAGTCAGAACATCCAGGCTCTGTAATTGGCCAGGGAGCCCAGGGTTCTCACTGAAGCCAACTCTGAGGCCGACCCTTCAAACAGCCCTCCCCTTTGGAAAGGGGCCCAAAGGAATACATTAAGTGACATCAGTGACAGATACAAATACAAAAATTAAAAAAAAAAATTTACAACAGCGTTAGTGCGGATGTAGGACAATCAAAAGCACAAGGTCCTCAAACCCAAGCCTTCGCCATCATATTATTTACATCCAAACAGCCAGAGTTGGTTCAGTCACCTCCCAGAGCAGGAGCGTTTACAAATGCCCAAGAGGGTCTTTTGGACTTCCTACTCCCCTCGGGTGATTATGTTTAAGGGCACTAAAAGACGCCCAATGATTTAGACAATTCCGTCCAAATTTGGAAACAATAAAGCCGAGTATCTAACTATGGCAGGCTGAATAGAAAAACACATCTTCGCCAAGCCAAAGGCCTCCATGCTGGCAGCAGGTTGCCGTCCATTTTTCTCTCTAGAACGCGTCCTAAGGCTTTTCCAACGGCAGGTGAGTCGTGAAAACATCTCTTGAGCAACCTAAAACCTCAAAGGGCGATCACTCGCTTGTGGTTTATTAAGTGAAACCTGCAAAGCTCGCTGGAAAAAATCTGTCCGACTCGGACTCGCTTCTGCTCAAAGCCCTTCTCGTGTAGACAATAACGGGACTCGTGTGACACAGTGGGGACATCCCTTTGACAAGAAGGCTGTGAGCCTGCAAAGGAGCGCTCGTCTAGCAAAGGCAGGGCCTCTGGGGCTGTTACAGCGGACGCCATTGCAATGGGTTCGGCTCTTGCTTGAAGAGTAGAGTGGGTTTGTGTTGTGAGGAGGTCGGGTCTCCGCCACACACCCGCGGACAGGGTACAAAGGACCGAGGGGGAGTCGCCTCCTGAGAGCGAAGCCCGGCCGAGGAGAGCGCGACGCTCGGGCGGGCCTGCGCTGCCGTGTGGCGGCGAG
>NC_022012.1:67229583-67233921 GCF_000317375.1 Microtus ochrogaster
CGGCCGCGCGGGGCGGGGGGCGCTTACCGTGAGCGGAGCGGCTCGGCCTGACTGGAGCCCTGAGGAGGAGGAGAAAGAGGAGGAGGCGAGGGAGGAGCGCGGGCCGTGCGCCGCAACCGCCGCGGCTCCCATCGCGGAGCGGGCTGCCGAGCACCGCGATGGGGGAGGGGGCGTCGCGAGCCGCGGCGCGCTGCCTCATGGGTAGGCTCCGAGTCGGCCTCACGCGTCCGCGCTCCCCGTCTTCCCGCCAACGCGGGAGGCGAGCACGGGCATGTGCGTCGCGTCGTGGGCCCTCGAAGGCCACGGGCCGCCGGTGCCCTGGCAGCCCAAGAGGCCACTCAGGGACAAGGCTGAGGGAGGCCGTGGTGCCCTTGGGCCACCTCAGGCCTGGGAACCCGTGGGCACTCAGCCGTGGGTTTCGGGCTCCTGAGTGAACCTGAGAGGAAGAGGAATTCGGTTTCCATGATGTTACCAGATTTTTTTTTTTTTACCATAACTCTTTTGTTTGGATATCTCATTCCTGTCGTCTAAATAGTAGCCTGTAATTGGAAAAGAAAAATAGCCAGATCTGTAAAGAAACTGCCCCGCGCTTGTCAGAAACGTAGATCGACGTTTGGGTGTTTTCACGATGTCAGTTTTTTTTTAATAACGATAAATTCATGAGGGAAGAAGAGATGCTCAGGGATTAAAATCCTTGTTGCTGCTCTTCCAGAGGGCCCAGGTTGGGGGTCTCAGCACCAGCATGGCTGCTCACAAGGGCTTCTAACTCCAGTTCCGGAGGATCTGCCTCCCTCTTCAGGCCTAAGTAGGCACCAGACACTAAAGTGACGCACAGACAATTATGCAGGCAAAACACTAATAAACATAAAAATACATTCAAATACTATGAGACTTTCATTAGTTACTTTCTACTAAGTAGCCTATATTACCATAGATAGCGATCTGTTGGCATTTACAACTTCTTTTATTCTTTTATAACACAGTATATTTCACACGTGAAGGCTACAAAAGCTTTAGAGGCCACAAAAGATTTTAAAGGAGACAAGAGCAGAAAGCCGGTATCTATGCAAAGTGAGTCGCTGCAGGTGGTAAGGAAAGGTGTCTAAAAAACCAGCAGGAGGCCCACAGAGCTGGGGCTGCAGAGCCGGTCCACCGGGACAAAGGAGGCAAGGAACAAGACCCATCAGAAAGATGGAAGGAGGGAGCTTCAAGTAGGCCGAATGCAGCAGGAAAGAATAGTTATGAACAGTTAGGAGTTGCCTGCCTGGCACACCAAGCTGTCAGTGGACAGGTGGACAATCCAGTCCCGGTCTCAGTGTTAGGTACCTGTATTCATCAAGGTTCCCTAGAGTAACAGAAATTATAGAGCGAATCTCTCTATGTGCAAAGAAAGGGATTTTATAGAATGGCCATGTACACAAAAGTCAAGAATCTAGGCCGTGTGGTTCAGCTGGTCTGTAGTATGCCCTGGAATTCCGAAGAAGCAGGCTGTAATGCAGTGAAGGAATGGGATTGCTGGAAGGTGAGGGCAAGCAGACAGAGTGCGAAAGCTTTCTCTTCCCTGTCCTTAGTGTAGGCTTCCGGCAGAATCTGTGCTCAGGGTAGAGGTGGGGTTTCCCACCTCCACTGGTCAGGACTAAAGGTGTGTCTTCCTATCTCAAAGATAAAGATTACAAGTGGATCTTCCTACTGCGGATTAAGCAAAAGGTGTGCCCTCCATTTCTGCACTTTAGTCCAGTTAACTAAAGTCAAATTGACAACCAAGGTAAGAACCAGCACCGTGCCCCTCCTTTTATGACCCAGGTGAGACTGTTGCTGCCTATTGACCTGGTGTGGTCTATAAATTCTCAGGACTGCTATTTTTTTAATTGACTTTTAATTGCTCATCTGCCCACACGTTCTTAATCCAATTTATAGGACCTGCCTTTTTGGGGTTTTGTTTTTGGTTTGATTGGTTTTTCAAGTCGGGGTTTCTCTGTGTATCTCTAGCTCTCTTGGAACTCACTCTGGCCTAAAACTCAAGAGTGAGTTCCCCCTGCCCCTGCCTCCTAAGTGCTGGGCTTAAAGGTGTGCCCTCCCACCACCCAGCTATAGAGATGCCTTTCTACTTGCATGTATAAATTATTCTTCTACCACAGCGGGGCAGAGGTAGGGCACACTTTTAATCCCAGAATTTGGAAGGCAGGCAAGGGATGTCTGAGTTGGAGGTCAACATGATCTAAAGACTGAGTTCAGGGGATGGAGAGGTGTCTCAGCTTCCTGGCACTCAGGCAGTATCCTAGCCAGCCCAGGGTCCTACAACTGCTAAGGCACTATGGAGTCTTGCACATGCGCTATGCCCCCTTCCTCCCCTCTTTCCTTGCAGCTCCTCTTGCCCCTGCACCCGCACCCCCCACGAGTTGTTTCTGTCTCTCTCTCTCTCTCTCTCTCTCTCTCTCTCTCTCTCTCTCTCTCTCTCTCTCTCTCTCTCTCCTCCCCTCTCTGCCTCTTTCCCCCTTCTACCTCACCTGTCTCCAGAGTTCGGTCTCTCCCCTCCCCTGCCCCCTTTCCATCCCTTTCCTAATGAAAACTTCCACGGGAGCTCCGTCGCTTGATGACATCTCTTTCTCCGGACCTTTATTAAATTATAACAAACCCTGTCTCAAAAAACCTTAATAAATAATAAGTTAAAAATATCGGTCAGCCTCCCAACAGTGTCTACCTATATATTTGTACTCAAGACGGAGCCAGTCAGGGCCGGGTACAACGGGATCACTGCAATTTTCCTACACTGATAGTTCTGGATGATCAATGACATTAGTGGCCTAAGGTTCACGCTTGAACATCATTCTTGGCTCCCATGAGTTCGGGTGGAAGTTCCATCCCAAGCCCCCTCCCGTGGGAGTTGTCTCAGTCCAGACTCCACCTCCGAGAAAGCCCGCCAAATGATTACCACTCCCCCCAGAAGCTCAAGACCACTCCCACAGGGTATTTAAATTGTACTCCATCGAAGAAACGCGTAGTTTTCCGGTCTTCCTTCCTGGCTCCTTTCTCTGAGGATGGAAGCATTGTTATCCATATTAAACCTGGGCTTTTACTGATTTGGTTTGACTGGGTCTGACTTGAATTATTGTGTCGGCAGAGAGGTTTATCAGGGTGCAGACACTTTTCACCACACCTATCAAACACCGGATCTTACAAACCTGTCTTCCTAGGTTAGCTTTCTTCTCCAGCTCCAAACTTTTGGCTAGTATTCCTCATTCCTGTAGCCAACATGCTGATTACCTTCCCAGATTAGCCTTCCCAAGAAACTTTCAAATAATTTTGATTACTGCATCCTTAAAATTCCTTCTTGGCTTCCAGTGACAGTAACAAGGGGCACTGGGGTACAGGCTTGTGAAGGTATGATTTTTTTTTTTCAATTCGCCCCTGAAAAAAATTCAGTCTGGACCAGTATAAAACAGAACTGAAGTTTTTTTGGAAGAAAGTTTGGCACATATTCAATCATGGGGGGTGGGGGTGGGGTTAAGAGAAAGAGGAGGACTTGGGGGCAAATGGCACTAATGTTAGTATTCAGGCATCTGTACTGGCCTGCCCTTGGGGTCCCAACTGGGTACGTCCTCAGCTGCAGTCATTATGAGCTCTTCCTCTGTATATTCACTTTGTTCGTTTTAAAAGGTGGGACTGTCTACCTCCTGTCGCTTTCTCTGTCTGTTTCCCCCCGCCCCATCCTTCTCCCTCTCTTTCTCTTCAGCCTCTCCTGTCCCCAGGGACCGGGACGGTCTCAACCCCCTTCTCTGCCGCTTCTCTTTCCTCTACCAATAAACCTACCCTCTGAGCACTGTTGCATGGCATGACTTCTCTTTGGGGCGTTTTTTTAAATTACAGCTAGTATTGGAAATAACATAATAACAAGCTCAAGAGACTACTGGAAAAGAAGCAGTTTTTTAACAGACAATTATGGAGAAGGGATGTTGGTTTAGAGAAAAGGCCAAAAAAAAATGACCACTAGATTACGAATTTGGCAGAAGACAGTGGTTTTTAAAATCCTCCAATCATGAGAAATTCCTGTTCTCTTCTCCAATCCTGAACTTGCTCTTCTTCCAAACTCCCCATCTCATTGGCCCAGGACACAAAACCTTATTCAATGAACAATTTAGAGCTTAAACTGCACTCCTCCAATCCTGGTTCAATTACAGAACTTCCTAATCGAGTTCTTCCATAGTCAGAAACATCTATGGAAGGAAAGTCCTATTGAAAATGGACTATAACAAGCCGGGCAGTGGTGGCGCACGCCTTTAATCCCAGCACTCGGGAGGCAGAGGCAGGCGGATCTCTGTGAGTTCGAGACCAGCCTGG
>NC_022012.1:67234021-67237953 GCF_000317375.1 Microtus ochrogaster
AAAAGAAAAGAAAAGAAAAGAAAAGAAAATGGACTATAACAATCTATTTCTTACAGTAGTATGTACTATGAGCCCCACACTCCAATGCCAGGAAAGGAAGAGTGTTATTTGAAACTGAATTAAAAAGAATTCAAGGAGTTGCAAGCAGATAAGACAATTTATTGCTGGGTGGTGGTGGGACACACCTTAATCCCAGAACTCAGGAGGCAGAGATTCCTGTTATTCTCCGTAGTCCCCCTAAAGAACAATGAAGTTGCCCGGTGGTGGTGGTGGCACACACCTGTAATCCCAACACTTGGGAGGCGGATCTCTGTGAGTTCAAGGCCAGCCTGGTCTACACAGCAAGTTCCAGGACAGGCTCCAAAGCTACCAGAGAATCTAACCCATCTCAGAAAAAACAAATAATAATAATAATAAAGGTCAATGCTCAGACATGAAGACAACATTTATACAGAATCACACGTGCACACAAAATGGCGTCCTGCCAGGACTAGTTATGACAGATGACATCCCTTCAGCGCTGTTTGCGTCCCATGTGCATCATTGCGTGCGGAATCCCTCCACTAACACCTCACACCTTTGCCACAGTGTAGCGCTCACCATCTTGGCCCACACTGAATATCCACACCAGTTCTGTGTGGTCTACACCGGACTGGACAATCCTCTGTGAGTAGCACACAGACAAGAGCAAAAGCCAGGAAAGTCACGATTGAGTGTTTTACAGAAGCCATGTGTATCCGTTTAGTGAAATTGCATCTGGAGAGCTTGCTAAGAACCCTTTTCTTCTTTGGGCAAGTGAGTTCCTAGGGTGTTTCTGATAAGAGTTGATAGGATCACAGCTTGATAAGGTGACCAGGTCCATCAGGTCACCAGGTTTGTAGAGGAAACTGAAATAGTTTTACTGTAAACAAAGGATTAAACTTGTTTGTGAGGAAATCCCAGGAAGTCCTTACTGAAAGGTCACACAGCCTTAGACCTTGAGTCCGGCTCCTCCCTAGATCAAGATTCCTAGTTTGTAGGACTTCCTATAAAAGGAATGTCCGGTGGGGCCCTGGTGGCAGTCAGGGAGGCGAGAGCAGGCGGATCTCCATGAGTTCAAGGCAGTCCTGCTCTATAAAGTGAGTTCCAGAGCAGCCCGAGAGATAGAGAAACCAATAAATAAATAAGAGAGGGTGGTGGTGGAAATGTTGTATTTATGTGACCAGCCTTCCCAGAAGAAGCTGTTGCTGTTATGGAATTCTCGATTCTCAGCTGGTGAGAAGCTCCAGGCTACGAGGCCCTTTTCCCTCCCCTGCCCCCATCTTGCTTCGCTAGAAAACCTCTCACTTCCCACACCTCTTCATTTCTGAGAGCTCTGCTTCCTCTAACCACTACACTCACACGCTGTGCAGTCAACTCCAGGTATCCGAACAGTACTCTCTCTTGTGATGTCATGCTGCACCTCTTTCTCTAATCGATTGTGACAAATACAGTTTTCCAGCTTCCATCACACAATTCTTGTTTCTTCAGCCCATGAAGTTTTGGGGTGGAATTAATGCTGTTCTCCTAAAACAAGTTTGCAGATGGTCCTGCTGTTTTTAGGGTAAAAACCTGGGATCCAGCAACGCCAACAAGGTAGGTGTTTAGGAGGAAGCCCCACCTGACCTCACGCCTCCCATTCCAGACTGCGGCCCCTGAGAAAGCCCGCCAAGGGTCAGCTTTTCCCTTAGGTGCTCAAGACCACGCCTACAGGCTATTTCAGATGCGGTCTCCTAACCTACCGCATGGTTTTTCCTCCCCTCCCCCAGACCTCCCGGGAGTCGTTTTGCTCATTAAAACTGGACTTTTAATTAGGCCTGATCTAATTTTTTGCGTCGGCGGAGAGACTTAATATCGTGTATGGAAACCTTTCACTAAGCTGACCCACCCACCCTAGAATGCAAATCAGAGAGATGAGTAATGATTTAAGAGAGAGAGATTTGTTGTGTGGCCGCATTGGGAAGAAGAACAGATCAAGGAGTCCAGTGGCCTCCCCACACCCAAGTCCATCTTTGTAGAACTGAAATGAAAGTTACTCTTAAAAATCTGGTAGGACAAGGTGTATACATAATCATGCCGTCCTAGGAATGGTCTTACCGGTTCTTGTTTGCACTAGCTCAATGATTCTCAACCTTCCTAATGCTGTGACCATTTAATACAGTTCCTCACTTCATCATGACTCCTATATAAGTCAGGGTTCCCTAGAGTTACAGAATTCATAGAATGAACACACATACACACACATATATACATATACACACATATACATACATACATACACACATACAATATGGATTTTTTTTTTGGAAATGACTTACAGTCTGCTGTCTAACAATGGAAAGTACAAAAATCTAGTAGTTTCTTAGTGCCACAAAGCTGGGTGTCTTGGCTGGTCTGTATATTCTGGAGTCCCAAAGAAGCAGTCTCCAACGCCCTAGAAGGAATGGCCTTCTGACAAGGCCAGGGGAGGCAGGTGAAAGACAGCCCCTTCCCTTCCACTGTCCTTTTATAGGCTCCCAGCAGAAGGTGTGGCCCAGGTAAAGGCGTGCCTTCGGGTCTCCAGAGGGTATATGTGAGGCTTTGTTGTCCCTAAAATTCAACAATAATGACTTACACCTCTGCCTTCAACATTAGGGAGAGTGAGAAATGTTAAACCTGGGCTTTTTTCTGTCTCTGCGAAACAAAACTTTTCAAATTCAAATCTTCTTATCTCCCCCACCTAGTAAAATGTTTATGCAAATGTTTGAATTCTGCCCCACTCACTAAAACTGTTGTTTACACTAAGACCCTACTGAAATCAGCAAGTGAAAAGCAAAGACAGGGATGCATGGTATGACAATTTTCCTCTTCCGATGCTATTGACAATTTTCCTCTTCTGCCGCTATTGACAATCTATTTTCCTCTTCCAATGCTATTTATTTTTCTCTTCCATTGCTATTGACAATCTATTTTCCTCTACCAATGTTATTGACTATTTATTTTCCTCTTCTGACGCTATTGACGATCTATTTTCCTCTTCCGATGCTTTGACTGACTATCTACTTTCCTCTTCCGATGCTTTGACTATCTACTTTCCTCTTCCGATGCTTTGACTATCTGTTTTCCTCCTTCCATCCATGAAACGCACATTCCCTACCACTCTCAATCCATCTCAGGCTCTTTGACTTCTAGTAGCTAGCAAAAATGTAGCGATCACCCAACATAAACATATTCAGATTGTGGTTTGATTTTCAATGTAAACCAGAATATAAAAACATGCAAAGCTAGGGGGATGGTAGCAACACTAAGTGTAAGGACATTAGGTCTCCGAATGATTACACTGAACTCATTGGACTGACTACAGGAAAAAATAGTCCTTTATTGGTTTATAATGTTAATCCCACTGGTGAGAATAAGACCACTACCACAGTTTAAAGCCAAATTTGAGGGTAGTGGTGGTAGCTCAGGCCTTTAATCTCAGCAGACAGGTTGATCTCTGTGAGTTCAAGGCCAGTCTGGTCTACAGAGCAAGTTCCAGAACTAGCTCCACAGCTACAGAGAAATCCAGTTTTGCCGGGCGGTGGTGGTGCACGCCTTTAATCCCAGCAATCCGGAGGCAGAGGTAGGTGAATCTCTGTGAGTTCAAGGTCAGCCTGGTCTACAAGAACTAGTTCCAGGACAGGAACCAAAGCCACAGAGAAACCCTGTCTCGAAAAAACAAAAAAACAAAAAAAAAAGAAATCCTGTCTTACAAACAAAAAACCCAAAGATATCTAAGTTATGGGTTGGAGAGATAACTCAGAGGTTAAGAGCACTGACTGCTCTCCCAGAGGTCCTTAGTTCAATTCCCAGCAACCACATGGTGGCTCACAACCATCTGTAATGAGATCTGGTTCCTTCTTCTGGCCTGCAGGCATACATGGAGGCTGAACACT
>NC_022012.1:67238274-67245660 GCF_000317375.1 Microtus ochrogaster
AAAAAAAAAAAAAAAAAAAAAAAAGACAAAACAAAAGCCACATTTGAAGCAAGATTTGATTAAATACTGGTCAGGTGGATGGACTCTGGACAGGTCCATACCCAGGATCCTAGGAAAATGGCCCAGAATCAAGTATGACAAGGGCTTTAGAAGGAAAACCCATAATTCATTGTATTTCCCATCAGGTTCAATCAGGGGCAACCACACATCACGAAGTACTTCCAGCCTGTGACCCTCCTGCCCACATGTGATGTCTGGTGAATACGGGTCAAGCAAATTTGTTTAGGTGGGATGAAAAACACGTGGCTTGTTATCTCCCATTAACAATAGCCTCCAGCATTTCAGGAACTGTCTGTCCTTGGCAAAGGGTTTGCAGATCAAAGGTAGTTTTGCTTCACTAATCTCTTGGGCACAGTAATTAAAACTACTCACAATAAGACTGAGATTTAAACTGGGCAGTGCTGTTTAATCTCACGCCTTTAATCTCAGCACTCTGGAGGCAGAGGCAAGTGGATCTCTGGGAGTTCAAGGTCATCCTGCTCCACGGAGCTAGTCCCAGGACAGCTAAGGCTGTTACACAGAGAAATCCTGTCTCAAACAAACAAGCAAACAAACAATATATAAGGCTGAGATTTAAGAGACACTGGATATGATAGGCACAATGACTAATCCTGGTAAGTCAGAAACGTGGTGGTGTGCCGTGCACATTTGCACGCACAACATAAACACAGCTTCGCAGCCACTGAGTACAAGCAGGTGTCGCAGACAGGGCAACTGAAGACAGATGTTAACAGTGGCTAACCTGTTACTTACATTACTTCAGAAGGCAGATACCCCCCTTGATAAAGTGTAACTCCAAAGGAAACACTAAAAATAGCAGACGCTGGTGTTCTGCACAACAGCACATGTACAGAAATTGAAATGACAGAGATGAGCCTAGCCCTTGTATGAGGCTGAAAGTCGAATTTGCAAACCATTCTGTAGCTTTTAGAAATGTATTTCTGTTGCATATGGCAGGGTTGGGGGAAGTGTATATATGTGTGTGTCCAAGTCTGGAGGCCAGAGAACGCCACTCATGATATCTCAAGACCTGCTATAACGCCAGTTCCAGAGGATCCAACGCTCTCTTCTGGCCTCCGCAGGTGGTGCACACATGTGTTGCAAAGACAAGCTGGCAAAACATCCAAACACATAAAATAAAAATTAAGCAAATCTTTTAAAAACCAGAATGAAAGCTATGCCTACATCCTACTTCCCTGAGTAAAATACCACCTGAAGCAGGTGCAGGTACTGGGTTGTAAATACAGGCCTACGGTCTATTTCTTAGGAGAGCTCAGTTGTTTGAATGTGGGTCTTTCTAGGTAAGTCTCCATGTGGCTTTTTCACATAGAGGTAGATTTCAGTGTACCAGGGAAATGGATGACTGTAACCCTGCAGGCAGCTCGCCTCAGTGTTACTTTCAATTGAGTGTTGAGAAAATACTGTCAACTCTGAATTTGAAAATCACCCCCAAGAAAAATCTAGACTACCAAGGTTCATTATTGTTAATTGAATATAATGTTTTATGTTTTAATAATCACCAGACTAGAGGAAAGATTAACATTTTCTACTGAATATTAAAACATGCAAAAATCTAACTGGATAGAAATCACTCCACCAGGTACCTGGAATCATGCCAGGGTAATCAGTGATAGGAATAAGGATGAGGTTGTCTTCAGAAAGTAATTTTTGTACCATTGTAAACTACAAATGGGCTGTCAATGTTCTAGAGTTCAATACCATAAATCGTAACTATTCTAAGAGGTTACTTGTTTGTTCCCTGCTGCTTGGCCCCAAAATAACCACACAGAATCTATATTGATTAAATCACTGCTTGTATGATTAGCTATAGCTTCTTATTGGCTAACTCTTACATTTTAATTTAACCCATTTCTAGTAACCTGTGTATCACCACGTGGCTGTGGCTTACCAGGTAAAGTCCCATCTGGCTCCAGTGGGGCTACATGGCTTATCACTGACTCCGCCTCCTTTCTCCCAGCATTCAGTTTAGTTTTCCCTGCCTAACTCTGTTTTACCCTATCAGGCCAAGCCAGTTTCTTTATTCATTAACCAATAAAAGCAACACATAAACAGAAGGACCTCACACACCATATAACAGCAATAATTTAGCCTAGAAAATATTAAATAACTCTTTTTTATTAAAATCTGAATGCCAGAAGTATCTGTGAAACATCAAGATGCTAATTTCTTATTTTGGAGTGACCCATCTGAAACCAATGACAACTTTGGATACAATTTATCTAGTGTTAAAGTACCCCCCTACACACACACTACACACATTTTGAGCCAAGGGTTGAGCCCAGTGCTCAGAGTTAAGCTTATACTTAATTCTCTGTATACACTGTATGTCTGGCCCAAAGGTAACTCAAAGGTGACATTTTTAATGGCAGGTAACAACATATAAATGAACTTTATTTTCAGAGCATGAGGATATTAGGTTTTGGGGGTTTTGTTTGCTTGTTTTTGTTTTGTTTTGTTTTCAAATAATTTATTTACTTTTATTTTACATACATTGGTATTTTACCTACATGTATCTCTGTATGAGGGTGTCAGATTTTGGAGTTATAGACAATTGTTAGCTGCCATGTGGGTGCTGGAAATAGAACCCTAGTCTTCTGGAAGAGCAGTCAGTACTCTTAACCACTGAGCCATCTCTCCAGCCCCTTTGTTTTGTTTTTTATAGACATAATTTCTCTCTGTAGCTTTTGAGCCTAGAACTCACTCTATTGAGAAGGCTGGTCTTGAACTCACAGAGATCCTCCTGCCTCTGTCTCCAAGGACTGGGATTAAAGGCATGAGCCTGACAGGATATTAGTATTTTTAAAACATAATAGCCTGGACCTGATAGATATTAGTAATCAATAGCATGACTAACCTTGCAGAGGACCTGAATTTCATTCCCAGCATCCACATCTAGCAGCTCATAACACCTGTAACTCAAGCAGCAGGAGGTCCAACACCTTTCTCTGGCCTCTGAGGACACCCCCGCACAGACATAAATACATATCTAAAACACAAAGAAAGTCTTTAAATATATATAAGTGTACACACATGTATATATGTGTGTATATACATAAAATAGCCTGGGTCATAAATATTTGAGTGTTGTCATGAATAACCAAGTTGTTCTTCATCTAGAATATTCTTAGGTATTTTCCTCATAGTATTGCTGTGGGACAATGGTCTTGTATTGATTTAATAAAACGCTGATTGATCAGTAGCAAGGCAGGAAGAAGTATAGGTGGGGTGAACGGAACAGGAGAATTCTAGGAAGAGGAAAAGACTCAGTCTACAGTCATTACCCAGATGCAGAGGATGCAAGATGAGAATGCCTCACTAATAAAAGGTACCAAGCCACGTGGCTAACACAGAGAAGAATTATGGGTTAAGATACAAGAGTTAATTAACAAGAAGCTGGAGCTAATAGGCCAACCAATTTATAATTAATGTAGGCCTCTGTGTGTTTCTTTGGGACTGAACAGCTGCAGGACCAGGCAGGACAGAAACCTCTGTTAACACAGTATTGGCTCTGTGCTGTTCCCTCCTACTCTTCCTTTACCATCTGGTTAAATAATTATATGATCCCTCATGCTCCTCTTTATTTCTGTGGGTTTTTTCCCTGATATGTGTGCCTGTGTTACCTTCTGCATAATTTTTAATGTTGCATCTTCTAATTGGCTGTTTCTTTATCCACTGAAAAGTTGAACATAAAATACAGAGTCCCCTCACATTTCCCTGTATTCTCTCATTATTAACAGTTGGCTTCAGTGTATGGTACATTTGTGACAGCAGTTATCCACAGTTTTCATCCGGATTCCTTCCGTGTTGTGCAAGTCTACAGGCTTGACAAGGTCCTGTATGTAACATAGTGTCAGTAGGAGTGGTTTCTACTAAAACCTCCCTCTCCTCTGTCTACCCCTCCCTCCCTCCTACCAGTTCAACTTCTGAGACCCACCGATTTTATTGTCTACACAGTCTTGCCTTTTCAGAACACAATATACTTAGGATCATGTGCTCTGTAGCCTTTCAGGCCAGTGTGCTTCAGTGTGGTAGTGTCGATGAGAAATGTCCCCTGCAGTGTATTTGAACACTGAGTCCCCAGTTAATGGCCTTATTTGAGAAAGTAATGGAAGCTTTAGGACAGAGTTTCTCAACTTGTGGGTCACGACCCCTTTGGGAATCAAACAACATCTTCATAGGGGTCATGTAAGACCATTGCAAAATAGAGATGATACGTTATGATTCAAAACAGTAGCAAAATTGCAGTTATGAAGTAACAACAAAGATAATTTTATGGTTGGGGGTCACCACAACATGAAGAACACTATTAAAGGGTCGCAGCATCATGAAGGCTGAGGACCACTGCTCTAGAAGGTAGCCTAGCCTTACTGAAAGACTGCTTCACTGCAGGGCAGGCTTTGAGGGGCTATAGCTTCATGTAATTTCCTGTTCCAGCTCTGTTTCCTGTGCACAAATGAAAGTGTCATGGGCCAGCTTCCTGCTCCTGCTGCCATCATGGACCTGCCTGCTGCAATGGTAAGCCAAAATAAACGCTGTCTTTAAATTGGTCTTGGTCATGGTATTGTATCAGAGCAACAGAAAAGTAACTAACCAGAGTGTGCACACATACCCACTACAAAACTGCCTCTCCACTTGTGATATAAGAATGGGAAGACTCCACCGTGCAGAAGTCTGAGTCAGATCGGGGACAAGACCAGGAGTCATAAGCAGAAGTTGTAAGAAAGTTTCAATGTGTGTTATGGCGAAATGTTGCTTGGAAAACAGGGATGATGGTCAAACGACGACGCAAGAGTATTATTAGCTAATGTTGCTGAATTGTAAACTAACAATAGTTTAAATGGTAACCGTCATATTTTACTTTAATTAAAAGCAAAATGTTATGCCTGCTGATTTGGGGGTAGGGAAGTAAATTAATCTGACTAAAGCTAAAACTTTATTATGAGAAGGACCTGAATATACACGTGATCCCCAAGATGTGCTCAGCAAACGAATTTCTTTCTTCCTAAAAAAAAAAAAAAAATTGTGTTGTTAGGGCTGCTGGAACTCACTTAGCTGAGTTTCTGCCCTTGTACAAGACACGGATTCAATTCCAGATCCATGTCTGGTGACGGTCAAGTACATTTAACTCTAGTTCCAGAGCATCTGACGCCCTCTTGTGGTCTCCACAGGCACCAGCACTCTCATGCACATACAGGCTGCCAGCTGCACATACACACACATAAATTAAAAGCACATAGGGGCTAGAGAGATGGCTCAGCGGTTAAGAGCATTGCCTGCTCTTCCAAAGGTCCTGAGTTCAATTCCCGGCAACCACATGGTGGCTCACAACCATCTGTAATGAGGTCTGGTCCCCTCTTCTGACCTATAGGCATACACGCAGACAGAATATTGTATACATAATAAATAAATTTTAAAAAGTCCTTTTAAAAAAAGCACATAAAAATAAGATCCTTTTAAAAACTGTGATGTTTTCCTGTCATTTACTTTGCAGATATTCACAAATAGAATTGTTGGTGGTATTTCTGATTTCTTATATATTAAATTTAGATTTTTCTTGCATTGACAAATGCTAATTTTCACACGTTAATCTTTTTCTGGCTAAGAGAAACACACATCTTACTAATTAAAGGCACAGACTTCTAAAGAAAAATTATGAACACGATTTGGAAACTCATGTACATATTTATTTAACACCATTTCATATCTTTAAGAATCCTTTTGGAAACTTATTTAGAAAACTGAAAAGTCCTTGAATACCAAGTGGTTTAGCAGGAATTTTTTAATGAGTTAAGTGTAAATGAATCAAAAACACATGAATTCTATTTTCTGTAAATAACACATGGTTTAGAAAAGGGAAAACGTAGTTGGAAAAGCGTGTCTCCTGTGTTCTGTTGACTCAGAACACAGAGTGGCACGTCCTAAATTGAGGCAGCTCTTATTTAGAAGGCAGAGGACGATTTGTCGAGTTCCCCCTGGATGAACACAGGAGTTCTCGTGAGATTGACTTCTTCTTCTGGGTATAACTCTAAGATGGTGTCTAATGAGACATCGGGCATTCCCATTTGAAAAAGGATTAATCATGTTCTTTGGATAAAAGAGAAATCAATTGTTTTCATCACCATAAATTGTTCATATGGGGAAATTATAGGACCTTAGATATGAGAATAGTCAGAGGTGCAGGGCGTGGGTCGGGGGAAGTGTGGCTGAAATGGGCATGAGAATCCCTAGGAAGAAGTACTCTGTAGGAAAGGCAGGAAGATGAGCTGGATTCTCACCAACGTATTAAAGCCTTTCACTAATACTTCCAAGTAATATGTCTCTAAATACTTCAGTCATATTGTACCTATGACCTCCTCCTCCTTCTGTCCCACCCCGTTTGTCTCACTCCCCCGCCCCTCCTGGGAGATCTGAGATCCATATCCATATGAAGCAGTAGTAACTTCAGTATTACTGTTCCTCTGGTTGACGCCACACAGTTTTTTCTTTTGGTGTTCAGAAGAGTTTCATTTGCTTGAAGAAGTAGAAGCTCTCTTCCCTCATTCAAAATGGAGAAACTGACTACATTTTGTTTTAGAATAAAAACCATGTCAATAAAATAGCTTCGGGTGAAACGTGAGTCTGTGCAGTGAAATTAACACTGTGCTATGACTAAGGAGCAGAGTTCTGGTGGGAAACAGACGTGTAAGTCAAAGGATCAGATTTAAGAGTCTGGATTAAACCTTCAGGCTGGGTGGGCCTAAAATTCCAGCACTCAGGAATGGAGGGGTCAAAGTCACGAAGTAGTAACGTCGTGAGTTTAAGGCCAGCCTGGGCTGTAAGAGACCTTGACTCAAGAAAGAGTAAAACAAGGACAGAGGAGAAGGCCCAGCAGGTAAAGGCACTTGCCTCCAAGGCCTGAGCATCATTTTTTGAATGCACACGGTGGAAGGAAAGAACTAATTTCTTACATCTACTGTGGTGTGCGCACACACTAATTTGTTTGTTTGCTGTTGTTTTTGTTTCCAAGACAGGATTTCTCTGTGTAGCAACCCTAGCTGTCGTAGAACTTGCTCTGAGTTCAGGCTGGCCTTGAACTTAAAAAATCCACCTACCTCTGCCTCTCAAGTGCTGGGATTAAAGGCATTCTCCTCCCCAGCCTCTAAATAAATATTTTTTAATTATGCATACAATGTTCTGTATTTGTGTATGCCTGAAGGCCAGAAGAGGGCACCAGACCTCACTACAGATGGCTGTGAGCCACCATGTGGTTGCTGGGAATTGAACTCAGGACCTTTGGAAGAGCAGGCAATGCTCTTAACCACTGAG
>NC_022012.1:67245760-67249488 GCF_000317375.1 Microtus ochrogaster
TACAGATGGCTGTGAGCCACCATGTGGTTGCTGGGAATTGAACTCAGGACCTTTGGAAGAGCAGGCAATGCTCTTAACCACTGAGCCATCTCTCCATCCCCTCTAAATAAATATTTTAAAGGCAGAGAAAGAAAATGATCTGGCCATTGTTCACAGTTAAACATAGAATTGCCATGAAAGTCACTCCTTTCTCTACTGGCTGTAATAGTTAAACATTGTGACAATGTTTACCTCCGGCCTGGAGAAAGCAGGAATGTCAATCATGCAGGGTCTCCTTAAAGTAGGATGTAAAGACTTCTTTTCCACACAGAAAGTTGGGAATGGATGCTGTTAATGACCTGGTGACTTTGGCTAACTGTAGAGCCAGACCTCAACCAAATCTGCCATAATGTTTATCCCAGACTGTCCTCCCCTCTACCTTTAGCTTTGTTTCCTAATCAGTAGAACCCATGTTCAGGGGAGATGCCACATGGACTTTATAGCCTGCTGGCCTTTATACTGTCTCAGTCAGAGGCCACACCAGATCCTAGGGCCTTAAACTATTGACCATCATGGTCACATGTTCAGCTCAGTTTCAATGTAATTATGCCTCCTTGTGCACCAGGGATTGTATCACACCAGGAAGCTTTTCTCCAACATTGCACTGTGTTTAACTATGCTTTATAATAAACTAACTGGTGTCAGACTCCAGAAGTTTTTGACCCAGAACGAGATAAGTTGGGCTGAACTGAAGTTTCCTTTTTAGTTCATATAGATCATTTTCCTGACAGCAGTACAGCTTTCAGGGATGCCTGAAATTAGCTACACACTCAGAAAAATGAAATGATGAAATGATAGCATCTGTACTAACATCTGTATGAGAATGCTTCCATCAGCGGTATTAACTGTAGTCAAGCTCGGAAAGATGTAATGGCTATCACTTGCTGACAGATATAAACTGAGATACAGTTATACAATGGAAGATTACTTGGCAAAAGAAAGAAACAAAGTATTGATACATGCTGCAATAGAGATGAACCTAGAAATCATTATTGTGAACGGATCTAATCCCAGAAGACCACCTGTCTTATGATTCTGTTTATATGAAATATCTAGAGTAGACAAACCTAGAGTGACAGAAAATACACATCAGTTCCAGAGAGCTGGGAGAATGGAGAAAAAAGAGAGAGGTGGGGCTGAAGAGGGGGCTCAGAGGTTAAGAGCACTGGCTGCTCTTCTAGAGAACCTGAATTCAATTCCCAGCACCCACAAAACAGCTCACAACCATCTGAAACCCCAATTCCAGGTCCTCCAACTCCCTCTTCTGGCCTCTGCAGGCATGATACACATATAACACAGGCAAAACACCCATACATATAAAAATAAAGACAAACTGAAGGAAAACTCTCCTAAGGCAAGCTATAAAAGGATACAGGATTTCTTTTGGGGACTGTGATGGTTAATACTCACATTTAACTCATCTAGGTCTAATGTCACTATGGAGACACGCCTTTGGATTTGTCTACAAGGGAGTTTCCAGAAAGGTTTAACCGAAGAGGGAAGACAGGACCATGGATTGTGTTGGGGTGCCTTGGACTGAGCACCAGCCTTCAAGCCCCTCTGCTCCCTGACCACAAACCCAGTATGACCAGCCTCCTCATGTGTCCCCAGCTTGATGATTGTACCCTTGAACTGTGAGCCAAAGTAAAGCCCTGCTTAAATTATTTTGACAGCATTTTATGGCAGCAATGAGAAAAGTAGCTAATACAGAGATGATGAAAATTTTCTAAATTGACAGTATTAATGGAACCATAACTGAATTTGTCCCCTGAGACCATAAAAATGGGTAGAAAGTGCGGTATGTAAACTATGACTCAATAAGGAAATTACCGTAAAAGAAACAGAAATAAATAGAAACGTTTGTTTTTTATCTTTGAAATAAGGCAAAGTAGTTTGTACTTGAACTTTTTTATGTGTTCATATTGAGCTTATGTGGACTGGCTGGTTTTGTGTGTCAACCTGACACAAACTAGAAAGGAAGGAGCCTCAGTTGAGGAAATGCCTCCTTGAGACCCAGCTGTAAGGCATTTTCTCAGTTAGTGATCAATGTGGAGGGGCTCAGACCACTGCGGGAGGTGCCATCCCTAGGCTGGTGGTCCTGGGTGCTATAAGGAAGCAGGCTGAGCAAGCCAGGGAAAGCGAGCCAGTAAACAGCACTGTTTACAGCCTCTGTGCCGGGATCCCACATGGCCAGCTTAGCCCCGGAAATAATAACACACAAATTGTATTCTTTTAATCACTGCTTGGCCCATTAGCTCTAGCCTCTTACTGGCTAACTCTCACATCTTGATTAACCCATTTCTAATGAGTGTAGCCCCACCAGAAGGTAGCTTACCAGGAAGGATCTTAACCTGTGTCCATCTTGGAAAAGAGAGACATGCCGACTGCCTCACTCTGCTTCTTTCTCCCAGCATTCTGTTCTGTTTACTCCACCTACCTAATTTTCTGTTCTATTAAAGGCCAAGGCAGTTTCTTTATTAACCAATAGACATATGACTCTCTTCCATCATTTCCCCTTTTTCTGTTTAAACAAAAAAGAAAGGCTTTCGCTTTAACATAGTAAAATTACATATAACAAAACAATTATCAAGCAAGAATTATAGTTGTAATATTTATATCTACTTTATCTTTTATCATAACTAAGGAAAACAATAACTATCTATCTATTCTTTAATGCCATCAAAGACTCCAGAAGGATATAATATTACCTAAGCAAACAAGAAATAAGCAACTTTCAAACTCTAGAAATGACAGAGACATCTTGCTGCCTGTACAGTCACCCAAAGTTCTTTGTACCATTGGGGCATCCATCTTCGGCCTACAGGTCCATAGTATCCAGCAGACATTTCCATGAAGCAGAAAATTTTAAAGACAGTTCAGTCACTTTTTGCTGTGTCCTGCAGAATGTCTCGCAGACTCTTTCATGAATCAGGAACCCTGAAAAACCATCTCACCTTTAGGCAAGTATAGCAGTCCTCTCTCTGTGGATTCTCTGTGTCCAGTTTATGCAACAGTCCAGGCAAAAGCAGTTTCTTGCTCAAATGGCTAACCAACTCCATAAGGGCATCCTCTTTGATGCCCATCTTCCTCTTGAAGTAGATTGGTGCTGCCAGGAGCAGATGTGTCTTATTGTCATGAAAAGCCCTAAGTTATTGAAACATCTTAAATGCCATGTTCTGTAGTCTTTGAAAGATATGAAGAATGCCTATTTAATTGAAATATATGTCTATATATCTAGAAAATCTAACTAACATGACTACAAGCTTGACTATTATTTATGATTATCCATCAACAACCTATATTTTCTAATTATACATTACATTTTAAAAATGAACTACACAATCACAATACTTTAAGCGAGATCAGAAATACATATACATATAACAAAATTGACCTTAAAATCCACACCAATGCCTCACTCTGCTTCTTTCTCCCAGCATTCTGTTCTGTTTACTCCACCTACCTAATTTTCTGTCCTATTAAAAGCCAAGGCATTTTCTTCATTAACCAATAGACATATGACCCTCCTCCATCAGCCTCTGCTCTGCATCAGCTTCTGCCTCCAGGATCTTGCCCTGTTTGAGCTCCTGCCCTACTTTCCTTCAGTGGTGAACAGCAATATGGAAACGTAAGCCAAATAAAAATCCCTTTCCTCCCCAACTTGGTTGTTTTTTTTTTTTTTTTTTTTT
>NC_022012.1:67249588-67257880 GCF_000317375.1 Microtus ochrogaster
CTGTCCTGGAACTAGCTCTTGTAGACCAGGCTGGTCTCAAACTCACAGAGATCCACCTGCCTCTGCCTCCCAAGTGCTGGGATTAAAGGCGTGCGCTACCACCGCCCGGCTCCAACTTGCTTTATGGACATGGTGTTTCATTGCAGCAATAGAAACCCTGACTAAGATGTCTTTACTCATTCTGCTGATTTTTAAAATCTTTCTTCTATAAAAACCTTAATTACTCTGTTTATTAGAAGTTCAGAAAAGGTATCTATTTTAATTACTTTCTCGTTGCTTTAATAAGATACCCCAACAAAAGCAACTTAAAGTGAAAAGGGCATATCCTGGTTCACAGTTCAGAGGATGCCACTGTGGTAGGGACGGCGTGGAGACAGGCAGGGAAGGCGAGGCAACAATGCGGGAGTCTGGCTGGTCACACTGAATCCACACTTGGGAATCAGAGAGTGAACAGGAAGTGGGACTGGGCTATTTAGCACCAAGCCAATCCTCCTACTTCCTCTAGAAAGGCTCCGCCCCTATGGTTCCACAATCTGTTCAAACAGCGCCACCATCTGAGGACCAAGTGTTCAAACGCATGAGCCTGTGGGGGACATTTCACATTCAAACTACAGCAGCATGGTTTTTATAGCTTATAGAAGTCATTTCAGACCAAAGTTTAGTTGAAAAGGGGAACTGAAAATGGTAAAGAGAGGGTGATTTTTGTTTTATCCTTTTTTTGTTTTTTTCAAGACAGTATTTCTCTGTAGTTTTGGAACCTGTCCTGGAACTAACTCTTGTAGACCAGGCTGGTTTTGAACTCACAGAGATCTGCCTGCCTCTGCCTCCCAAGTGCTGGGATTAAAGGGGTACACCATCACCGCCCAGTTGTTTTATTCTTTTTGACGTTTTTCTAAATATGTAGGAAGCATACACCAATTTTTCTTCCATAAAAAAATTCCAAGATGTGAAATATAGAACTTGTCTGAACACGGCATTCTCTTTGCTTAGAGACGAACTGGAATGGGAAAGAATTAGCTAAATGAAGATATAGCTAATTGTAACGGTTAATTTTCTATATTAATTTAGCTAAGACGCTCCATGTTCCCCACTGTAGTAATATTTTGTTTGTAATCTAACAAATAAAACTTGCCTGAAGAGCAGAGTGCAGAGCTAAGCCACTAGTTAGCCATAGAGTCCAGGCAGTAGTGGCTCACACCTTTAATCCCAGCACTCAGGAGACAAAGGCAGTTGGATTTTAGTGAGTTCAAGGCCACCCTGGGCTACATGAGATTAAATCTGTCTAAAAGAGAAAAGGAGATCACACAAAGGTGATCCCAGTGCTTGGGATCCCATGCCTTTAATCCCAGCACGAGGGTGGTGGAGATGGGAGTGATATGGCTGGGTGGAGAGAGGAATATAAGGCTGGAGGAGACAGGAGCTCAGAGGCAGTCCGAGGGTTCGTAGAGACAGATGTAGTCTTGAGGTTTCATAGAGAGGATGCGGTCTGAGGATTTGTAGAGACAGGATCGCCCCTTTGGTCCGAGCATTGGTAGAGGTAAGAACTCTCTAGTAGTTGGCTGCTCAGTTTCTCTGATTCTTTAGCTTTCACCCTCTGATCGCTGACTCCCAGTTCTTATTATAAAGACCAATGGCTACACCCCACCTTCCTGAAACAGTGGACCTGGTAGAAAGCAGTTTATTTTTGAACCAGTGTCCAGTATGTGATACGATTTCTCTTGTAGCCAGGATTCACAGGTCCGGGAATCAAAGGGTGGGAGGGAAATGGTTCTACTCTCTATTACCTCTAGTGGCACACTAAGAAAAATTTTTGCTCCTTGTTCCCATGACCTTAAGTTCTGCTGTCCTGGAAGTTTTGGTTCCAGAGTGGGGAGTGTTCCTGCCAGAAGACACAACAAACATCCCATTGACCTGGAAGCTCAGACTCCCCCACTTAACACATTGAGCTTCTGAAGCCCTTAAACCAACAGGCTAAGAAAGGAATAACAGGCTAGGCAGTGGTGGTGCATGCCTTTAATCCCAGCATGCGCAGGACGCAGAGGAAGGCGGATCTCTGTGAGTTCGAGGCCAGCCTGGTCTACAAGAGCAAGTTTCAGGACAGGCTCCAAAGCTACAGAGAAACCCTGTCTCGAAAAACAGAACAAAGCAAAGAAAGGAGTAACTGTCTTAGGAGGTAATTGATCTAGATAGATTACTAAGGGGAAATTGGATTGTTTCTCCGCAATGGAGATAAGAAAGCTTATGTCTGGAGTAGGAGATCTTTTAGGGTGTCTCTTGGTGCTGCCATGTCCTATAATTAAAGTTGGTGGGAGCTACAACAAACTAATACAGGCAGGATGGCAAAAGGAATGAAAGTGTGGGTCACTCCTCTGCGAAAAGAGCCAAGACCTTGGGCTTGCTGAGGGTAGAGGAATATAGTGGGTAGTAAAGGAAGTAAATACCAGCTAAGGTCACGTGATCAGTTGCAGACAGAAAGGTTATAACTGACTTGAGTGTTTCTGTGGTGGTTTGAATAAGAATGATCCCCTCCCCTAGGCTCCCAGATTTAAACGCCTAGCCCCTAGGGAGTAGGAACTGTTTGCACGGATTAGAAGGTGTGGCCTTGTTGGAGGAAGTGTGTCACTGGGGGTGGGCATAGAGATTTCAAAAGCCCACGCAGACTCAGGCACTTTCTTTCTTCCTGCTCCTTGCAGGAACTCTCAACTGCTCCAGCACCATGTCTGTTGGCCTGTGAAGATAATGGACTAACTTCTGAAACTGCCAGCAGCCCCCAATTAAATGCTTTCTTTCCTAAGAGTTGCCTTGGTCATGGTGTCTCTTCACAGCAATAGAACAGTGACTAAGACAGTTTCTGGCATATTTTCTTAAGAATGTATTTGTGCAGGTATTTGTTTTATTTCTTTATCATGTAATATAACATCAAGTGAGACAATATTAGTGATTATCATATTTAAGAATGTCCGTAAAGAGACATTGCAATACATTCTAAAATATATAATGCATTTGAGGTTGTACATGGTGTAGTTATATCATATTAGGCATAATTTTGACCTGGTTAGAAGTCAAGCCTGACATAAGGAAATATGCTTGTGTGTCAGATGGACAAGGGGTTGTCTTGTGATAGCTTTGCCTGGTTGTCAGCTTGAATACATCTGGAATTAACTGAAAACCCAAACATCTGGGCACACCAGTGAATGCTTTTTCTTGAGTGGATCATGTGAGGCCTGAAGACCCACCCTAAATCTGGCCACACTTTCTGGACATGAAAGAAAGAAACTTTTGCCCGCTTGCTCTGGTTCTCACTAGTGAGTTCGTCTGCTCTGCTGCTGAGCAGACCTTCACTGGTCTTAGAGGCTACTTCTTCAGGACTCTGATGGATACTGAAGACCAGCTGAGAAGCCGTGTCGGTGACTGGATAGTTATTGGATTCTTGGACTTTCCATTGGGAGGCAGCCATTGTTGGACAAGCTGGACCACATTCAGATAAATCATATATGTATATGATTTATACATCTTAGAACATATATTCTATCAGTTCTGTTCCTTTAGATTCTAAAACTTAAGAATTCTTTCTGATTTATTTATTGTGTCACGGGGTTTTCAACCTGTGGGTTACTACTTCTTTGCATATCAGATATTTACATCACAATTAACGACAGCAGCAAACACAGCTATGAAGTAGCAACTAAATACTTTTTTGGTTGAGAGTCTTCACACCGTGAGGAACTATACTAAAGGACTGCAGCATTAGTAAGGTTGAGAAAATCCTGCTAAGACAAACATACTATCTAGACATTCAGTTCATGCCAAGCGACATGTCCCTTTGAAGATAGGTTCACAGATGAGTTTACCATTAAAATCAGTGGCCTTTGTCTTTCAATATGAGTGAGCTGATGGGGGAAGAGAGAAAGAATATACAGAATATGCACATGGTAGATATATACTGTGTGTATATATACATACACAGAGACATATACAAATGTATGTGTATATATATATAGATGTGCATAGTAGATTATATATATGTGTATATTATGCCTGGAGAGAAAGAATATTCACCAATATGCACAGTCATACACATGCATCTCTAGATTCTGTTTCTCTGAAGATTTTCGCCAACAACTTGGGAAGCACAATGCCAAGCATTAATGTAGCAAAACCGTTTTGTCCAGTTAAAGACTTATAGAACTTGTAATGACTATAGCATATTATACTCTCTATCAAATGCCATAAGATTTTTCCCTGTAGATATTGCTTCAAAAATGTGACTGATACTTTTTTTCCCCTGTGTCTTTTTAATGTCTTTAATTCTTATTTCTTTAGGATCTGGGAATTGAACCAAAGTTTCACATATGCTAACCCATACTCGCTGTCACAGAGCCACATCCTCCCCCCATTAATGGCTTGATTTAGACACAGTTCACATACCACAACAGTCATTTGCTCAAGGTATAAAACTGAATGATTCTTAGTATATTCACAGAGCGAACAGCCACTTCTACTCTACGTAACATTTCTATTACCCCAGAAAGAGAGACACTTCTGCTCCCGGTAGTTCCCCTAGCCCTGCTCCCTCTGCTTACATCGAGGAACTCAGAGAGCCTTGTATCTGTTGACTTACTGATTCCAATAGTCCAATAAAAAAAGCATATAAGGGCTGGGTGGTGGTGGCGCACGCCTTTAATCCCAGCACTCAGGAGGCAGAGGCAGAGGCAGGCGGATCTCTGTGAGTTCAAGACCAGCCTGGTCTAAAAGAGCTAGTTCCAGGACAGGCTCCAAAGCTACAGAGAAACCCTGTCTCGAAAAATAAAAAACAAACAAAAGCACGTAAGGTGTAGTCTCTCACTACTTGCTGCTTTCATTGAGCACAGTGCTTTCAGAGTTCATCCATGCTGATGCCAATGCGATTGCATCACCTCTTTTTACTGCCAAGTAATATTCTGTTTATGGATGTGCCATTGTAGGGTTGTTTTCACTTGGAGGGCTCTCGTTGTTTTCCTTGTGAAGTGTCAAGAAAGTAAGAAAGAATTTAAAAAAAAATTGAACCATGGAAAAGTTCTCAAGTGAATGATTACTGAATCAGTCTTTCAAGGACAAGATTCGTTAGAGGCGCCATTCCTATTGGCAAACAATTTCCAAAGCCCTACTGTTGAAAATACGTTCTTATGCAGTTATTTGGGTCCAAGTACTTTTGTTTATGGGAGAAGAAATTGAAATGAGTCTCTTGGCAGTGTCGCTGCGGTTGTATAAGCCAAGGGATTAAGAGTACCTTTGAGAAAGGATGGTGTGTGATCGCTCTGGCTTTGGAAATAATGGCAAATTCATTAGTAAAATGTATGGATGATGCTTTCATTATATCCTTTTGAGACTCTCAGTCAAAATTAGCCTTTCTGTCAGGACACAGTTTTCAATCCACAAAACGTGTTCCATGGATCAGAATCCTTGCTGGATTCAGATCACATGCAGTGGCCACAATTCCCTGTCAATTCATTTTTTTTTTTTTTTTTTTTTTTGGTTTTTCGAGACAGCGATTCATTTTTTTTTTTTTAAAGATCCATTTCTAAAATAAAATGACTCTGTAAACCAGAGTTGAAGCAGCAACTATCCATGCAGGCCTGGCCCAGAAAAACCTAAATCTAATCCTAACATCATTCTTCATGTAAAATAAGAGCCAAGTGTTGCCAGGTCCCAAGGTAGAGCTCCTTTTGATTTCCTCGGAACTAAGTGGTGCCCGGTATTGCTTCACAGGGTGTAAACAGAGCAGTAGCTATCCTTCCATGGAGCAGACACATCCTCAAGAAAGAACAGAAAAGTCACAGGACTTTACAAGAGCAGCTTAGACCTGCTTCCCTTCCCAACACAAAGAGTGCGTTTCCTATTGGTTTGCTTAAGCGATTAGAATGACTAGTGACGTTTAAGTCCGGCCGGGCAGAACTGTTCGGTGGGCAGTGTTGTTGGTCTTGGGTGCTACCTTTGTTTCCTCTCCCCATTTCCTTTCTCCACATTCCTTCCTCTTGAAACATCTTTCAAGTTTTAAAGGCAAAGTGCTTATTTTTCCAAGAAATAGAGGTCTTTAAAAGGTGATCAGAGAAACCCACAGAGGTAAATGCTAGTGATGAAATTTCACATCCTGTTCATGGATCACAGGTGACCAGAGGGCTCTTCCTGCACCTGCACTTCCTCTTCCCAGGGATAGAGCGTGTGCTACACCGTAGCCACATCTCCACGGGAAGGAGCACAGAGGATGGAGGGACTGGTTCTTAGATCTCAGACCCCGCTATCTGCCAGGAGTTCCTGTTCTCCTCCGAGCCCGAGGTCTGAGAGGGGGACCGTGTGATAGAGAAGACGTGTTGGTTCCGCTCCTAGATTTAAGAACATCAGACGCCACACACAGAACAGACAACTAGGAACCAAGCAGGTCAAGTCTTTCACGCAGGTTTGTTTCCTGCTCTGCTCTCTTAATAATTGTCCCGACAGCCATCGCCAGCCCGGGAATTCTGGCCCACATGTCTATAAGATTTCTCAAAAGGTTCTCTAATCTGAAGGTTTAAATAAGGACAAAATGCTCATTTGATAGAAGGAGGATGTAATTCAGTTGGTAGCCTCGGGTTTGACCCCTAGTACCTCTAAACATGGTGGGGCGGTGAAAGCCTTAATCCCAGCACAGGAGAGGTAAAAAACAGAAGAATCAGACGTTCAAAGTCATTTCTGACTATGTATCAGTTTAAAGCTCAACCCTGTGGCAAAATGATAATGATGATGATGATGCTAATACTCTAGTTTTGAGAGATTCATATCCTAATATGAAAGGAGAATTGAATACATATTTCCAGTTTGAAAATAGTGGAACAAGATCTGTATTCCTCCTTTTCTAGAAAATCACCCGAAAGAAGAATGAGAAGTAAACAGAAATGCAATCTGGGATACCTATGAAAATTTAAGCCACACAAAGGTAAAAGGGTTTCAAAGAGCAGCAAAGAACAGACAGGATGTGGAGGAAGAAAAGGAATTGCCTGTTAATGCAAACCTCTAAAGAGCCTGCAAAACCAGGAGCATACCCACTACACCGATGGCTCCTCCAGTCTCGTGCATCCTAATGGGCAGTGAGAGTGTGAGAGACACAGAGGGTAGGACAGTGCTCATGGGAGTAGCTATAGAAAAACAGTTAGTGGGTGATGGAGGAAGGTCATTGGCTAATAAAGAAACTGCCTTGGCCCATTTTATAGATTAGAACATAGGTGGGTGGAGTAAACAGAACAGAATGCTGGGAGGAAGAGGAAGTGAGCTCAGACTCGATAGCTCTCCTCTCTGGGGAAGACACAATGAAGCTCCAACCCAGGATGGACTTAGGCTAGAATCTTCCCAGTAAGCGCACCTTGGGGTGCTACACACATTATTAGAAATGGGCTAGCCCAGGTGTGAGAGCTAGCCAAGAAGAGGTTAGATATAATGGGCCAAGCAGTGTTTAAAAGAATACAATTTGTGTGTTGTTATTTTGGGGCATAAGCTAGCCAGGCGACCAGGAGCTGGGGAGGCAGTAACGTAGTCCGCAGTCCG
This sequence comes from Microtus ochrogaster, assembly GCF_000317375.1. Lineage (NCBI taxonomy): Eukaryota > Metazoa > Chordata > Mammalia > Rodentia > Cricetidae > Microtus > Microtus ochrogaster. The sequence continues at coordinate 67,257,146 of NC_022012.1, forward strand.
CAGCTCCCACAAGTGGGGAAGAGGATTGAAAAGTCGGCCTGATATGAGTCTTCCAGCTGCCTATCTGACAACGGGGAGAGGTGACAAACAGGTTGGGTCTCTCCATTTTTCCTAGTTTTGGACACAACTCTATTATCTCTCACTAGCAAATTGTAAACGTTTGCTCAAAATCAGTCCATGGACCCAAAATGAGAAATGAAAAATAAGTCTGTCTATCTATGTGTACGTGTGTGTGTGTGTGTGTGTGTGTGTGTGCGCGCGTGCACTGATGGAAAGAGGAAAGAATAGAAAAAGAAATGCAGGGGAGCACTGATCACAGCCGGTTTCCATGCAACAGATGAAAGCTTGAACCAAAGGTTTTCCCTCAAACTTAACAGTTAATAAAACAACTCACTTATAAAGCAAGAACACATACATACATATATGGATACTGCTCAGCCTTACAAAGAAGGAACTTTTGACGCATTACTGATTGAAGAATCGTTGAAACTATTTTATTGAATGAGATGAGATGAACCAGTCACAAAATGGCAAATACCATAGATAAGGGCTGATCTTGGTTGTCAACTTGACCACATCTGGAGTCAACAAAGACCCAAGCATTTAGGTACACCCGCGAGAGGTTGTCTTTTTTTTTTTTTAATTTATTTATTTATTAAGGATTTCTGCCTCCTCCCCGCCACCGCCTCCCATTTCCCTCCCCCTCCCCCGATCAAGTCCCTCTCCCTCATCAGC
>NC_022012.1:67259465-67260794 GCF_000317375.1 Microtus ochrogaster
ATTCGATTCCATTGGTCGACTTCTCTGTTTTTATGCCAATACCAAGCTGTTTTCAATACCGTAGCTCTGTAATAGAGTTTGAAGTCAGGGATGGTAATGGAGAGGTTGTCTTGATTGGATCATTTCATATAGGAAGACCCACACTAAATATAAATTATTTAAAGTGGAACAACCCCCCCGTCCCCACAAGTCCACCTTCTGGGGGCAGCCTTTATAAAAGGGCACGGAAGAAGGAAGCTTTTTACCTGCCTGCCTTTATTCTTGATGGCAAGTTTATCTACCCTGCCACTGTGGCCTTCCTTTGCCGGTATTAGAATCTATTTCTTTGGGATTCCAGCGTATACTAAAACCCAGGGGAGACATCCAGCCTCATGGGCTGAACAACTGTCTGATTAGTGGCCTTTCCATTGGGAGACAATCTTTGCTGGATTAATTGGACCACAGCCTGTAAGCCACTCTAATAAATCTCCTTCCTGTATATAAATAGATTCAGTCCATCAGTTCTGTTCCTCTAGAGAACCTTGATTGATGTACCTGGATGGTTCCACTTATTAAATTCCTTGAACAGTCAAATGCATAGGCATGGGTGTGGAACTGAGAAGAGGGGGGAATGGGAGTCTTTAGTGAACATAGTTTAAGTTGAGGAGGACAGAAGAGCGCTAAGCTTGAAGTTTATACAGTGTGATGTGTGTGCACTTAATTTTCAACGTAAACGAGAACATCAAACAGACACAAGAATCAGGAAGATGGAGAGATACAAGGTGGAAAATCTCTACAAAGGAGCTGGGTGTGACGGCACAAGCCTTTAACCCCAGAACTCAGGAGACTGAGTTCCAGGCCAGCCTGGTCTGTGTAGTGAGTTCTAAGACAGACAGGGCTAGGTAGGAGACCTTGTCTCAAACACCACACCCCCTCTAGAAAGGAGAGTGTCCTAAAAATGACATGAAAGAGAGTCAGGCTGTGACAGCACACACGTTTAATCGCAGCAAAGGCAGGTGGATCTCTGTGAGTTCGAGGCCAGCTTGGTCTACAGAGCAAGTTCCAGGACAGCTAGGGCTGTTACACAGGGAAACCCTGTCTCTAAAAACCAAAATAAATAAATAAAACGATATGAAATGGAATGAAAATTTGTAACATGAGGGAAACTAGATTCTGATCAGAGCACAAAGGATTAGATATGAGAAAAGCAAGCAAAGTGAATGAAAAGAAATATAATTTAAAATAGTTGCAGATAGTGCTGGGCGGTGGTGGCGCACGCCTTTAATCCCAGCACTCGGGAGGCAGAGGCAGGCGGATCTCTGTGAGTTCGAGACCCGCCTGGTCTACAAG
>NC_022012.1:67261654-67262230 GCF_000317375.1 Microtus ochrogaster
GTGAGTCAGATATACACTCTCAGCTTCTTCTCTAGCACCACGCCTACCTACCTGCTGTCATGTTCTCTGCCATGAGAGTCGTGGGCTCTATCCCTCTGGAACTGTGAGGCCCATTAATTTTTTTCTTTGATAAATTGCCTTGGTCGTGGTGTTTCTTCACAGCAATAGAGAAGTAATAAAGACAACTGACGAAAATAGTTCTTTTGGTGGAGTCTTTTGGACTGGGGGCAGGTTAGTGGGATATACTCATAATCATAGCTACTCAGGAAGCTGAGACAGGAAAGTGAGAAGCTCAAGGTCAGGCTCTGCAACTTGACAAGACCCTGTCACAAAATAAAAAGGTAAGATGAAGGCTGGGAACCCAGCTTAGTGTTAGAATACTTGCTTTGAATGTTTGAGGCTCAGGCTTCAACTCCAATTACAACAACAATAAGAACAACAAGCTGGGTGGTAGTGGCGCATGCCTTTAATCCCAGCACTCGGGAGGCTGATGGAGGAAGGTCATTGGTTAATTAAATAAAGAAGCTGCTTGCCCTGATAGGTTAAAACATAGGTGGGAGGAGTAAACAGAACAGA
>NC_022012.1:67273321-67301084 GCF_000317375.1 Microtus ochrogaster
AAAATATTTCTTTAAAAATACATTGAATTGTCGGGCAGTGGTAGTGCTGTCTTTAATCCCAGCACTGCTGGGGGTCAGAGGCAGGTAGATCTCTGAATTCAAGACCAGCTTTGTCTACAGAGCGAGTTCCAGGACTGGCTCCATAGCTACTGAGAAACCCTGCCTCAGAAAACAAAAACCAAAAACAAGCAGATATATTGAATTTTAGAGGCCAGAAGGGAATGTCTCTAAATCCTCAAGGAAAGAAAATATGACTTCAAATATCTATATAATCCAATTGTCATTTAAATATTTTAAATATCCACAAGTTCTGTGTCAGTATTGGGGAAATACTTGCGATTCCTACTACAGTAAAAGTACCAACTTAAGATATATTTTATGTGTATGAGTGCTTGCTTGCAGGTATGTACCTACATATGACACATGTAGACGCTGTGCCTGCAGTGCTCATTCAGACCAGAAGAGGGCACTAGATCCCCCGGGAACTAGGGTTACAGATAGATGTGAGCCACCATGTGGGTGCTTGGGAAATGGACCCTGGTCCCCTGCAAGACCCGCCAGTTTGCTTAACTACAGAGTCATCTCTCTAGCCCCAAGTGCTAACTTTTAAAAAATGTATAAAGGTTATTTTAAAAGGTACTGCACATGGTAATCTCCTTGAGAGCCAGGAAAGGTAGAAGAAGGAATTTGAGGTAAATTTGGGTAACACAGCAAAAGCCTGACTTAAAACAAAGATTAAGTTTTTTTAAAAAAAATTAAATTTAATTTTTTTAGAGAATTAAAAAAAAAAAACGTGGACTGGAGATGTGACCGAATGACATAAAGCATCTGCTAACATGTGCAAGACCCCAGGTTAATCACTCGGGAGGCAGAGGCAGGCGGATCTCTGTGAGTTCGAGACCAGCCTGGTCTACAAGAGCTAGTTCCAGGATAGGTTCCAAAGCCACAGAGAAACCCTGTCTCGAAAAACAAAAGCAAAACAAAACAAAACAAACAAACAAACAAACAAAAAAGACCCCAGGCTAAACCCCGGCACCACAGAGCTACACACGAAGGTATAAACAAATCAATAACCTCGATGATAAATGTATAAAGAGTGTGAGCTATTTACATAAAAGGATAACAAGTTCTCTCAGTCATACTTGAGAGACGATCTCCTGATCGTGAGAAATACAGATGAGGCCAAAGCCAACGACTAGGAAAAAAACAACGAAGCTCATCGATTCTGGGGAGGGGGGAGTTTGTGGAAGACATGATCATCTGACAAAGTTGCAAGTACTCATCCTTTGCATCTGTAATTTTACCTCTGGGAATTTATCCTATGTCATATAAAGTGTTATTCATAAAAAGCAAGTCTAAAGAGCACTTAAATGTCCATTAATGTCAGCCTGGTCAAATAAATCATCACATAGCCTGTCAGATCCTAAGGAATGGAGATACTTTTCTTTTTTTAACTGATAAATAATAATAAGTTCCAATGATTGTTTAGTGAAAACACCAAATAAGCCCAAGTGTACAGAACTTATCCTAAAAGGCAAACGCTGTAAGTACATATTCCTGAGTACTGCACCGAGGGGTGGATAAGATTTTGGTAGTGTTAGTTGTCTCCGAGGATGTGTCTAGACAGGACCTGAATAGGATTTACCACGATATTTTCTCGAGCTACCCTAATGTGAAGACATGAATGCATTATCTATTCATAACTGAATAATGAAGCCGTGTGTGGTTCTGTCTGTGGGATCTCTCTTCTAGGAGATCTGTGAGTTCCCTGAGCTGGAAGTGGCTACGAAGGTCCTTGTCCTATGCAGCTGTTGCTTTCGTCAGCGCCGTTCTGGGCTATCTGCCACCTTCTTCTGAGTCCTACCCTGTTCGTATTACCACGCCAGTCTGAGTCAGGATGGTGCTGCTTGCCGCAAGGCTTTGAAAACTAGTTTCAGAAAATTCCTGGGCTAATTCGCAGGCAATCACTCAGAACTTCATACTTGAAACAGTGGCCTTCATAAAACCTGTTAGCTGCTTTCCTAATTGCATTGAACTTATGGAGGTTTCCTTGTTTATCTGAGAACATGACTAATTAGGAATACTTTCCCCTCTGGGGTAAGCCACAGCTCCCTTCTCTTTCTTTCTTCCTGCCTTTCTTCTCTCTCTCTCTTTCTTTCTTTCTTCCTTTCTTTCTTTTCTTTTCTTTCTTCCCTCTTTTTTAAAAGCATTTTTAATTGTTATGTATGCATAATAGTGAGTTTTACCCTGAATGTACCCAATTTCATCTTTCTTTTCATCTTATTTATTTATTTTTGGTTTTTCAAGTCAGGGTTTCTTTGTGTACCCTTGGCTATCCTGGAACTCACCCTGTAGACCAGGCTGGCCCTCAAACTCACAGAGATCTGCTGCCTCTGCCTCCGGAGTGCTGGGGTTAAAGGCGTGCACCACCACTGCCTGGGTTCTTCCTCTCTCTCTTTCTCTCTTTGTTTCTGTTTTGTTGTCTGAGCAGAATCTCATTATATAACCCAAGCTCACCTGGAAGTCACCACATAACCCAGGCTGGCCTCAGACTTACTCGCTGCTCTTCCTAAGCCTCAAAGGTGCTAGCATGGCAGACACGCACCACCACACCCAGCCCACCTCTCACCTCATTCATAGCAATGAGGTGGACGTTTAGGACTCTAGAATAAACAACCCAACCAGCCAGAGATAATTGGTGTGCCTTTCTAATCCTCAACCAGATTTTACCCATATTCTCCTCAGCTGTTCAGAGACTGGAAAATCTTGATTGTCCAGGCTTCCGAGCTCACTGGTATTTTCGCAACCAGACACAGGTCATCCCTGCAGGCTCTTTTTTTTTGGGGGGGGGCTATTTTGTGGCAGATTGCAGGGGTACCTTGACCCCATATTTTTAAACACATAATTTTTCATGAGATAGAGATTATGGCCTCGTAATGAAATTTACTTGCAATCTCCTGATACCTTATTAAGCTTCCACCAATGACAAGGTCCCATTAGACCTGCCTAAGCTAAAGCCTATTTGATATTAGAACACAAGGAAAGGTCTCTGCCTAAGTAGATTAAGGACACACAAATCAAGCAAGTCAGATTTCTAAACAAGGGAACCCTACACGCAGAATTTGCATGCATTATTCATCCCTGCTCCGTGCAAACACGCAGATATTGCTCCGTGAACTTTGGCCCACCGTGCTTAAGAACAATGGCTAGAACATCAGCACAGGATCCCTCTTTCCACAACTGCTGCCAGAGGACTTTGAGGCTCCGCTGGGGGATTTGCACAGTAATTCCCCCCTAACACCCTCTGGTCTCCCTGTCTGAAATGTCACTGGGAGCTTTGTGGGCAGGCTGGTTTCTTTCCCTCTGTGTGGCAAGTCTCCACTTTGTGCATTCCATTCCGATTTCCTGTTGGCCCTTCTCCTACTGGCCTCTGGCTAACAGAGTAACTTCTCCAGGTTGTATTTCTCTGATAAATATAAATCTTTAATTTGCTTGTTAAACACTGAAGAAGTGATGTGGTCCGGGCTCAGCAGTAACCCCCCCCCCCCTTTTTTTTGGTTTTTTTTTTCGAGACATTTTTTTTCTTTTTTTTTCTTTTGGTTAGTAACCCCCTTTTTCTTGGCCGTAGGCATGTACCTTTGTGATCAATTTTGTGATCAATTAAGTCTGTGCACTTTCTACAATGGGATCTGCTCTTTGAGTCACATCCATTCTCCACCTTCCTTGAGTTAGTGACCCGTGTCCCTGTCTACATTCTGTTTACAGAAGAAAAAGGATTTTACTATCGTCCTTAAAATTGTTCTCCAGGAAGGTGAGGTGAGCGGCCTCGGCCCACCACCAGGCAAAGCCTCTTTAGAGTTGTGACTGCTCCAGTGAGTTAGGAAAACCTGTGGTGGTCTTCAGGTCTGGAGCTCACAGGTCGGTTTCAACTAGAGGTAGGAGCCTTTGCCTTACCAACAGCACTGAAAGCCGCAGGGAGGAAGGAGATAACTGAAGGAATGCGAGCAGATAAAGAAGAGCAGAAAACAGCTCCAGGGCCCTTCAGGGATTGCAACAAGAAAGGGCTAGCGAGGATTCCTACTCTGTAAAACTGGAGGAAAGCGAAGACCTAGTGGAACACACATGTAATCCTAGCACTAGGGACGGCAGCAGGATGATCAGAAGTTATGGGTTATCCTGGGCTACACAGAGAATCTGAGGCCAGCCTGGGAGACCCGAGACCCTGTCTTAAAAACAAAACTAAAAGAAAGAGAAAAGGAAAAGTCTTTCAGGCCATCGGGGCCAACCCTTGATGAGGATGAAACAGAGGAAGAGCGAGGGCTGCTGAGGAATTTGGCAAGATGGGAGCCGCACACAGGAAGGCAGTGGGAGTGGAGGCGTTGGCCGAAGCCTGAGCGGATAGCCTGGCACCTGTGGCAACCCGTCACTCCAACCTCCTGCCACAGGGGGCAGACTTGACTGACAACCCCAGCTGGAGTGCCTGCAGCTCCACCGCTGGATCTGTGGTTAAGACAAGTTTACCCAGTCAGCAACCGAAGCCGGCTGGAGGGGGTGCAGACTCCTCTGACCGGCAACTTTGGCTTAAAGACTCCCCTTGGTCCCCACCCAACCTTAGCACCGTGTGTGGTCTGAGAGGCCTTCTCGGTCCCTTTCCTCTGACTCTCAAAGGTCTTCACAGACGTGTTCTCTTCCACCGTTCCTGCGTCCTTCCTCTCATACAGGCATGCCCTCCTGTAAATATCTTACTCACCTAATTCCTTCCTGATAACCGTCTCTTTGTTTTGTTTTATTTCTGTTTAGTTTGGTTTCTCAAGACAGGGTTTCTCTGTGTAACAGGCCCAGATGTCCTGGATCTCGTAGACCAGGATGGCCCTCGAACTCACAAGGACCTGCTTGTCTTTCTGCGTGCACCACCGCAGCCGGCTCCTGGTGACTGTTTTTTAAGAGTATCTAAAAACAAATGGAACAAAAAGTGGGGCGTTTCAGCGTCTTCTGTACTTCCCCCACAGTCCCACTAGCGCTTCAAAGTAAGAAGGGTGTCTCCCAGATAGTCGTCCGCACGCATTGCTCCGTGTGTGTCCACACCTTCCTGTGAACTGGCAGTGTTAGCGGTGTAACAGATGAGAGAGCTGTTGTTGAGAGCTGGAGAGAATCGTCGGGATCCCCGTGGTTAGTGGAGGGAAGACTGAAATAAGCAGCATGTGTTCCTTAAGAATGGAGTCCCAGGGGGAAAAGCGACATTTCGTTTGTTTCTGTACAGACTCCGTGGAGTGTGCTTACGTGAGGCTAGATGGCTTCGGTCGCTTCACACCTCACTGTATTCCAGTCTTCTGGGACCCTCATCGTGAGAAAGCCGTCCTTGGCTGGAGTACTATGACATAGTACTGGCTCTAAGCCAGAGTTCTTTCTGTCACAATATTCTGTAGCCTCTCTTTCTTTCCTATTCCCTTTATCTCAATAAATTCCACTCACACTCTGACTGCATGGCGTTCTTGTTACCTGCCGTGGTGAGAAGGGACCCTTGTACAAATCTGTCCTTGTTCCCACCAATGTATAGACAGGTCCTCCACTCTTCAGGAAGTTCTCACCAGTATTGACAAACCCTTCTCAAATGCCTTTGCTTACAGGACTATTCTCTGAGCCACACTGCCACCAGCCTCAGGAGTCCTGCTGGGTCTGTGCACAAAAGATCATCATAGAGGCCTTGCTGGCACATGCCTTTAACCCCAGCACTCGGGAGGCAGAGGCAGGCAGATCTCCGAGTTAGAGGCCAGCCTGGTCTACAGAGTCAGTTCCAGGGCAGCCAGAACTACACAGAGAAACCCTGTCTCCAACTGCTCCTCCACCCCCCCCCCCAAAAAAAAGAACCATCATAGCTGGTCTTGTTGATTCAAGAGAAAAGGTGGGGTGGAGATGGGGGTCCCAGGACCCTTACCTGAGTGTTCAGTCACCCCTTCTAACCAGTTGTGTGCAGTTCTGCTGTGGCCTCAAGTGTACAGTGTGGGCTAGAGAGTGTGGGTGTGGAAGGACTAGAGCCTTCGACACAGCTACGGGGAGTCATCATCCACACTGGTGCAGGCCGTCCAGTGTGACTGCTTTAAGGCCACCCACACTCCTGCCTGTCACCCCTCACCCATTGCTCTGCCAGTAAGGCTAACACAATCATTGGTTCGCCAGAGTGAACTTCAGTGAAATCCGTCTTCAGACTGTCACCGGGACCTTAGTAGGAAGGGGTAGACAAAGGAATTCTAGCAACATCCACCAACCAACCGCTCCCAGCACTTTGGCCCTGTCTTCAGGGGCCGCTTTCCATTGCTGGGATAAAATCAAATCTTGTTGAGGCTCAGAACATGTTACTCTAAAATACGACATCTGCCTGTTGTGTCAGATGCAACATTATTACAGTGTACAAGACAATGTGTTGCCACAATGGGTCACCATGCCTTCACAGTGCACTGTGGTGGTGGGAAAAGGGAGTATTGTGATGAGATCACAAAGCATTGTGATGTCACAAAGGAATACTGTGATGTCAAAATGCAGCATTGTGACATCACAGTATAACAGCACAATGGATCTTGTGATTTCTTACTACACTGTGGTGCTAGGAAAAGGGAGTATTGTGATATCATGGGGAGCATTGTGATGACAGACAGCAATGCTGAATCACAGTGCAGCATTGTGATGTCACAAAGGGATAATGTGACGTCAAAAAATGCAGCACCATGACATCACAATACAGCAGTGTGATGGCACATTGGATCGTGGGATTTCACAGTGCACAACAGTAATGGGAAAAGCAGTGCTGGAACGGCACAGTACATCATTGTGATGGCACAATGGACCACTATGATGTCACATGCATCATTATGAGGGCTCACGGGATCAAAATAGAGTACTGTGATGGTCCAACTTATCAATATGATATCACAATGCAACATTATAGTAACAGAATGAATATTAAACAGGAGCACTGATTTCACTTGGAGAATTGCAACAACAGTTGCAATGGGACAATGGAAGATTATGATGGCACAATAGAGCCCTGTGATGCCATTATTCAGTATTATGATGTCACAGTAAAGCAAAATTGGAGAATAAAATATTGTGATGACCACAGTTCAGCATTGTGATATTATGGCACTTTTAATATCACAATACAACATTGTTATGGCACAAAGGGAATTATTTTAACTGCATTGTGTGTGTGTGTGTGTGTGTGTGTGTGTGTGTTCGTGTGTGCAGGCACACACACTGCAGTGTACATGTGGAAGTCAGGGGATAACTCTGCTCTCTGCTTTTACAGTTTGGGTCCCATGGATTAAACTGTGGTCATTAGGCTGGGTGGCAAGTGTCCTAATCCATTGAGCCATCTCACTGGACCCAGGAAAAAAATTTTAAGAGAAATTTCTGAAGGCAAATGAGACTTAAATATGTTGGTGCTGTAAAAAGGCTTAATTGGAGTTCTAGAACACTGTTAATAGGAGTCTAAAGACTGGCTAGGACAATTGTCTGGGTGGAACATCCGGAGGTAAGAACAAAATGGAGCCTTTTCTCACCAGATTGTGAATCATGGCTATTTCTAAACAGATGAGTGTCATCTCAATGAGTTGGATGAATTAAAATGTGGATATGTAGAGACAGGAATAATGTAACATCTGGGTGCCTTTTAAAGGTGATATTCTCCTGCTTTTAAGCAAATAGCCACTCAATAGAATGGAGAAACTGGGAAAGCAAGGGAAAGCGAGCCTTCGATGGCTGAAGGCATTCTCAGCCCGAGCTTCTGACTCCCAGGCTCTGTGTCAGGATACAGACTCAAGATCTGTACCCTCAGTTTATGCAGTTATCCTCTTGCTTGCGTAGTTGCTTTGGGCTTTGGCAAATGCAGGAAACCTCAGAACACAGTGCCTAACATGTGAGTTTGCTCAGTGAATTACTGTCTCTCTTTTCTTGACAAGTTCAGAACCTTTAAGTATTTATTCCCACAACTAGCTGTTAATATAAGCTAAATTAGTGAACACTCACCCGCTCTGTATCTTCTGTGGCGCTAAAGTCTGACACAGAAGGAAACATTGTGTCACATTTGCATCTGGGAGAATAAATTTACAGCCAGGAAATTAACAAGAACTTTGAGTTTACATGACAGTCTGAGTTTATTCAACAATCACTTGAACAGTGTCTGTGCAAAGAGATATAAAGACGAACATAAATGTGTTGGTGTCAAGGAGCTCAGAGTTAAGAATCAGAGACCAGTCAACATGTGGCCATCAAAATGGTTTACAACAGCCAGGCAGGAGGCAGAGGCAGGCGGAGTTCTGTGAGTTTAAGGTCAGCCTGGTCTATAAAGCGAATTCCAGGACAACCAGGGCTGTTACACAGAGAAATCCTGTCTCAAAAATATTTTTGGTTTACAACAAACCATAACACTTTATTGAGTGTTATGTGGCACAATAGGCAATTAGCTGACTTTACAAATGGAAAGGAAACTTTACAAGGAAGCCATTACTTTAGATAGTCTCCAAGTGATGGCTGTAGACCTACAACACACATAAATGCACACACAGGCACATGAGCGTACACACACACACACACACACACACACACACACACACACTCACACCTCTCATCCTTTTAATTTCCAAAAGAAGCTTATAGGCAATAACCAGCTGATACTGTCTTGACTCTATTTTTTTAAAAAAGATGTGTAGCGTATTCTGCCTGCATGTATCCCCTCAGGCCAGAAGAGGGCACCAGATCTCATTACAGATGGTTATGAGCCACCATACGGTTGCTGGGAATTGAACTCAGGACCTCTTAACTTCTGAGCCATCTCTCCAGTCACCTTGACTCTATTTTTAATGTTGCCTACTAATTTACTCTCTGCACACATCTGGTCTCTGATTCTACAGAAACCCAGCGGTGTTCTACTTGGGCAACTTCTCGCTGTTCTGTGGCCAATGAATGTTGTAACTGGCTGCTGCCATCTTTCCTTGTATATCTATAATGTTCTGTACTTGTTAAAGTAGCTAAGATGAACTTCTAGATAGAGTGCAGTTTTAATATTTTTATGAATATCATCAAATTATGTGCTAACATATACTAACAAGACTATTTTTTATATTAACATTCATCCTAGGTTTAATTTTTCAACTTTGTCGTATTATTATCTTGGTGGACTTTTTAAAGTATATAGAAGCCAAACATAATATCACATGTGTGTGGTCCCTGCACTCAGGAAGCTGGGGTGAGAGGGTCAGAAGTTTGAGGCTAGCCTGGGCTCAGTAAATAGACACTATGGTAAGCTAAACAACATGAAACAGAAAACCCAAAGCAATAGCAACAAAGGTAGATAGAGTTTTTGTTATGAGACTCATTTATCTGCAAAGTTAGACAAGTTTTTATTACTCATTTGCATTTATTTTGATATAAACCTTCTCTCTAAATGATTTGCCCATTTTTACGCCGAGTGTTAAGTCTTCTCTGGTTGGTTTGTTCAGTTTTCCTGCACATTAAGGAAATTTGCCTTTTGCCTAATTTTCACACACTGACATCTTTTTGATGGAGGAAGGTCATTGGTTAATTATAATAAAGAAACTGCTTGGCTCTCATAGGTTAAAACATAGGTGGGTGGAATAAACAGAACAGAATGCTGGGAGGAAGAGGAACTGAGCTCAGACTCGACAGCTTTGCTCTCTGGAGAGACACCATGCTCCCCTCTTCTGGGCGGACGTGAGAGCTCTGCTCTCTGAGGCACACGCGATAAAGCTCCGACCCAGGATGGACGTAGGCTAGAATCTTTCCCGGTAAGACTGATGCTACACAGATTATAAGAAATGGGCTAGTCCAGGAGCGAGAGCTAGCCGAGAAGAGGCTAGATAGATGGGCCAAGCAGTGTTTAAATGAATACAATTTGTGTGTTGTTATTTCAGGGCATAAGCTAGCCAGGCGGCCGGGGTGCTGGGGATGCAGCCCTGCCGCTCCAATTACAACAGAATGGCACCCAACGTGGGGCTCGAACCCACAATCCTGAGATTAAGAGTCTCGTGCTCTACCACATCTCATTTCCTTTCTTTTTTTTTAATTCTTACTTCATTTTTGATCCCTCATTCTTAAATGCCCCCTGCTGCTTCATGTGCTCCTTAAAAGTTGGTGCCCCAAATTGGCATGATACTTTAAGGCTATGACTAGTTCTAAGTTTAGCAGAGGGATAATTTCCTAGCTCTTGGATGTCATAGACCTATTAATACATTTCACTATCACAGTTAGCTTAATAAAACCACCTGCCTGATTCTGGCAGCTTGGAGGTGGCTGGCGGTCGCTGCCAGCTATCAAACCCATAAAACTAGAAATAATGTCAAATGTATTCCATGACAAGAAAAAAAGATTCGGAAAAGATCCTAAGAATTTAGAAATTGGGTGAAAATGATCAGTAACAACACTAAGTTTTGCATTTATACTACAGAAAGTATAAGACAAATTTCATTTAATACTTATGAAACATTTTAGATTATCATAAACTTGAAATTGACCACGACATGAAATCCCTGCCAAAAAGTTAATGCATTTTTGACTGGAAAAAGAATTAATGGCTGACTGTTCATAGCCTCTCCCCTCCCTCCTTTAGCCAAGGAAATTTTTTTCTTGGCAAGGTTAGTCACTTGGCCTCATTAAGAGATTAGTGGATTGAGTAAGAGAGAAAAGGTTCAATTGATCTCCTGGAAAAGTCAGAGAGTTGCACAAGAAGAGAGAGTCTGAGGAACGGAAGAGTTCCTGACAAGGGCAAAGCCAGCTAGTACCAGCTAAAAGAATAAGTTGGGGACGTTTACAACAGGAAGAAAGAAATTAGATTAGCAGCTGCCTTGTAGCAAGGGAGGCTTTGGGGGCTACGGGAATTCTTGCCAGACACCAGGGATGCCGCCCCACGTGGTCTGCGTTCTAAGAGACATACGGAAAATTAATCTTTCCCCAGTTATTTTGGAATGTCTGAAATGTGTATCTGAGTGGAACTTTCAGCTGAGTTAAAAGCAGAGGCTCTCTCTACACACAGGTCGTGAAATCTCACGTTACGTCAGCGGAACTATCGTGTTCGCCACAATAAAAATGGCAATCACGTCAGTTGGCCAGATGACGTCTGTATGATCTCCGGCTCTGGGCGCCACGTATTTATAAAGTGTGCCAGCTTGCTAGGGCTGCCTTTCTAACAGAGTCTGTAGCCTGGAGAGCTCAAACAAGAACTGATTTCTCAGGATTCTGAGGGAGAGGAGTCCGGGGCCCAGGTTCAGCAGACTGGTTTCTTCAGCAGCGTTTCTCGTTGGTGCGCTCTTTCTTCTCTGTCTATAATCCCACCAGTCATGTTGGAGTAGAGCTTGCCACACCAACTCATCTTAGTAATGCTTTTTAAAAACCCTCTATCCAAATATGGTCTGAGGATTTCAACATGAATTTGGTGGAGAAGACACAATTTAACCCATAACACAGGCTACCAAAAAATTCACTCCGTAGCCTCATTTTATTGAGTTTTATTATTGATCTTTTAGGACTCTAAGCCAAACTCTTGCAATTTGTTAGTAGACTATTTCACTATTTTCATTAATTGTTCAGAGTAGTACATTAACCTGATTGGTATATATTATTTTATATTATATATTCTTTTTTAGTTCAAAGTCTTTAGAAATTAATGATATGTTAGTTATATGAAAATAGTATTCTGTAGGATGGTATTTTGGAAATAAAATATTTGGAGGCACAAAGAAATGAATTGCTTTTCTGTAAGATGAGGCATCTGAACCCAAGTCTCCAAGGCCCCGCATAGTTGTAAAGACCTACAGTCCTGGTTCAAGCACATAACAAAAGTATAACATGTTGTTAAATATAACTTTAAATTATTCTATTGGGTTACAAATAATAAGCAAGAAGGAAAGGCAGAAATCTGGTTAGGGCCTAGGGAAGGTCTTCCTAAAATTCAACTGGACACAAAATATCTTGGGATAAAGTCCTTCCTATCCAATTGCTGACCTCAGTCAGGCTTCGAAGTCACAATAACTCACATTGGTGGTGTCTCAGATTTCATAACCCCTTCCTTTGATACAGGCTGACCTTCAACTTCCTGTGTCTCTAAAGAAACCTTGAACCTGGGATGCTCTTGCCTCACCTTCAGCAAGCTGAGGTTACAGATGTGCATCATGCCTGGTTTATGCGGTGCTGGGGGTTGGTCACGGACCTCACGCATGCTATGTGAGCAATCGACTGAGTCACGGCCACAGCTAGAGTCTTAGTTTTGTACGCTTCAGTAGCCAGCACTTTCTTTACCACTGCACTGCAAAATAGAATCAGCCATACACCCAAGTGTCTCCCATGAGCCACGCCATGCACCCCAAACCTCTGCACAGCTACATGAGCAAATGTTTCTTAGGGTTTCCTGAGCTCATATTTTATAATTTCTTGCAGAAATAGCACCATTTAATCGGTTTTAACTGACTTTCTATTTAGGCAAAGAATAGATAATAAACTCCTATAGTGTATAGATAAGTACCGCGCTTTGCAGTGTGACACACATTAAATTGGCTCATATTCTCTAGCTTATGTGGAAATCTATTCATTACTTTTCAACAAGCCATGATTACACAGTAGATCTGCCAATCCCTATAAATTAGTTTTTAAAAAATACTTTGTATAAGTCAGAAAATATGGCTCATCTTTTTGAAGGTTGAAGACAGGTTTCATATTTTACTTTTCTTTTTTTCTTGTTGTTTTTTTTTTTTCAGGAGAGAAGATAAGGACCAGCCATCAGGAGGAGCGATGAGTTTGTGGCAGTAACACTCAGAGGCAGCTCTCTGTGGTGAATCAGACTTTGAAAGACCTTCTCAGACTGAGGCTCGTTTCTGACATCAAGTTGAAATCACCTTAGCATGGATAATTTTTAAATGAAATAGTTTCTGAGGGTGGAAAAGAGCCATATTGGATTTTATCTGGTTATTAAATTCAAAAAAAATGTCTTGTATCAAGAAAGTGGATATTGTCCCAGCATTATTAAAATATTCTATTTAGAAAAATGACATTGTTACTCATACGAAACAGATGTTGGTCTAGATAAAGGTAAATGCCTTCATGGGTCTCAAACACATGCACGTGGGATTACAGAAAATAATTATAGCTCAAGCAGGGAATGCTGCGTCTTTGGCTGCGCAGACAGTGTTTGGGTGAGCTGCTGCAGTCTGACAAGGTACTCCAAAACTTTATGGCTTAAAATAAGGACTGGAAAGCTTTTCCTGAAAAGTAGATCCATTTAAACTCTCTGTGGCACCTGCTCAACTCAGGTGCTGTAAGTCAAAAGCAGTCAGAGACAGCATGTAAAGAGGGGGCTTGGCTTCACTCTCCAGAGAGGCAGTGGGCATCAGCCTGTAGGCTATAGCTTCTTGGATTCTGGTTTTTCAAGGCTCATAATTGTATAGGTTGATGTTGGGGCAGAATATCTGACTTCTTGTGGTTGACTGTTAACCCAGGCGAGGAACACTGGTCCTTATCGGTCTCCATCACACACCTAGCAGCGGACAGGACTGTTGGCTGTGCACTTCAGTGTGCCTGCACTAGCCTGTGTTGTCGGTTAATCTGGATTTCCTCCACAGGAGTGAGACTTCTGGGAGACAAAAGCATAAGCTTCAAGACCCTTCAAGGTTTGGTTAATAAGTCACATTAGTTAAAGGGGCCATGCCTTCCTCATGAAACCCTCTTGGCCTCCCACACACCCAATATGCTTTTTATTCTTTAAACTCTCAGCTCAAAGAGCCCTCAAACAGCCCCAACACCACTATTCCTCGCTCAAAAAGCACAGTCAAAATTTCATTTTGATAATGGTAAGTGCCGAACATTTCCACCAAGAGCTTGGGATGACTGTCACAGATTGTACGTGCCGTCTTCATCATCAAAAGAACATCCTAGGTGGATGTCAGTTTTCAAAGGTCTCATTTCTGCATCAGGATCTCCTTGTATTTTTCTGCTGATCTGTCTTTACACCAGAGAAACCAAAGCTATGAGAGAGTGAAATTGGCAATGGTAATGCAGCGGCGCGTTCTTAGACACAAGTCAGAGAAGAGCAGAACAACCTCTGCTTGTTACTCTTGCTATTTGCAGTGATGGTTGAACGAAAGTTGAGCAAAACTCTAGTTAGACTTGGAGTGAGTTATTGCAGACACCTGAGAAAGTAGAAGCCAATACTGAATTTAATCTGGTCTTCACCTGAGAACCTGGGATGCTCTCCCTCACACCGGCCTATCTAAACTCTTTTAGTTTTTAGCATTACAAAGAGTTCACACCTCACAGCCCTATTATCTGTCTGAGCTGTTTTCCTCTGTACTTCCAGACCCTTACTATCTACCGTTGTGACCGGTCAGGGCTGGTGTAGGGGTTTGAATGAGAATGACTGCTCGAGGCTTATATATTTGAATATTTGTCTGCTGGTTAGTGGACTGTTTAGGAAGGATGGGGGATGAGGCCTTGGAGGATGTGTCTCATGGGGGTGGGCTTTCCCCACTCCCACACCTGCTATGCCGGCAACCTGCTAACCAGATAGCTCTCAGCGAGTGCTCTAGCGCCATGTCTGTCTGCCACTATGCTTCTCACCATGATGATCATGGATTAGTAACCCTCTGAAACTGTAAGGCCCCAATTAAATGCTTTCTTTTGTAAATTGCCTTGGTCACGGTGTCTTCACAGCAACAGAATGCTAAGACAGTATGTCCAAAAAGACATACTCCCAATCTCCTTCAGAATGTTTAAAATACGCTCCTCAAATTGCTCTCCACTGCTCCTGTTATACTTCCAAGATTTTGGTTCAGTAAATGAGAGAATATAATAAACCTGAAAAAAAATGTAAAACCTCTGTATACCTTCATTTATATCAGCATTAGTCATAACAGCTAAAGTGGAAGCAACTTGGGTAAACACAGATGACCGAGTAGATAAAGAAAATGTGGTACATTCATACACAGAATATTATGCATTCTCATAATGGAGGAAATTTCAACTCCTGCTACAATTTGGTCATCCATAATATCTTGGGGGTGTCACATTATATCAGAAGTCAAACAAGAAGGCTAAATGTCTAAGTCCATCTAAATGAGCTACATTGTATAGTAAGGATTGGGAGGTGTGGCCTTCTTGTTGGGAGTGTGTCACGGGGGTGGGCTTTGAGGTTTCAAAAAATCCATTCCAAACCCAGAGTGTCTTCATAGAACACTGATTAAGACAACAACCAGGCTGGACGGTGGTGGCGCACACCTTTAATCCTAGCAGAGGCAGGTGGATCTCTGTGAGTTCAAGGCCAGCCTGGACTACAAGAGCTAGTTCCAGGACAGGCTCCAAAGCTACACAGAGAAACCCTATCTCGAAAAACAAAACGAAACAAAAAAACCAGAACCAAAACAAAACAACAACAAAAACCGATCAGTTGCCAATAAACAAGGAGCTATTCTTAATTTACTTAAGAGTGATCCCTGTCACCAAGAAAAGATACCGTAGAACTGGAAGCAGAAATTGGCCGAGAATCTAGGGAAGGAGGGAATTTTAGGATGCAGGTCAAAGAGTCCTACTAACATGGCTGTCACACTGCATGCAAAGGAAGGGAAGGGTAGGTGTGGATGTGGATGTTGGATGGTCGGGGGGAATACACTGAGCAAGGACTAGGCCTTCCTTGGCCAACACTCCAAGTTCTCACCACGAATGCCTTCTTCCTCCGTACTTGAGTCAAGCTGCTCCAGGTGACCCAAAGCTCCACCCCTCACCCCTCCAAGCTTGGGTGGTCGTAACTCAGGACTGGCGTACAAATTTGTCTCCCCAGATGAGTGAATGATTTAGGGAGACTTAGGTGGCCCCAGGCATAACAATAACCAGATGCATAGTTTTGATGGAGTTCCTGGAAGAGAGACACACTCAGCACAGGGTCTGTTTAGATGACAGGTGTAAGTTTGTAGTTCTTAGGGGAGCATGGCGTGGCATCCGTGCAGTGGGGAGGTGCTTGGGGATGAAGCCTGTACAAAGACAAACAGAAAAGAAGCCAGCATAGGAAGGAGAATGAGAAACAATATCCTTTTTGTTACTCTTTGGGGTTGGTAGATGGGACACTTGTCTGAGGAGCACACCTTGAGAACTTGTTCCTGTTTGGTTAGGGAGTCTCTTTTGTCTTCAAATGAGACATCAGACATCACACTTTTCCTAGTTACTAGGCCCCACCAGATGCCCTTGGGAAATCTCCTTTAAGAGAACACGTGACACAGAGATGCCATGTGGAACCTGCTGGTTGGCTTTCTGAGTTGGTGCTGCCGATTTCTAGTGACAGTTGATGAGGACTGTTCCCGCTGGTAAGCACAGCGTAGCCCTGAGTGCCGAGCATGAGGGCTTGGAGGCAGGAGCAGACTCTTCACGGGAGCTCTGATGGTTGGAAGTTCAGCCTCTTGACCATTCTGTGATCTGCCAAATACGCTTGAATAAATATCTCTTTGGTTTATCAGCTAGTTAGGTTTCTGTTACTTTAAAACTACAGCTGTGGTACTAACGTAACAATCAGCAAATATTTGATGTGTCGTTGTATACTGTTCTGATACAGGTGTTATTTGTTCCCTTTGTATCAGTCAGCTAGGCGGGCGATTAAATGCCTAAGGCAAGCGTTAAGTGGAAAATGGTGATTATGGACACGCGAGAACGTTCAAATCCAAGTCAGGTAAAGCTGTTGGTTTGCGACTCCCTCGGGTGATATTGGCACATTATGACCAGACCACAGCCAAATAAACCCTGCACAGCACAAGCCCAGGGCTGCAGATCAAGAAGACAGGACAGGGGCTAGAGAGATGGCTCAGTGGTTAAGAGCATTGCCTGCTCTTCCAAAGGTCCTGAGCTCAATTCCCAGCAACTACATGGTGGCTCACAACCATCTGTAATGAGGTCTGGTGCTCTCTTCTGGCTTGCAGGCATACACACAGACAGACTATTGTATACATAATAAATAAATAAATAAATAAATAAATAAATAAATATTTTTTTTTTAAAAAAAGAAGATGGGACAAGCAAGGCATGGTGGCACATACCTTCAATCCCAGTGCTTAGGAGACTGAGCCAGGGGACCTCTGTGAGTTTAAGGTCATCTTGGTCTATATTATAAGTTCCAGGCCAGCCAAGCCTATCTAGTAAGGTTAAAGAAAAAGAGATGAGTTCCACAATCGTCTTCAAGGGCTTTCTTTCAATGATCCAACCATCTTTTATAAGACCCCCCCCACCACCACCACTATAGCCAGGCAGTGGTAGCACATGCCTTTAATCCCAGCACTTGGGAGGCAGAGGCAGGCGGATCTCTGTGAGTTCGAGACCAGCCTGGTCTACAAGAGCTAGTTCTAGGACAGGCTCCAAAGCTACAGAGAAATCCTGTCTTGAAAAACAGAACAATAACAACAACAAAAAGACCTCCACCGCATAAAGATTCCCCTACTTCCCAATACTATACCTGGGCCCACGCATTTACATATGGGCCCCTGGAGGACCCTTCATCAAAACCAAAATGCTACTGAACAGGTGAAAAACAGATTTAGCGATATTGAGTACATCCTACTTAATAAGAATGATACTAGTTATCAATAACCAATACTGATAGGCCATGTATCTAATAAATCATAGAGCAGGGATTTGGATTCTCTCTTGTTTAAATCTCCAAAGTACCTGGCTTTGTGGTATGTCATTGGAAGCATCCTTTTACAACAGCCAATGTGATTTCAGCACTACCAGGGGACACACTCAGAGCTGCCACAAGAAGAGAGGGAAGCAACACTGAGGCTTTGATTGTGACTAAAAATCAGGTACAGCGCAGAAGGGCCAGCGGTGGAGGTGCCAGCTTTCTGCACTGCGGTCCTTAGGGGATGTGATCTCGCAGTCTGCATGTGGCACCTGGTTGTTGCAGGGATGTCTCTTCTGGACAGGTGGGCTATGCAATGAAATGCTGGGAGTTTTCCTGCAGGCCTGGGCCATGTGCCTCCTCAGCCGGTACTTGTCACAAGGATGACCGACTCCCTACACCCATCCGTTACTACTCGAAGACTTGGCTGGTTCTTGTGGCCTGCTTCTGAATCCAACCTAACACAAGCATGTGGAAGGGTCAGGCGCCATTTAACCAAGGGCAGAGTCAACAACTGCCAGTAACTTGTCGTGAAGAGCCCGGGCTGAAGGGTTTTGTGCTGCTGAATTTTCCCTAATGCTCACAGACTGAGCTTGTTTGTTCTTTATAAAGCTAGTCAACACCACCTGTTCAAGTGGCGCGAGGGCTTTCAGCTCAGTTTAGCGCAGAGAGTGAGAAGTGGAAGCCCCTCAGAGATCTTGCTGAACACGGTTGTTTCACAGATGAGGAGGCTCTTAGGAAGATGAAACAAATTCTTCCAAAGTCACACATCCAAAACAGTTGCGGAACGAGAAGGCACACCCAAGGCTAATGATGCCTGCACCACACCGACTTCCATGACATCAGCCATCCACAAACTGCTCGCTCCCAAGTGCCCGACCGCGATGCAGCTGCAGCCAGAGTCTTGCACATCCTCTGTCTTGCTTTTATTCTTGTCTTCATCTTTAACATTTGACAGAGAAGCTCAAATCCAAAGACGCCGTCCCTAAAAATAACTAAAAGACACGCTGGAAGAAATTAGCATAATGCATTTTTTTTAAATCTATAATTTACAGTGTAATCTAAAAATGTGTGACAAAGTAATTCTTGTGCCGAGAAAACTCCCCTGGGATGTTTGGTTCCTTTGAAAAGCATCTCCGGATGGGGGCTGAGGGAGCAGCGGCCTGTGGCACTCTTCCGCTAGGGCAAAACGTTGTTCCTGTGATTCACGGTGGGAGGCCTGACAAACACTGAGTCGAAATAGAGGTTCTTGCCATCAGGATAAAATGAGAATTGCAGTGGGTGGTCC
Organism: Microtus ochrogaster; assembly: GCF_000317375.1. Classification (NCBI taxonomy): domain Eukaryota; kingdom Metazoa; phylum Chordata; class Mammalia; order Rodentia; family Cricetidae; genus Microtus; species Microtus ochrogaster. The sequence goes on from NC_022012.1 coordinate 67,292,263, forward strand.
CAGTCTAGCCTTCTGCTTCTGTCCTGGCTCAGGTGGTTGCCCTGGAAACAGTGGGGTGGCAAGCAAATCTATTTGGAACTTTTAAAGAGAGCCTGCCTGTGATTTGCCACCGGCTTTTCTGAAGGCTCTTTTCCTTGGAGAGGGCGTGCCCCTTGGACTACCTTGAAAGCTGGTTCGGTACAGCATCTTTGGCAAGGTCCAGTTGGCTGACTGGCCCGTTTGGCAGACAGTGGGGAAAGGGGCTCCGTCGACCATTATTTAGCTTTGGCTCCTCACACAGATGGTTCTGATCTTCTCCTCCCCCACCTAAGAATTTTTCTAAAATGACACCCAAGTTTTTCTTGGCAGAAGTATCATTCCTGGCAAACAGATCACTGCAGCTCTAATTATGATGACAGCTTTAATGGAGAAGATAATCATATTAAATGGTTCTTATTCTGTTCTGTGTGATGAATTAGTGATTGCCGTGAAATGTGTTCAACAGCCAGAAGTAAAGAGGAAGGGTAACATGCCCGTGGGACAAGTTAAGTTTTTAAGGATTCCAGAAACGGGTGGGGGACACATAGAATGTGCTGTAGTGTGCTGGATATGAGGGCTTACACCTCCCTCACTGATCCAGAAACCCCATTCATCTCATAAGTCATTTATAGCAAATGTGATTCTGACACTTGGATGGTCTCAGTAGGGGTGGACTGTGCCCCAGAAGGTGAGACAGGTCAAATGGCGCTCAAACGTTTGGCCAGCATTGTCTTTGTAGGGGTTGATGGCCACTGAACAGAATGGCCAAGGGGGCACACTGGGCTGAGAAGACTTTCTAAACTGATTTACTTGCTTTGCTGGTGAGCACAGCCCACATATCAAAAGGAAGGGATAAGAAAGTCACTCAGATATTAAGGATAGTCAGGAGTCAAACGTCTCAACAAATTGATGGGAGATTCTTACTAAAACTGGACTAAGCAAGCCAAAGACAGGCAGATTGGCCAGAGGAAAGGCCCAGTGGAGAAAAGGATTCAGCAGATCCAGCTATGATTTGAATCTATAATGTTCCCCACAGGAGCATGCTTGAATACTCAGTCCCCAGTTTGTGGTACTAATTTAAAGGCCACAGGAGTCTTGCAGTGGGGCTTGGCTGACAAAAAAAGGCAATCTTTGGAAGCTATACCTGTTTCTGGAGCCGATCCTAAGATCTTTGCCTCCTGGTTTGCAGGCTGAGGGAGACTGTCATATGTTCCTACCACAAATTCTGCCCCCCCCCCCCCCCCCCCCGCCCTGGGATGCACTCGACCGCTCTGAAACCATGAGCCAAAGTAAGGCCTTCCTCCCTTCCGACATCTTTCTAGGTAATTTGGTCACAGAGAAGCCAAAGTAATTGATGTAGAGGCCAAGGGAAAACAGTTCCCGATACAGGATGGGCAAGGGCTTCCTGAAAAGAATTCCAATAGCATAAAACACAGCCCAAAGAGTTGACAGATGGGACCTCATGAAGCTAAGAGGCTTCTGGGCAGCAAGGGACACAGGAAGAGAGACAACTACCCAATGAGAGAAAACCTTCGCAAAATTCACATCTGACAAACGGTTAGCATATAAAATCTGAAAAGTGCTTCAAAACTTAAATACCACAAAACAATCTAATCAGTGCATGGCTAAAAACACTGCACAGACACGTCTCAAGAGCTGGGCAGATGGCCAGAAGATGCCTGAAAAAAATGGCCACTGTTCTTAGCTACTAGGGGAATGCAGATAAAAACATTTAGCTGCTTAGCCGTTTCTCCAGCATCCTAATACAGATTTTGAAATAGCCCCATTCATTTAGTCAAAGATTAATTTGGAAAGCTAGGAGTGGTGGCGCACACCTTTAATCCCAATACTCGGGAGGCAGAGGCAGGCGGATCTCTGTGTGTTTAAGGATAACTTGGTCTGCAAAATGAGTTCCAGGACAGCCAGAGCTGTTACACAGAGAAATGCTGTCTCAAAAATAACAAATAAATAAACAGTCGCTCAGACTCATATTCAGTTAGAAATATCTTTACTTAGATACTTTTATCCAAATACAATAGTGTTCATGCATAGGCTATTTAGTCTATTTGCTAAAATGCTAATGTACAATTATATGTTTTAATTTTAAATTAGTGATTGTCTTTATTTTTTCCTATGAAATTTATGCTAGGAAAAGAAACAATCTCCTTTGTTGTTTAAGCAATAATTGTAGTTCCTATGCATTGTAAGCGAGGGTTTATTTAGGGGAAGGGAGGGTGGCTCCCATGGTGGAAGCAACCATCTTTATTCTCATCTTGTCTAAACCCAAATCTGTACTTTCACTCATATTCCCGAGAAATGCACTGCTTTAAGAAGATATTTTCCCCGCCGGATTGAAAGAGATGAAGAGGGTTTCTTGTCAGAGTCCTGTTTGAAAAACTATCACGGTGGTTTTAACTCATCAGTTACGTCTTACAGATACATTATTTATCTTTTTATTTATTCATGTCCACGTTTGCGTGAGAACCTGACTCTCTAGAAAGGAATGTGGTAGTGGGAGCCTGGACCAAGTCTGAGGCTGGAGCTAAAGAGACGGAGAGACAAGGAGAAGCATCCCTGGGGAGCTGAATTAATTCCCTTTAGTGCTAAAGCGCAGTCACAGAGGTGATAAGAAAGAAAGAGGAGAGTGGGAGAGGAAACATGGGAAACGAGATGTCTCTGCAAATTCTAGAGTTTTGGAAGTTGCTTACAATGGACTTCCTGGTTACTTAGGCAATATTATATCCTTCTGAGGTCTTTGATAAAGTTGAAGACAGATAGTGATAGTTATAGTTTTCCTTGGTTATGATAAAAGATAAATTAGATATAAAACTTTAGATTCACAAAGATAAAATAGATGATAGTATATTTCCTTTAATTTGCCAGATACAAATAGACTAAATATTGTAACTGTAATTCTTGCTTGATACCTGTTTTGTTATATATAATTTTACTATGTTAAAGTTAAAGCCTTCCTTTTTATTTAGACAGAAAAGGGGAAATGATGTGGGGATTGCACTCTGTATGCTATGAATACGTTTTATTGCCATTGGTTAATAAAGAAGCTGCTTTGGCCTATGTCAGGGCAGAATATAGCTAGGTGGGAAAACTAAACTGAATGTAGGGAGAAAGGTAGAGTCAGGCAGATGCCATGTAGCTGCCCAAGAAGCAAGATGTAAGGTAACAATCCACAATCCTTGTGGTAAGATATAAAATAATAGAAATAGGTTAACTTAAGATGCAAGAGCTAGCTAGAAATATGCCTGAGCCATTGGCCAAATAGTGTCATAATTAACATAGCTTCTGTGTGATTATTCGGGTCTGGACAACTGGGAAATGAAAGTAATCTGTTTACAAAAGCCTGTGGATGGAAACTCTTCCACTGTCTGTATACTGTAGTTTGTGCTGCTTGAATGGGTTCTCAGCTGGCGTAGGTGCATGTCACATCTCCTCATCCAGTTGGCTTCTTTCTTAAGAGAAGTACCAGAACAGGCTGTGGTAAAGCTGGGGATCCAGAGCTCTGACAACTGGGCTCTTCTAGCCCAACTTGAGGCTAAAATGAAGGATGTTAAATCTAGAGAAACGTCTCAGCACAAGACTAGAAGAATCTGGCAGAAACAAACTCCATCATCTCTTTTGTTACCAAAGCAGAAGCAATCAGAAGATGGCTGTGGTTCCCAGCATCACATTTACTAATGTTTTCTTTTCCGTCCTGTGATGACAAATCTATTCTGGATGCCAAGTCCTCTTAGATCCGGCCACTTATGGCCTGGATCCCCTCTCACCTCCGGAAAGACTTTCCAGCACCAGCTCTCTCCAGCATCTCAGTATTGCCCTTTCCAGTCATTCATACTGGCAGCTGCCTACCTATAATTTACCCAGCATTTATATATCTGTTCCCCACCCACTAGCTATGTATTAATCTATCTATTCATATATTCATCTATCATATACCTACATTTCATAGGGTCTTTGTTTTTTGTTTTTATTTGTTTTGCTTTGTTTGTTTGTTTTTTTTTTTCAAGGCAGGGTTTCTCTGTAGCTTTGGAGCCTGTCCTGGAACTAGCTCTTGTAGACCAGGCTGGCCTCGAACTCCCAGAGATCCACCTGCCTCTGCCTCCCGAGTGCTGGGATTAAAGGTGTGAGCCACCACTGCCAGGCTTTGTATCTGTGTTTTATTTCATCTTAACTGTGTTCTCCTAGAACACATGCTCTTCTCTCTCTGTCTACCCACTGCAGCTACTCGTGTCTCTACATCCTCTGAGCAAGTCTCTTACTTGACCTCTTGGTGGTCCTCAACCACTGCTTCAGTTTTGCTGTACCTCGTTGGCTTCTTTGAAGTCTGCTGCCTCTTTTTCTTTATTCCCATTTTTGAGTCATTCAAACTCTTATTCTTTAGATACACATGCTCGCTTTGTGGGAGGTCTTATCCCAGGGCTTTAGCTTCTATCTCTCTGTCAATAACTCCCATCTATGTTTTCCAGCCCTGACATTTCCCCCGAGCTGTAGACTTAGCAGATCTTTCTACTTGACATTTCCATCAGATAACTAATAAGCATTTCAAATCAAACATCTTCAAAATAGAGTCTGATCTTCTCTCCCAAACTTGTTTGTCCCAGTTTCCTCCACTGCAGCGACTGGTTTATTTATCTTGGAGCTCAGCTCATACACTTAAACCTATGCATACAAGCCCAGTTATGGGAGCTCCTGTCGCTGGCCCAAGGACCTCTTTGTGAAGACCGGGACAGAGTAACCTGGATATTCCTAGCAGATGATTGCCCAGCGTGGTGCTGTAGTCTCTGCTTGTGGTTCTGCAGCATCTGAAACAGTAAATCCAAAGTGCCTGGGGAAGGTGACTGGTTCTGAGTTTCTGTACCTAAATAACCACCCAAGTCTGGTGGACAAACAATCTTGTTCTCAAGAGGGTGAGCAATTTAACTTTTCCAAAAGCTGGTTTCCTAGAGAAAGAAACCCACGGGTGAACTCATCAGGCCTGTCCCCCTGGAGCAGAATGTTCCCATTTCGATGGCTGAAGACGTGGACTGGGCTGTGTGAGGTAGATTACGGAAGACTGTAGGAATTCCACAGTAATTCTAATAGCTTTTCAGAAGGCTTCATCTGTACCGAAAACCAAGAAAAACCTTTTTCCTACTGAACAAGTCAAAGAGCAGAAACAAGTGGAGAATATCTACTAAACTCTAGGACCTGAGCCATCTGGTAATGGGCCGGGTGGGCCCTGACTCCAGGATTCTGAGTAAAGAAGCCCAGTGCTGACAGTTTGGTCCAGGAACACCGCCATTTTCTTGGACATGTACTTTTCAGGGCTGGCCTGCAGGTGGTGGTGTAGCCCACAGAGGACTGCACAAGCAAGAGACTGATAGGATGCTAGACCTAGATAAATATCTGTATTAGGATTTCGTCCAAGTGTGTCTTGCCTACTTGCTTCCGGATATGATTCACTAAGCATGAGGGAATGACGATGGGACAGAACGAGACCTTAGCCTGCCAAGTAACTCTTTGCCTATTGATCTCAAAACCTCTTCCGTGTCCAGACCAATGACAAAAGATGTTCTTTCCAGGATGTGCTTAAAATGTCCTTTCTTGTTAGGTTACAAGTATCCACATGAAGACATCTGTGGAGGGAAGTGACTCCTTCTGTCACGATGCTGGTGGAGCTGGTCACTCCTTGTTCTTGCCCAAGCTAGCATCTAGATGTCCTGGGGTCTGTATGAGTTGAGAAGGCACAGGTCAGTGGAAGTGTCTTTCCTGGATTCTCATTGGCCAGTGATCCAGTGATGAGATTTTCTACTCTCTGAAGTGTTGTTTTCCCAGTCTCGACTTTTGAGGTAACCACCTCTGACATTCATGGTTCTGGTCATCGGAATATCCCCCCATTCAGCTAACTCTGGGCTATGGCCACAGCCCACTGATGTACGTCTGTGTTTTTAAAACCACGGCATCTGTCAGAACACTCAGGACTCACAGGATCTCCTGTGCAACCCCAAGCCATGTGAGCTCAGCAGTGACGATGGCTCATGCTCATCTGTCACCTTGCCTCCCACTGCCACCCCCTCACCTGCACTCATAGCCAAGAATCTGGACTCTGGCCTTGCGTCTCCTTTGTGTTCCTTTTTCCTTCCACTTAGAATCGGGTGGGGCAGCCTCTCAGCAGTTTGTTTGCGCCTCATCTCCTAGCAGGCTACAGCAGCGAGCTCCATTATCCTGCATGGGCAGAAAGGCCCTTTTCTATACTTAAGACACCAAAAATTGTACCCCTCCCCATCTTAGTCATTTAATAAACTTGAACCTAATCAATCCTCCGGGTCCATGTTGGAATCTTGCCGTGAAACCAATGCAAGATGTAATCAAGGCAGAGGTCAGAACTGGACTGTTCAGAGCTATGCTGTCCATCAAGCCCCAAGTGGATCTTTTCATTAAAAACAAGCTTGGGGCTGGAGTTAAGAGCTCAGCAGTTAAAACTGAGTTCATGGGTTCAGTTCCCAGTACCCATATCAGGCAGCTTTCAACTGCCAATAGCTCAGTTCCAGGAGAGTAAGAGACCTTCTTCTGGCACCTATGAGCAATTGCACACACAAGCACATACCACCTGTGCCCCAAACACACACACACACACACTTCCAGTAGTCCTCAGGGCAGCAAAGAGGTAGGACCTTACCGTGAGAGCTCTTGGAGGGATAGCTGCTCCCTCTGGAAACTCTAACAGCCTCTATGTCGATGTGTGGGAACTTCCTGGAAGAAGACCTTCGACAGGACACGGTACTACATCTGAAAAGATTTTCTCAAACAATTATTCCTGATGTTCTTGCTCTGGACTCCCAAGAGATAGGCTTAGTAAGCCTCACCTACTTTCTCAAAGGCCAGTGCTCTTCTTCTCTGTCCCTCCTCACAGGAGACTACATGAGTTCCAAGGCTTGGGTTAAACCAAGATTTTATACATGAGCTGTTTAGGATTTCAACACAGCAGCCTCGGAACATTAATCCCAGAAGAGGGTCCTCTGAGTGTGGGACCTGGTGTGGCTGCCTAGTTTCATACCTGTGGAGCTGGCCTGGCTCTGAGATAATCACACCCGAAAGAGAAATCAAGGCAGTCCTGTGGGCTTACTAAGGAATTTACTCACGAGCAGCAATGCCAAAGCCCACAGCTGCACCAGTGCTGGCCAAGCTCAGATGATAATTCAGACAGCTGCACAGGGAATGTCTGTGGCTACAGCGAGCCATCCGGCCAGAAAGAAGTGGCAGGAAGCAGGGCCTGAGGATGCATTGGAAGACCTGCTCCTGGAAGGTCTGAGTGTGCCAGCTGCTTCCAGCTGCGTATGTTTCCATCACAGTCAGGGGTGTACCCAGCGGGAAAGGCTGAGACTTGTCACATTGCTTCAAAAAACTGGAGAGCAGGGAAAAGAAAGAGCACCCGGGACCTTCAGCACTGGGAACCGCATCCTGAGTGTGACAGCCGGTGGCATCTAACCTGTCTCCATCTGAGAGAAGAGGTTTCTCGAAGAGAGCAGGACATCAGAGCCTCAAAACAAGTCGTCAGTGCAGAAAATCTGCCTGTCTCTCAACCGGAAGGGAACCAGGAAGCCAGACAAAGACGGAAGGACTGAGGTGGGAGGACTTGCTCAGATGTCACAAACACTTTTTTAAGGTCAGCCAGTTGACCAGACAGTTATTTCCCATAGCTTATTTGAGCGTAGCATATTGGAGAACCTACACAGAGAAATGCTGGTGAAAAACAATAAAAAGAAGTTCAAAACGAGCAGTTGAATGCGAAGGATGTGGGGAATGGTTTAGAATAGAGAGAGATGAAGCTGGAGAGATGACTCATCCTTAGCACTTGCAGCTCTTTCGGAGGACTGGTGTTGGTTCCCAGCATCCCCGTGGTAGCTCATCCAACTCCAGGGGTTCTGTCACCCCCTCCTGGCCTCCACAGTCACAGTACTCACATATATGCAAACAGTGTATACGTAATTTAAAATAAACACTTTTTTTTAAAGCATAATATTGGTTGGATGTGGGTGGTGCATGCCTTTAACTCCTGGACTTGGGAGGCAGAGGCAGGTGGTTCTCTGAGTTTGAGGCCAGCCTGGTCTTCAGAACGAGTTCTAGGACAGCCAGGGCTACAGAGACACATACCCCATCCCACTCCATCCCCCGCTTGGGAGACCAAAAGAAAGAATAACATGATCAAAATGCACTTCAGGAAATTCTCAAAGAATTGATAATAACATCTTAAATAAAAGGGACGAAGAGATAACACAAAAACAATGGGTTCGTTGGTTCTGGTTGACCTGTGGGTGACGTGATGGTCAGGCTGAATGGTCACTGTTTCGATGTCTTTGTCTCTGTCTTTGGCAGATAAAAGCTGACCCAGAGCCCGCAGGGGTGCGGGCTGGATGCCTGCTCTGTGAAAGCCCAGAAGCTGCACACAGAACTCTGAGTTCTCTGAGATATGGACTCCAGGGAGAAGCCCTTAAAGGGGACCCTTAAAATGCAATGCTTTTCATGAAAACAAGAGAACTCGAAGGTCAGACTTTTCTCAGCTCAAGGAAGTAGCATGCAAGCCTGAGACTTTAGTCTCTCTGTCTTTCCATTTCCGTCCTGATTGGTAATTCCAGTAGAGAAGAAAGGGAAGAGAAAAGAAGAAAAAAACAAAACAAAAAAACTGATCAATCCAACAGAAAGTAGTAAAGAAAATGATGTTGAAGAACATAAATATAAAACCCAAGATAAGGGGGCTGGAGAGATGGCTCAGCGGTTAAGAGCACTGCCTGTTCTTCCAAAGGTCCTGA
>NC_022012.1:67301599-67317579 GCF_000317375.1 Microtus ochrogaster
CCTCTGCCTCCCGAGTGCTGGGATTAAAGGCGTGCGCCACCACCGCCCGGCTACCGACATGGTCTTGTTATGTCAACAAGGCAGTCCTTAAACATCTAGGTTCAAGAGATCTTACTAACTCAGCTTTCATAGTAGCTGAAGCTATAGGCATGTGACATTGTGCCCAGCTGAGATTCACAGAGTTTTAAAAAATTTAGCTATGTACTACTTCTCAGAGATACACCTAAGACATGATCATTCAGAGAGGTCATTATAGAAACAAATGGACAAAAATAATTTTACTTAAATTATAACAATATTATCATCAAGTTTTCATATTTGTAGGAAAAATATAACGGATAAAGGATGTCATTGCAAGGTGATAAAAAGATTAAATGAACAATTCACTGTGAAAGCATGTCATTTGGAGCCTCAGCATGCCTATGTGTCGGGACAGGGCATGTGTCTGATGTCAAAAATCGCAAAGAGAAGACAACAAATTCATGATCGTGTTGTGGACGGAAATGACAATGTTATACTCCTGAGTCACAGGGAACACATTCTCTCTCGCCCACGGGCAACTTGGCCAGGAGCAAATTTCAAGCAAATACTGATGACCGAAAAAAAAACATGACCATAGACATATTTTCTCACAGTTCAATGAGCTTAAAAATCAACATGATCATCACATTATTGCCAACCACTTCAGAACTCGTAACTACTAATGGAGAAAATTAATGCAAATTAGCAAATTTTAGTATGCCTCAGACAATGAATACACCAGCACCAAGGTATACAGAGCTTGAAAGGCATGTGTTGAAAAAAGGAAGCATGAACCCGAAACATTAAAAAATAAAATCTGACCTGGAGGAATAATTCATCAGTAAAGTGCATGCCTGATATATACATAATTCTGGATTCAATCCCTAGCACTGAGAAATAAATAGAGAGGTAGATTGATTGATAAATGATAGATAGATAGACAATAGATAGATAGATAGGTTGAAACTGACCAGAGAAACTAAAAGAAAGAATAAATAACAAAGGAAAAAAGTTTGAAAGGGGAAAAAAGATAAGGATTCAACAGATCTAAGAGCTAACTCTTTTTTTGTTCATTTGTTGTTTTGGTTTTTCAAGCAGGGTTTCTCTGTAGCTTTGGAGCCTGTCCTGTATGTAACTAGCTCTTGTAGACCAGGCTGACCTCAAACTCACAGAGTGCTAGGATTAAAGGCGTGCACCACCACCACCCAGCTAAAGCTAACTCCTTAAAAAGGTTAGTAAAGCCGAGCAGTGGTGGCGCATGCCTTTAATTCCAGCACTAGAGAGACAGAGGCAGGCGGATCTCTGTGAGTTCGAGACCAGCCTGGTCTACAAGAGCTAGTTGCAGGACAGGCTCCAAAGCCACAGAGAAACCCTGTCTTGAAAAACCAAAAAAAAAAAAAAAAAAAGTTAGTAAAATAGACAAACACAAAGCTGGAGAAGTGGCTCAGCAGTTGAGAGCATTTATGGCTCTTCCAGAAGACCTGAGTTCAGTTCCCAGCAACCACGTGGCCGCTCACAACCTCCTGCACCTCTAGCTCTGGGGGATCCATGGCCTCTTCTGGACCCCAGAGGCACCGGTACTCACCACCATCCTCCCCCAATTAAAAATAAAATCTTTTTAAAAAAATGAAATGCAGGCTTCAGATTGGGAAAGGTTAATTATAATAGTTTATACTTATAATTATAACAATTAAAATGTTACTGAGTATTAGTCTCCAGAAAAATGAAAGTGCTCTACAAATCAACAAAAACAAGCAAATAATGCCATAGAAAAATTGTCATTAGGGTCAATATTTGTCAGAGGGAACCTAAGTAGCCAAAATACATAAGAAAAATATTCAACTTCAGTAATTTAAAAATTCAACAACTGGGGCTGGACAGATGGCTCAGTGGTTAAGAGCATTGCCTGCTCTTCTAAAGGTACTGAGTTCAATTCCCAGCAACCACATGGTGGCTCACAACCATCTGTAATAAGGTCTGGTGTCCTCTTCTGGCCTGCAAACATATACACAGACAGAATATTGTATACATAATAAATAAATATTTAAAAAAAAATAAAAATTCAACAACTTAAAACCATAATGAGGTCCTGTTTATCAGACAGCAGTTCTGCAGCATTAGGGGGAGGTGCAACACACACACACACACACACACACACACACACACACACACAGAGAGAGAGAGAGAGAGAGAGAGAACACGGCAGAAATGGGGGGTTAGGAAAGAGAGGAGAAAAGGAGAAAGAGGAAGAGACAAAGGAAACAGAGGAAGAGGAAAGAAAGAAAACGTTTGTTTAGACTTATTTTTTTATTTGTACAAATGTTTTGCCTTTGTGGTATATGTCATCATGAGCGTGCCTGGTTCAGAAGAGGTTCTCAAATCCTCTGGAACTGAATTTACAGATGGTTGTGAGCCACCACGTGGCTGCAAGGAGTTGGACCTTGGTCTTCTAGAAAAGCAACCATCACTCTTAACGACTGAGCCATCTCTCCAGCCCACCCAAAAGAACGTTTTATACACAGCTGATTTGAAGGTAGTGTCATCAAAGCTGATGTTGGAGACTAGCGTTGCAATATCAGTTACAGTCGGGCACACAGTCCGTGCATGACCAGGCAGCTCTATTGTGGGAATGTATCATTTAAGAGTTCTCGCCTGCGCTCTCATGAAGGCGGGAACCGCAAAAAGAAAAGCAACCAATTGGAATGCTCGGATATTGAACCGAGGATGCGTGTCGTCACAGTCACAGGACAGAGTATCTAATACATACAAACAGACGGGGAGGACGGCTGTCCATTTTCAACAGGTATCACCTTTGGGCAGAGAGCAAAGGGCTGGCAGGGACAGGTGGGCGCTAGTTCAAACAAAAAGCCCTAAAGCCGCTATTGATAAGACATGAACCCAAGTGAAATTTTCTAGAGACGACGACTGTGGTTCCTACCTACAGACTAAGAAATGATTTCCAGACTTGCTTCGGAAAAGGCTGAGCTGCAGAAGAGGGTGAATGAACATTGGACTACCATATGTAAACCGTTGTGGAGGGGCCTGGCTGCAGGAGCAATCCCTGCTGAGGAAGGGGAGACTGGAGAGCCAGAGTCAGCGATGGAAAAAAACATATGTTCTTTGTACATTATCAGGCTGTTTATCATTTGCATGTAGTTCCTCCACAGGAAAGACTTAGCGTAATAATAATAGTAATACATTTTAGTTGTGATTCCTACTACTAAGTAAAGCCAAAATCACTATTCTGAAGAATTTTTTCTATAAACTGTAAGCGTAGCTTTATGTCTGCCTCCCTCCCAAGCGGCTGCTTTTTGTCACAGGCATTCACTAATAAGTTCCAGTCAGAAGCCTACACCCCGCCTGCTGTGCGTGCCTTAACTGTGCATCTATTTATACGGGATGACGGGTACTTTCCCCAATAAATCTCACCGCCTCGCCTGCTAAGAACCCGAGTGCTAACTAAATGGCTTGGGTGGCACGTGGAATTGTCCCTCACTTTCCCCACCAGTAAAGGAATAGACACACAGCAGCGTTCATCTACAAACGTGAACGGTTCTGGAACATAGCAGAAAGGAAGGGCGGCCAACAAAATACATCTTTCTAAACTTTCCTCCCGGCAGGCAGCTTGGAAAGGCAGAGGGATCTGGACAGGGGAGGGGGTGTTATTTCTGTGAGTGAATGATCAAGAAGAGAACCCTGAGCCTGCCAGATCGAGAGCTCAACTATTCCCACAGCGAGCCTTCCTGTGTTTAATAATACATTTCAAAAGTATTTATGTCTTTGTGAGCCATTTACCTTCCTAGAGGCGTGACTTTAATTCTCATCGAATCTAGGTCCACACTGGGGACAAGGCAATCTAAAAACAACAGAATGTCCTTGCCCTCTTGCTAGAGCAACTACACTTCGAGGGCCTCATACCCTCCGGATATAAAGGGAAAGTTCTGGTTTATACCAACTTGCAGATGCCGATGATGAGGAAGCTGGGGAAGAGGTTCAGGGTGAGGCACGCGTGGGGGTGGGGAAGAGGGTGGGTGGCAGGGTGGGGTCGGGGAGAGGAGAGAGGAGCATCATGCTCACCTCTTCTGCGTGTCTTTCATTTCACAACTTCTTCCTTTCCATGCCTGCTGGTGTGCTTGCTTGCCTTGTGTCAGAGCCAAAAGACAGGTCAACTCCATTGCGTCTTATCCAAGTTGGCAGAGGCTGTGGCAGCAGGGTGGTAACTCTGCCCGATGTTCCCAAGCTGTGGCTGGGACGCTTCCAACAGCAAAGTCACTCAGTAAACAGTTCTCTGTTTCTTCCTTGGGTTGGCGGAGATATCACTAGGCTCTTGGACTACTCACTCTTTACTTTCCAAGAAGCCCCCAGACCAGAAACTTCCCAGGTGACCCTGTCTTCAAAGAATCTTTGGGTAGGTATGAAGCACCTCCAACAAAACCATCAACAGGCAGGCATTTCAGCTCTAAACCCAATACATGGCTTCCTAGGGATCTCTACTTTGGGTATTATTTCCTGTTACATCACTGAGTTCAATATTCAAAAACTTTATTTAATGCCTGTGTTAAGCCTAGCTTTCCTCTAGAGTAGGGTGGAGGTAGAGAGACAAACACCACTCTTATCGCCTTTTATTTTTAAAAGTTTTCACATGAGTTGGAGACAGAAACACCCATGTGGAACTTGTATAGCACCATGAAAAAATGTCTATAACCATCAAAAGCCTGGGACTAAAGATGTGAGAGACGACATGGTGACCTCAACTGGGGGTGGGTTTGCAAGAGGGGCAGAGGATTAAGATGGACTTTCCTCGAGAGGGGAAAGATGATCAAGGCTTGAGAGCTTGACCTCAGTAGAGCAGACCGGGACTATCAGAGACCAGACAAATAAAGCAGCTTGGACCCCAGAAGATAGTAAAGCGCACAAGCAAACCAAAGTGAGGAGCCAGCACAGGGCCACTGGCCACCAAAGACTCCCTTGTCTTGGTAGATGCTGAGTCCCAGAGACCAGAGGAGCCTTTCAAAGCACGTCTTCCATGGCAGGAGTCCACTTCACAGGTGAGAACTGAGGATTAGGGCACGATGCTATTTCACCAGCTCGAGCAACAGATCCGAGCCAGAGTGGAAAGTCACCTCCAGCGCTCTTGATCCCACTGTTCGCACCCCACTTCCACTGCTCTACCCAGATGGCGCAAGCCCTGCCAGGCCAGTGACATGCTAAGAGTTAGGACGTACGTTCTCAGGCAGAAGCATCGAGAAGGGCAAGGCTCATGCTGTGCACGGTTCTCTACTTTCCTTGACTTCCATTTCATGCTCTATCATATGTCAGTGTCTCTGACTGACACTTGGGATCCTCCATGGGCCCCACCTGGCCTATATGACCTTCATTCCCCAAACTCCCCAACCTCTAATCTCCAGCCAGATGCATCTAGTCAATGCCCCCAGCTTTTGCTGGGCCTCTGCTTGTGGCTGGGACACTTCCCTGTCACCACCTTCTTCTCCAAGGCTGTGCCCCCTATTATCTCTTAGATGTAAAGCTCGGGGCTCAGTCTGCCTCAAGTCTCTACTACAGCATTATTTAACCTGTGTAACCTGATGTGACTCGTTTCAATAAACCTTACAAAGGAGCTATTGTATGCCAGGCATCCTACACCAGGCACTTGAGATTCCAGGATAAGTAAAGTATGGATATAAAGAATCTAGAAAGGGAAGGGAGACACAAAAACAAATCAATCATAGGAATAAGTAAAAGAAATACAGTCTAGAACAGTGGTTCTCACCCCCTTTGGGCATAGAATGACCCTTCCACAAGGGTAGCCTAAGACCATCAAAAAACACAGACCTTTGCATTACAATTATAACAGTAGCAAAATTACAGTTATGAAGTAGCAATCAAAATTTTATGGTTGGAGGTCACCACAATATGAGGAATTGTACTAAAGGGTCACAGCATTAGGAAGGTTGAGAACCACTGGTGTAGAAGGAGGGGGAAGGGGCTTCATGGATAGAGTGGTATCTGAGGTCAGTTGGAGGAATGGGAACACTCAGGGGCTCGGTTTGTAGGAAAAACGGAAGACAAGGCCAGATTTGATAACTCAGGGCACCCGGTGACTCAGGTTTAGTACTTAACATTTTACCCTACTAGGACGGGGTTGGTACCAGGACTGGCTGTGTCTTCGGTGCGGTGTGCAGATCCAAGACCCGGAAGAGGAAATGTATGAGAGACGAGGAGCTTCTCCCCAGGCTTTGGTGAATGGTTGAAGACAACCTGACTTGGTGCTTAGAACCTATGTGGAGGAAAGACAGACAGAGCTCGAAGCAACACCACCTTAGCGGTGGACACAGAGGAAGTCACCTCACGGCTGGAATGAGCGGTGCAGTTGCCTGTTGAACAATTATTTCAGGTACATGACTTCCTCCTGAGACACCTTTCCTAAATTCTTCAAGGGCAGAAATCACCTTTCAAATGTCCTTTATGCAGTTCCAAGTCACTTGCACAGCTCTGGATGCACAGTGGGCGTTTGATCAGTCATCAAGACTCTCTCGGGGCATGGCAAAATTCTCCAAGGAAGAAAGGAAAGGAGAAAAATCCTATTTGTTCATGATGGGAACTTGTTTTTATTCCCTAAATCTGTGACTAAGAATGAAAATTCATAAGCTTTTACAAATCCACATTTGAGGGAAAGATGGTGTGTATAATTAGAATCTTATGCTCATCTAATAAGGGACAGAAGATTCCAGCGAAAGCCAACACCTCATCTCGGAGCAGCCTTTCTCCCTGTGTGGGCACCCCAACTGCTAAGTTTGTTTAATAGATCAAATTAAATGGTTGACTGCTCGTGAAGGGCATCTCGGGGACTTGGGACTTAGCTTGGCTTTGGTGCTTGTTTCCCCAAGCTTGCTACTGACAGAAGTACTCAGTCCTGGAAACCTAAAAACCAAGCCACTTTAAAACCCAAAGCCTCATAGAAAACCGTGTGTACATACTGATTATTTTCCTTGAGGAGAAACAACAAAAAAAAAAAAGTTTCATTTATTTATTTTATTTTACTCTACCAATTCTTACCCCATTCCTCCCAAATCTGACCAGGCTCTGAAAAATGCGTTGACCATACATACATACATGCATGCATACATACACACACACACACATATATATATATGTATATATATATATGTTTTAAGTGTAAAGGGTTTTAGTTCCATAAAGACAGGAATCTTTGTGTGTTCATATTACAGCACATCCACTGTTATTGTGGGCTGGCAGTGTGGCTCAGGGGTAGCGTACTTGTCTAATGTGTGCAAGACCCAGCAGACCCCAGCACAGCTCTTGCTATTTTAAAACCACAGCTAGAGAGACACGGTAGTGTTGGGGTGGCATTTTGAACAGTTGATAATGATACTGCATGTGCCTCAGTTATTGCGAGTAGATCCTTGAATGACCCAGAGAGGGGCCAACCCTGGTACAGAGTGCTGTTAGGTTCCCTTGTTCAGCCTCTTCCCTCTCAGCAGCATCTACCCGCCTTCCTCTGGAGAGCTGCCTCCTCCTCCAGAGGACAGCACCCCGCACTGAGCCTCTGCTCTCCCAGGCCACAGGCAGAGGCATGGATCCAGAGTCAGTCAATAGGTGTGGTGAGACAAGGGAGGAAGGGATTTGGCCAATTAAAGTGTTCTGTCCTCCTCACCTCAGTAATTGACTGACTGAGGAATGGGTGTGACATTGGCTAAACCCGGCACAGTCCTCAGAACCTTTCCGTTAATGAGATGAGTTCTGTCCTCGGGAGATTGCTAAACTGGAAGACTGGGAGCCTGGGGCAGCTGGAGGCCATCTTGCCTTTGGAGAGGAGAAATGGTTTGAAGGCAGAAGTTGAGAAGAAATACGTGGGCCTCAAAGAGGAAGGGACAAAAGGGCGTGACATCACAGCTTGACTCTGGATCTAACTACAGCCAGCTACAGTCTACTGGACTCTAGTTAATCAAATAGTTTTTTTTTTCTTTTCCATTTTTGCTTACATGAGATTCAATTAAACAATTTCTGACTTTATCATCCAAGTAAGAGCTGATTAATTTACCTACATAAGGTGGTTCTATAGAATTTCCATTACACAGTGCTTATAAAATCTTGGACCTAATTGAAAACGCCGCTTGTCCTAAGACTCCAAAGTAATACATCATACAACCAGAAACCATCATGGGCTCTTAATCAGAGAATAACCAAACACAGATGCCGGCAAAAGACATATAGAAATAATCAAAACAACATATGCTCATTCAGAAGTGTGTGCGTGTATTCTTCATTTTCAAAGATGCCAAATACCATTTCTTTCTGCCAGCATCACAGAAAGGAATTAACCTTAAAACAATTGGAATTATTACAGTCTCTTTCTCTAACTATTTACGACGCTGAACCATAGATTTATTTCATTCATTTATTCTTTAAACGCATTTTAAGAAGTTGTACAGGCCAGGTGGATGGTGGCGTACGCCTTTAATCCCAGCACTCAAGAGGCAGAGGTAGGCAGATCTCTGTGAGTTCAAGGCCAGCCTGTACTAGCTACTGTTATAGACACTAGGAATAAAGCAATGGATTGGATAAGTGCTCTGCCATGAAGGAGCTCACATTCTGGTGAGAGATGGAAATGCGAACAGACAAATGGATTAAGAGCTGCTTTTTCCTAAAGAATCTTCCTTTTTCTCTGAGGCAGTTAGAGCAGAGCTTGATCATAATGGAGCCTGAGGGCTGCACACGTACCCAGTGCTCCGGTCAGCAATTTTCTGGCATTTCAGGTACTAGTGCGCGCGCATGTGTGTGTGTGTGTGTGTGTGTGTGTGTGTGTGTGTGTGTGTGTGTATGCGCGCGTGCATGTTGTAATGAACATTCTTACTGTAAAGACATCCAGTGGTTGGTGAATAACCCTCTTCATAAAGCCAAATATGATAAATTTTGGTTGATTCAGATTTCAGATTGAGAAAAAAAAAACGTCAACTTTACGTTTCTGAGAGTTTAATTACAAACATTTTAATGACTGAGTAAAGAGCAGAGCCCGTGTTTGTCTCGTGCTCTTGGAGCGCACTGAAGAAGCACTGCGCGAAGTCTGGGAGTATCCCTGACCAGGAAGCCGTGGAGGCTGTGCAGTTCCTCCTTGGAATTTCGTGGTATTTTAACACAAGCCAGCAATTGCTTCCTCATCCCGTCCTTGGGTCTTTTTGTGTGGTTTTGGTGGATGAGCGGTGTATCTAGGAAGCAAGAGTGAAGCAGGTCCTTCCTCCCTTTCTATTCTAGTTGGCTTTTCAACTTTCCTCCTGGATTTTCAACTTAAATAGAATCCAAAACAGCCTATGCTTTTTTTTTGCTCCATAAACCCCTCTTTTAAGGGGAAAATCAAGGATTTATTGGGTTAGTTGACTTATGAGGGCTTTGGTGCTGAGTTCTAAGGCCAGAGAGCTCTTCAGAAAATCCTAGTCCAGATGTTTCATTCCGAAAGTATTGGCACAGGCTAAATTATTTGTCCAATTCACAGAGTTAGTTAGATGCCTGGCCAAGATGAGGACCCAACATTACTATTCAATCCCCCAAGTCCCGAGATGGCTCGTGTACTCCTTTTGTGACCCTTGTAATGCAGCGACACCTCCGGTATCACCAGAGACACTCTTTTATTTTCATCAGGGCCAAACATGAGAGTTTCCGTATTCAGCCCTGTTTGATGGTGCACATCTTTTTTTCCAAGAGGTGGAGGTAGGTGGATCTCTATGAGTTGGAGGCCACCCTGGTCTACATAATGACTTCCAGGTCAGTTCCATAGTAAGAACTTGTTTCAAAAAATAAATGAATAGGGACCAGAGAGACAACACAACAGTTAAAGGCACAGGCTGTTCTTCCACAGGACCAGGGTTCAATTCTCAGGACCCATAAGCAACTCACAACCATCTGCTTAACTCCCTTCTGAGGGATTTGACGCCCTCTTCTGGACTCCAAGGACACTGCAAACAAAACACCCATAGATAAAGAATAATAAATAAAATTGCTACACTCATAATTTCTATTTCCTCCTCCAACTTCAAAAATATGACTTTTAAAACTGTTTGTCAATGGAATATATGAGCGAAGGACTCGTATGCTTTCTGAGGACACTGTCTAGTTCTTACCATTTCTCCTCCCTCATCTTCTGAGGACACTGTCTAGTTCTTACCATTTCTCCTCTCTCATCTTCTTCACCTTCTTTATTGCTGTCTGTTTCTCTCTCCCTTCCCAAGATTCCTTGGGTGATGTTTCCCAAGGTTCCTTTCTCTATGGTGACAGTTTCGTTTATGTGTCAATCCTCACACATAAATCAGCACCATACACAGATACCATTTAAAGAAAAAGACTGAAGGTACTTTCATTATAATATCTTTTCCTATCTAATGTAACATTTCTTCCTTCCTTTCTTTTCTTTTCTTTTCTTTTCTTTTCTTTTCTTTTCTTTTCTTTTCTTTCTTGAGACAGGGTAGCCCTGGCTGTCCTGGAACTCTACCTCTTTGTAGACTGTACTGACCTCAAACTCACAGAGATCCAGCCTCTGCCTCCCAAGTGATGAGATTAAAGGCATGTACCACCACCTCCTGGCTCAAGTGTAAATTTCTTATACTAATGTCCTACAACTAAATTTTGTGAAATAGAAGCAAATAAAACTAAAAACTGTATAATCAGAAAATAGTGCATTAATTTATTATAGCTGGGGTTTAAAAAAAAAATTTTTTTTAAAACTACACTGTCAGTTTGCCTTGGGAACGCGGAAGTGGCCGCGGCCAACAGAAGCTCTTCTTTGAAAGAAAGCCTGTGCCATTTGATGACTCAGTTCTCCCACCCCCTTGTCTCCAGCCAAACTGCCTTGACACCTTCATTCACAGGAGCAAGCAGGCACACAATGACCCTTGACCAGGTTGCGTCATTTACGTATTAAGCCTGACTCTGTGATACTTGGCACGAGCAAGAATGGTAAACAGAAACACAAACGCAGAAACTAGAGGACACTAGCAACACTCATTCATAAGATGGCCATCCTGATAATCCAGGTTATTGCTGAAATAGAGGCGTAAGTGTAAAATCAATTTAGTGAACGCACAGACTATCAGACACACAGCTGAAGGATCTTCGGAACCTCAACCGTGTGAATTTGAATCTGCAGCCCCCAAGCCCTGAGCCTCTGCTCTGTATTTCCAACTGTCTACCAAAAATGTCTCTACCTACATGACATCTTGCACACAACATGTCCAAACTGAACTTGTTATTGTTCCCCACGCACACACCCACCTTAGCCTCTATTCCCAATCTTAGTCAATGACATCATCCTCTACCCAGATACCTAAGCCAAAAACGTAAGTCTCATCCTAGATCTCGTCCTCCCACACGAGAGCCTTGTTGATTCTATTTCCTAAACTTTTTACAATTCAACCATCAAGCTCCTTTGGCCAGGAAATCCTATGAGAAGTTACCTCAAAGCAGTAGTTTAAGTATGGCTTGACAGCAGCAAAAGAGGAAGACATCCATTCCACTAAATATTAAGTATAGAAAATCAGGTTACCTAGGCGGGTGCTGGTGGAAGCCGGTCGGTGGTGGATTAAGTCTTTAATCCCAGCACTTGGAAGGCAGAGGCAAGTGTATCTCTGTGAGTTTGAGGCCAGCTTGGTCTACAGAGGGAATTTCAGGACAGTCAGGGCTATACAGAGAAACCTCGTCTTGAAAAACAAAACAAAACAAAAAAAAGAAATAAGAAAGAAAGAAAGACAGGTTACCATTCTTGAGGAAAACAGAAAAGTATAATTCTTAGAATGTTGACTATCAAAAGAAATATTTTGGTGGGGGGTAGGGACAGTGAGCTAGCTCATCAGGTAAAGGCATTTGCCACTAAACCTGATGTGATGACATAAATTTTATCCCTGGAACTCATATAATTGAAGGAGAAAACGAACTTCTGCAATTTGTCCACTGTGTGTGCTTTTAAAATACTGGTTATATTTTTAGATCTGACTTTAGTCAAAAGCCGGTGGTTACTTTTTAGACCAGGCTGGCCAGGCTTTTAGGAAAATGCTTAGACAGATCAAGAGCAGAAAAGAAATCCTCTGAACTATAATGAAGAGCAAGGAAAACAGGCTCATAAAGAGTTAGAACTCCAGACCCGGCTTGTGCCTGGGGTAACCGGCAGCCTTCAGTGGCCTGGAACTCTGGTTCTAAAGGGCCCTGAGCAGGGAAGACAAGGGCAGTGTCAGCCCGCATGTTTACTATATGATGCTGGACTTTGCATAAAGCAAGAAAACTCAAAACAGTGATGTTCTGGATGAATGAGAACACAATCTACCCATGAAAAAAGTCAGTAAGGAATTGTCCACCTTGGTCTTGAGAATAAATGGAGACCAAGAAATGATTTGCTCTTGATAAATCAAAACTATAAGCCCACCCTTGGCGGGCTGGGCTGCGTCCCGCCACCCACACGGCTAGCTTTACCTGAAATAATTACACAGAAACTGTAGTCATTTAAACACTGCTTGACCCATTAGTTCTAGCCTCTTATTGGCTAGCTCTTACATATTGATCTAACCCATTTCTAATAATCTGTGTAGCCCACGAGGTGGCTTACCAGGGAAGATCTTAACCTACATCTGTCTGGAGTGGGAGAATCATGGCGACTATCCTGACTCAGCTTCTTTCTCCCAGCATTCTGTTCTGTCTACTCCACCTACCTAATTTTCTGCCTATCAGAGGCCAAACAGTTTCTTTATTACTTAACCAATGAAACAACAGATAGAAAGATGACCCTCCTCCATCACACCCTCAAGTGGCTTTGGTAATAGGGTTGGCAAACTCTTTTTTTTTTTTAATTTTGGTTTTTCGAGACAGGGTTTCTCTGTAGCTTTGGAGCCTGTCCTGGAACTAGCCCTGTAGACCAGACTGGCCTCAAACTCACAGAGATTCGCCTGCCTCTCCCTCCTGAGTGCTAGGATTAAAGGTGTGTGCCACCACTGCATGGTGGGTTTGCAGATTCTTAATGGTCTGAGAAAATGCAAGCAGAATTTTATATTCTGATTAATACTAGGTTGGTGTGCTTCACGTATTTATAAGAAATGGAACCACACCTCTCAAATTTAGTTTCACTTGATACCAGAATGGATAAGGGTACAACAAAAAGAAAACTATAGACTCATTTCCCTGATGAGTACAGACATCATACATTTCAATGAAATGCTTGTAAACTGAATTCAGGAGCACAGTAAGAAGAAAATTCACCAATAATCAAGTTGGCTTCACTTCCAGTGTGCAAGGATGGCTCAGTATCTGCGAATCGACCCATCAGTGTAACGCACCCATGAATAGACTCAAAAAACTCAAAGAACAGAATTCCTGGAATCACCATCTTAGTTTTGTTCCCTGTTGCTGTGACAAAATACCCTGACAGAGGACTTAGAGGAGGAAGGACACATCTGGCTCAGTCCAGGTTAGAGTTCACCCTGTCAGAGATGTCCAAGTGATGGCAGAGAGCCATTAATGCTTGTGTGTTTGTGCTCATCTGGCTTGGTTTCTTTTCCAGTCGGTCCAGGGACTAGCCCATGAAACGGCAGGACCCACATGCAGGGAGGGGCTTCTCACCTCAATCAATCCAAGTAAGAAAACCTTAAAACCTGACCAAAACAGTTTTTCCCCGGGACCCCCTCCCAGGTGATTACAGACTATGCCAAGTTGGCTGTTAAAACTGACTGCCACAATCATGTCAGTAGTTGCAGAAAAGGCCTTTGAGAAAGTGGTTCATCCTCCTTCATGATAAAAGCCCAGGTGGAACTGGGAACTGAAGGGACATACCTTGACAGAAAACAGACTACCTGGGGCAAACCAATGGGGAAAACAGAACCCATGGAATGAGACAAGGTTATCCACTGTCTACGTTATCCTTCTATGTGCGATTTGAGGTCTTAGTGGGAACAAGAATCAAGAAAACAAGGGTTACAAATAGGAAAGGAAAAAGTCAGATTACATAAGCCTATAAAAGACTGTAAAGACTACGTCAGTCAGTCTGGTCTACAGAACCAGCCCCAGCACAGCCAGGGTTACACAGAGAAAGCCTGTCTCAAAAACCCAAAGCAACAACAAAACACAAAAACAAAACAAAACAAAAATCCTACACCAGAAAACTCTCAGATAAACATTTTCAACCAACTATCACTATACGGAATTAACATATAAAAATCAGTAGTTTCCCATATACCAATAAAGAACTTGGCAAGAAAGAAGAAAAGGAAAATAAACTTTCATTGATTATAGCTTCAAGTAAATACATGAGGGCTGGGAATGGCTCTGGATGTAGAGTAGTTGCTGTGCAATCATGTTTGGTCTTAGCACTCACATAAAAACATTTTCAGGCCAAGTGGTGGGAGGCAGAGGCAGGCGGATCTCTATGAATTCAAGGCCAGCCTGGTCTACTAGAGCTAGCTCCAGGGCAGGCTCCAAAGTTACAGAAAAACCCTGCCTTGAAAAAAAAGCAAACCACCATACATTTTTAGAAGCTAGGCATAATGGGTGTGTCTGTGGGGGAGAAGAAAGCAGACAGATTGCTGGATCTTGCTGGTCAGCCAGTCTAACAGAATTGGTACTTTTATCTCAGGGAGAGACCTTATCTCAGAAAATAAGACGGAGAGAGATTGCAGAAGACACCTGACTTTTACTTCTGGCCTCCCCACACATCGCACACAGGAAGATGCAGACACACACACAAACACGCTCAAACATACACATCCACAACACATACATACAAAATAATAACTGTAAAATAGTTCCTAGTAATAAACAGGAGGCGTAAAACATCTCTATAATGGGGCTGGAGAGATGGCTCAGTGGTTAAGAGCACTGGCTGCTTTTCCAGAGGAGCCGAGTTCAGTTCCCAGCAACCACATGGCAGCTAACAACTGTCTGTAACTCCAGTTCCAGGCCACCTGACACCATCACACCAATGCACATAAAGTGAATTTAAATAAACTATTTAAAAAAATAAAAAAAACTTGAGAAAATATCTCTATAATGAAACATTTAAAACATGAAGAAATTAAAGGAGATGGAAGAAGGTGGAAGGTGGAAGGAACGCACACGCTCACTGACTGGCAAAACCAATTCTGTAAAACTGGGGTGAGGGAGATAGCTTAGTGGGTAAGGAAGCTCGCTGCCAAACTCGCCGCCAAGTCTGAAGACCTGAGTTCAGTCCCCAGAGCCCACGTGATGGAATGAAAGAACTGACTCCTGCAAGTCGTCCTCTGACCTTCAGATGCGTGCTCTGTGCACAGGGCTGTGCGCACGCACACACACAGACAGACACGAGGTTTATTTTAAAAGACTTTGAAAAATGACTATATAACCAAAATCAATTTACAGATGCAATCTCCATAAACATTCTAGCAACATCCTTTACAGAAAAAAATTTAAAGTGCTAAGATTCATATGAAAATACAAAAGATCCTAACAGCCAGTGCAATTCCGAGGAGAATTCCAAGCAATACCAAGGAGTTATCGCTTAGATTTGATCTCAAACTATATTATAAAACGAGTGTAAGAAAAAAAATGATATAACAGAGACCAGTGGAACAGAATGGAGGAGTCGTAAATAAGCCTGCGTAGTTAGAGACACCTGATTTTTCACAAAGGTGCTAAAAACATACCCTGGAGAAAAGATGGCTGTTTCAATGAATGGTTCTGGGGAAACTTGTATATCTACCTGTAAATCAAGGCAACTAGATACAAACCTATACACACACACACACACACACACACACACACACACACACTCAATTCAAAATGGATCAAAGGCCTAAATTGCTTGAGGAAAACATAAACAAAGCACTTCAAGATATAGGCAGAGGCCGGGCGATGGTGGCGCACGCCTTTAATCCCAGCACTCGGGAGGCAGAGGCAGGCGGATCTCTGTGAGTTCGAGACCAGCCTGGTCTACA
>NC_022012.1:67317679-67320748 GCF_000317375.1 Microtus ochrogaster
AAAAAAAAAAAAAAAGATATAGGCAGAGGCAAGGATTTACTATAAAGGATTCTAAAAGCACAGCTAACACTTCCAAGAGGGGCTGGTGAGATGCTCTGTGGAGAGCTCTTCCAGAGGACCCAGGTTTGGCTCCCAGCATCCACATGGTGGTTCACAACCTTCTGTATGTAGGCAAAGCACCCATATACATGTAACTAATAATAATAGTAATTCCAAATATTGAAGGAAAATGTAAAATATTTCTGCACCTCTAAGTAAACAACAAATCGAAGAGACAGCTTACTGAATGGGAGAAAATCTTTGCCAACTATATAACTGAGAGGGAAGTAAAACTTGGATTTTATAAAGAACTTCAAAAATAAAGAACCAGCCGGGCGATGGTGGCGCACGTCTTTAATCCCAGCACTCGGGAGGCAGAGGTAGGCGGATCTCTGTGAGTTCGAGACCAGCCTGGTCTACAGAGCTAGTTCCAGGGCAGGCTCCAAAGCCACAGAGAAACCCTGTCTCGAAAAACCCAAAAAAAAATAAAAAAATAAAAAAAATAAAAAATGTAAAAAAAAAAGAACCAATAATCCTATCAGTAAATGACCTATGAGCTGAATAGACTTTTTGCAAAAGATAAAATACAAATGATTCATAAATGTGTGAAAAACTGTCCAATATCTTAGCCATCAGGGAATTGCAAGTTAACCAACCTGAGATTCCTTCCCACTCCATCCAGAGTGGTTATTATCAAGAAAACAAAACTGGACTGGGAGAGGTGGTGCATGCCTTAAATCCCAGCTCTCAGCAGAGGAGGCAGATCTCTGTGAGTTCCAAGGCAGCCTGGTCTATATAGAGAGGTCCATACAGCCAGGACTACAGAAAGAGAATGGAAAAAAAGAAAGATGCCGGATATGAGGGGCTTTTTAAATAGAGATCAGTATGGAGGTTCCTCAGAAACCCACACTAGAGCTAGCAATGCTCCATTCGCATCACTCTGGGTAGAGGGCTGAAGGAAACTAAGTCTGCACATCTCTGTATTTTGTTTCAAATTTGTTTTTTATGAATGTGGGTGTTTTGCCTATATGTATGAATACACACGTATGCATTGCCTGTGGGGGCCAGAAGAGGAAGCTGATCTCCTGGAGCCTACATGGTTGTGAGCCACTACGTGAGTGCTGGGAATCATGATCTGGAAGAGTGGTGGTGCCCTTAGCTGCTGAGTCATCCCCCCAGTCCCTGCTCACCCACGTTTAATTGCTGCACTATTTGAAGTAGAGAGGAAATGGAAGCTGCCTAGAAATCCACTAACGTATGCTTGGGTAAGGACAATGCGGTAAACAATCACAAGGCAAGGCTTTCTTCAGCTGTAAGAAGAATAAAACTGTGTGACCGGCAGGAAAACACATGTAACTGGTGGTCATGATGTTAAGCAAACTAAGTCAGACTTAGAAAGACACATAGTGCATGTTTTCTTTCATATGCAAAGTCTAGAGTAGAGATTGGGGGGGGGGGAGGCAGACAGGATAAGAAGGGGCAATGGGGGAAACTGATCCCAAACTCTGAGAATGCTAGTGGAAAAATATATGCATAGGTCAGGGCTTTCTGTAAAGAATTCCTAAAGCAGCCTGGTGGTGGTGGCGCATGCCTTTAATCCCAGCACTCAAGAGGCAGAGGCAGGCAGGTCTCTGTGAGTTCGAGGCCAACCTGGTCTACAAAGTGAACTCCAGGACAGCTAGGGCAGTTACACAGAGATAACCTATCTCAAAAATAAATAAATAAATAAATAAATAAATAAATAAATAAATAAATAAATAAATAAATAAATAAATAAATATAAAAAAATTTAAGAAAGGAACTCTAAAGCACAAAAGGGGTGCTTCATGGGACACTTCATGTTTTCTCTTATGCGGAGTCACATGTGTGTGTGTGTGTGTGTGTGTGTGTGTGTATACACACATATGCAACATGAAAGCACAGGGACTATTTGGGAGAAGGAAGGGGAGCAGTGGGGGTGCTGGGAAGCAAATGTGAGCAAAATGTATTGCTATATGTATGAAAATGTTAGGATGAAACCCCATTATTTATTTTGTATACTAATATAATGAAAGAATAAAAAAGTTCAATTTCCAAAAATATTACTAATACTTCAAGGAGTATGAACACTTAATAAGAACAAGACATGAGGAAACATTACACCAAGCATTAGTTTTAAAAATCTTGTTGAGTGGGCTGCAGAGTTGGCTCAGCGGTCAAGAGCACTTGTTGCAAAGAACCAGGGTTCTAGTCCCAGCGCCCACATGGAGGTTCACCTCTTCCTCAGGCACCAAGCATGCATGCGGTGCACAGACAGACACACATGCAGGCAGAGCACTCATCTGAGTAAAATAAATCTATGAAAAGAATTTTTAAAAATCTAATTGGAAAGATTCACAAACGCTTGATGTAGAAAATTATCCTCACACAGAATATAAATGAGAGCGGGACGTGGTGGTGTAGACCCATAACCTCAGCATGCGGGAGGCTGGGAATGGAGGATTTTTTTTTAAAGATTTATTTATTTATTATGTATACAGTGTTATGTCTGCAGGCCAGAAGAGGACACCAAATCTCATTACAGATGGTTTTGAGCCATCATGTGGTTGCCGGGAATTGAACTCAGGACTTCTGAAAGAACAGCTAGTGCTCTTAACCTCTGAGCCATCTCTCCAGCCCCCGGAATGGAGGATTTTTAAATTCAAAAATCGTCCAAGACTACACACACTGAGACATTGTCTCAAAACAAAGAAAGAAGAGAGGAGGAAGAGGAAAAAAATAAACAATACAAACATGTTCAGAAAACCTCCCCCCCCCCCTTTTTTTGGCACAGGGCTTCAGTATATAGCCTTAAACATGCTATGTATCTCTGGTTGACTTAAAACACACAATCTGATTCCTGCCTCGACCTCACAAGTGCTAGCCTTAAAAGTGTGTGCCACTACAGCCTCCGAGGTTTGTTTTTTTTTTTTTTGGTTTTTCGAGACAGGGTTTCTCTGTGGCTTTGGAGCCTGTCCTGGAACTAGCTCTGTAGACCAGGCTGGTCTCGAA
>NC_022012.1:67320848-67326502 GCF_000317375.1 Microtus ochrogaster
CTGTGGCTTTGGAGCCTGTCCTGGAACTAGCTCTGTAGACCAGGCTGGTCTCGAACTCACAGAGATCCGCCTGCCTCTGCCTCCCGAGTGCTGAGCCTCCGAGGTTTGTATTTACCTGTGTGGTCACCCGGACTAAAGCTTACCTGGGGCTGAACTAGGGCCATGTGCAGCGAGGATTGCACTGCACCCGTGAACTGCGCCTTTGGACCCTTGGGCTCGCGCTCCCTGTTTGACGATCCTTTGTTTCAGCCTTCAGTACTTCTTTTAGGACAGTTTTCTAGGGATGAACTCTCAGGTTTGTTTGTTTGTTTATCTGCCAATGTTGTAATATACACCTCGTTATTAAAGAATAGTTTTGTACTTCAAGGATTTTGGTTGATGTGAAGGAAAAGAAAAGATTCAATGAGGAAAAAGAAAGAGCGAAGGGAGGAAAAAAGAAAACCTTTTTCTCTCACAGTCGCGTAGCCTGCCTAGGTGCTGCCATACTTCCTCAGTACTTAGTCGGGCTGTGACTCCTCTGCCTTAGCTCTTACTTCCTGTTTGCACCCTGCCTAGAGGTCAGCCCGGAGTCCGTCCCAGCGTGGAGTCTTCTCCGATCTTTTCTTCCTTGTGTCCTATTATCACTGGAGAACATAAGCCCCCTTTGCAGGTCTTTAGCGTCATAGATAAAATAATCTAAAACCGACCCGGAAGGAAACGAGGACAATTTTATTGGAGTTTGAGAGAAAGACACAAAACAGTACGACAGGCGGCTGGGGGTCTCCGCAGAAAAGGGGGACTGGATAAGAACGGGAGGCGGGGAAGGAGGTTGTCCCTTCTAAGCCAGGGGTCAGGGAAAGCAGGCGGTGTCCAAAAGAGGGAGACAGAAAGAGGAAAAAGGGAAAAGGCTGCAGTTTCCGGGTAGTGAGCAGGCTCAGCGGTGAGGGTCTGCACCAACTGCAAGGGATGGGCGTCCCGAGAAGAGAGCGCATAGCTCAGTAAGGGGGAGGTTACTCCTGTCGGCAGATGTCCTCTGTTTATTAGCAGCTTCTGGCTTCAGGCTGTCCCCCTGAGGTTGTAAAACAGGATTTTCTCCTTATCCAGGTGGTCTTGGAGGCAACTGCTGTCTTCTTAAGTGGGTGCTATCAACCACTGGCGCCATTTACAAAGGGGCTACTGACCATCTGGGGACGAGCAGTTTTGATATTTCCCCCTTCCTTAAAATTTATGTCTTTCCAGCATATGGGGTCCAATGCTGACTGAAGGAAGAAGGGTCCATCTTTAATGATCTTCAAACTGTTCATTTCTAACGAGCTACCTAACTTCCCCAGTCTGTATGCTGTGTATGGCTTTCTAAGATGCTGAGTGTGTGTGTGTGTGTGTGTGTGTGTGTGTGTGTGTGTGTGTGTGTGTGTGTGTGTGTGGTGTGTTGCACTTTGGGTTGGCTTGTTTTGCTGCACTGGGGGATGGACCCAAATGCTTTTTGTCCACACAAGCACTACCACCAACCTTTCGAATGCTCAAAGAAATTCTCTGTCATTGCCAGGCTTTTGGTTTGTCTGTTTTTTTTTTTTTTTTTTTTTTTTTTTTTTTTGGTTTTTCGAGACAGGGTTTCTCTGTGGTTTTGGAGCCTGTCCTGGAACTAGCTCTTGTAGACCAGGCTGGTCTCGAACTCACAGAGATCCGCCTGCCTCTGCCTCCCGAGTGCTGGGATTAAAGGCGTGCGCCACCACCGCCCGGCTGTCTGTTTTTATTTATTTTTGCCTCAGGTGAACTCTTATAGAGTCTCTCATAACAGTAAGAGGTGATTGATCATACACATTTTTAGGGAAAGCCCCTTGCACAAAGACCTACCTGACAAGAGTAAGTCTGGGTCTGAGAACAAAGGCAAATGCTTGTGTTCTCTTTCAGAGGACAGACCCCACGGCTCTTTCTCCTGGGACCCAGAGTCCCACCTTAAGAAAGTGGTGTCTTCAGGTTTACCAGCAAGCCAGGGAAAGGGTCAAAGGTGAGGAAGCTCCAGGTGAGCCATCCCTATATTGTCTTCTTCCTTCTTTCCCCTTAGCTGTGCATCTATGTGGTATGTGTGTGTGTGTGGACACACACGTGCCATGACTTGTGTGTGGAGGGCAGAGAACAACTTTCAGGTCTCAGTATGGAGGTTAGAGGAGACATTTTGGGAGCTGGTCCTGGCCTTTCTCCTTGCACTGGCTGGGTCTCTTGCTTGCACTGCTGCTCAGTGTGCTTCAGGAGAGCCTGTGAGACTTGGTGAAACCTGTGACAACTTTCCAGTTTCATAAAAGCTGGTTTCAACTTTTTTTTTCCTTAATCCATAGGTTATTTTATAATGGGAGAAGGCCTTGGCGCTACTGATTCCAGCATGCAGAGTTTGCCAGCCCAGCCAATCAGCAAGCCACAGGTCCCAAGGAGAGATTCTGGGGCACTGAGAGATGGCAATTAACAGCACTTGCTGTCTTTCCCAAGGATCCAGGTTAGGTTCCCAAAACACACAGCAGGAGGTTCACAGTAGCCCGTTATTCCAGTTTCAGGGGATCCAGGCCCTTTTCTAACCTCCACAGGGACCTGCACAGACATGACATTTATACACACACACACTCTCTCTCTTTCTCTCTCTCTCATAATAATAATAATAATAATAATAATAATAATAATAATAATAAATCTTTTCTTTAAGACAGAACTTTGTTGTTATAGTCCTGGCTGTCCTGGATCTTGATCTGTAGATCAGGCTGGCCTCAAACTCACTGAGATCTGCCTGCCTCTACCCTGCAAGTGCTGGGATTAAAGGTGTGCACCACCACCACCTGGCCTATAATAATAAATAAATAAAAACCATTAAGGTGTCTAGATCCTGACAAATGACCTTCAAGGCTGACTTCTGGCTTCAACATGCACAGCACCCATGAGCATGTGCACATATCTACACACATACAAACACACACAAAACACACCAAAATAAGGAGGACAAAAACATTGACATAACTGAAGAGAGAAATACAGATTTCATATCAGTTTGAAACTATCAAAGATGGTTAGACCATCTAGAGTAAAAATCGATAAGAAAATAAAGTGCTTTTGAGTGGCAGAGATCACTTAGTGCTTTATAAGCTAATCAGACAGATCTCCAGACACACGTCGAGCATTGCCTGACAACGACAGATTAGCTACTCTTCTTCAGCATGATGGGAACTTTATCTACAACAGATCCTATCCTGAGCCACAGAACAGACTCCAGACATTTTTAAAAATTAAGAGCATAGAAAGTTCATTCACTGTGGTAGCTTCACTACCGCGCAAAAATGATTTAAACAAACAAATCCTAACAACAACACTCAAACCATGAAGAGACCAAAGAAGAAATCAGAAGAAACATTTAAAAATAGAGATGGCATCAGGTGGTGGTGGTGGTGGTGCACACACACTTTTAATCTCGTCACAAGGGAGGCAGAGGCAGGCTGTGAGTTCGAGGTCAGCCTAGTCTACAAAACGAGTTCCAGGACAGCCAGGACTACACAGAGAGACCCTGACTTGAAATGCAATAAATAAATAAATAAATAAAGATAGAGACGGATGAAAGTGAAAACACAACCCAGAACTTACGGGACTCCACAGAAGCAGAAGTAAGAGAGAAACCTGCAGGAGTAAAACATCTGTGGAGTCCCCTTGACGTGGCAGGGCCCCACAGAAGACTGAAATCATAGCAATTTAAAAGCTTATCAAGCTCAGTGGTGGTGGCTCACGCCTTTAATCCCAGCACTCAGGAAGCAGAGGCAGGCAGATCTCTGTGAGTTTGAGGTTAGCCTGGTCTACAGAGTGAGTTCCAGGACAGGCTTCAAAGCTACAGAGGAACCCTGTCTCAAAAAAACAAAAACAACAACAACAAACCCAAAAACAACAAAAAACAAAACCCAAAATAAAAGCCCAAACAAAACAAAAAGAGGCTCTGAGCACTTGGGTAAGTCAAGCTCTCAAGACTTTAGCCCAAGTTGTCCTGTTCCAGAGTTGCAAGGATTCACTATCTTTGCGCTTCCTCCATCATGACAACAAAATAACAAGACCCACTTTATAAAAAAGTAAATAAATAAAACAACAAAAAAATAAAAGGTAAATGGTGAGTAAGTCTGGCATTTGCTCGTTTTTATCCGGACACAGCTGGCTTAGCAGCGGTTTGGGCGGCCCTCTCTCTGATCCCCGTGGCTTTTGCTGAGGGTAGTGGTTAGTCACCCAGCTTCAAGTGGCCAATTCTAACATCCAGACAGGTGACGATCACAGAGATGCTTTCGTGTATATTTCTCGATTTTTCCTAGCATTGGAATCTTCCCCAAAGCTCCAAAAATGACCCACATGTTTCATGGTCCTGAAATAGACTGGCTGGGAACCCTTAAACTAACCGGACATGGGATTCTCTTTGTCACTTCCAAGTCACTCCCCCGACTGCAGCTGCGTTCACTTCCCGCCACCCAGTGCCTGAGAAATGGGGAAAATGTCTCTTAGGGTGGCAGCCCAAAGAGTTGTCAACAGTGAGTTTTGAGTTGTATGTGTGTCCTGTGATTAAGCAATCCTACACCAATAAATTGTTAATTTTCTGAGATTATGAAGCATGCTGACGTTAACATATTTCTAGCTTTTTCACACTTCCAAATTTTTCCCCAAGACAAACTCCTAGTAGAATTTTTTTTTTGCATAAAAGCTAATTTTAAGGTTTGAAATCGTCACACATAGATATATATATAACAAAATTACCATCAAGCATGTTAAGGCAAACGCACATGCTCACCAGGAGGAGGGCAGCTCCCTTCACACTTTAGAATTGTTTTTAATATTTGTAAATATAAACAAGAGTTACCCAGCTGTCTTCCACTCATCAGCGTACTGTAAATGTCTGTCTAGATTTTGTACACGTGACCTGCTTGGCTTAAAAGAACAAATGCTGAGCTTTCCCTTGCATCATAGTACTGTTCTACCACGCTCCTGCTCAGATGGTTCCAAAGTCTCACCTCTGACTCCTTCCTCTGGTCCGCGTCCTTAGGACGCCTCAAGCCTTGCCGCCTTCCACTCTTCACACGGTCATTGCTCTTTGCGGGCTTTCTCACCCGTGAGTGAATCACTGCCACAGTCTCCTGCGAGGGCTGCCGGGCTCTGGTCTCACTCCCCGCCAGCCCATTTCCTATACTGTGCCCAGGGACGCATCTCTAAAGCCAAAGCCTGACCGTGTGACTACAAGCTTGTAATTCTCTGTTGTGAACTCTGTCCCCTGTTGTTGGTGACTTTGCCTACCTATCACAGGAGGTTCTGTTCCCCTCCATCCCTATACTTCCTTGGCTAGTCTCTTCCGTTTCCTTTATGGCTCTTCTCACTCTGTAGAGCTGTTTCATTTGCTTCTTCGCCTAATTATCTCTTCCTTCCGAAACACTCAGCTCAAGCCTCATCTTTCCTATATGCAGCCCTCTGGGATGGCACATCTAGTGCATAAATACATATAGTCCTTAATATCCATCAAACCACTCATAGCAATTGTCCTCATGCTAATCAAGACAGTTTAAATGTCCATCAAAAATAAGGTCATTTGCCGGGCGGTGGTGGCGCACGCCTTTAATCCCAGCACTTGGGAGGCAGAGGCAGGCGGATCTCTGGGAGTTCGAGGCCAGCCTGGT
>NC_022012.1:67326773-67334730 GCF_000317375.1 Microtus ochrogaster
AGAGCTAGTTCCAGGACAGGCTCCAAAGCCACAGAGAAACCCTGTCTCGAAAAAACCAAAAAAAAAAAAAAAAAAAAATCTTGCAGACATAGTGTTAAGAAAAGGAACAGACTCAAATGAGCGTAGTACCATCCCACAGGCTATGGTGGAAAGCTGAATGGATCCTAAGACACCGAGCAGACACAAGAGACACATGATTCTGAAGGACACACGCCTGTAGACTGACCCATGTCACATTTTGTACAACAAATCTTTAAAATAAGACTAGAAGGAACCAGACTATTTCACAGTAACTTACTTGTGTTCCTAGACAAAGACAAGAATGCATGTAGGAATGCAGAAATAGCTAGAACCCAGCAAGATAGTACCACAACATCCCAATAGAAAAGTGTTGTCGGATATTCAAAACAGCGGAGAAAAAACACTCAAGAATGACCACTAATGAGAAAATTAGGCCACTGAAACCAATCCCAAGGTGGGGAGCTGAAAAATTATTACCAGGCATTAAAAGAGCTGAAGGAACTGTGCACAAGATGCTTAGAATAGTAAGTGGAGACATGGATGGCCTGAAAAAATGTCTAAAACAGACAAAAACTACGATGGACAAAGGGAAAACGACCCAGGATGATACTAATAGCGTGTTGGGCATCACGCATGTGAGATCAGCACATTTGATGCAGAAGAAAAGAATCAACTTGAAGACATGGTAATAGAAATAGCAAAAAGAAACGCAAACAGATATGTTTCACCCATCACAAGAAAGGTGACCCACAGAATAGCTTTAAAAGCTTAACACTTGTGCAGGTTTTCAGAGGAGAAGATAGAGACAGGGTAACTAAAAAAAAAATATTTAAAGAAAAAAAGATCTTGAAATCCTAAAAACTTTCAAACAAATGAAAACCATGAGCCCACGTGTTCAAGACAGCCAATCCCAAGAATAAGCAACTTCGGAAGCACTGTGCCAACAAACACTGTAATTTAATTACTCCAAAAACAATGATAATGAGACAAAGTTAAAAAAAAAAACAGCTAGAGGAGAACAGATTATCGTGGAGAAAGGAGATAAGGATAATAGTAGGTTTCTTATCAGAAATCTGAGGAAAAGGGGAGGAGGAGCGGAGTTAAGGTACTGCAAGAAGGAAAACCCTGTCAACCTACAGCTCCGTATCTAATAAAAATCTTCCCTTAAAAAGGTAAACCAGAGGCTGTTTACAACAAATACGAACGCAGCATTCCTCCTGAGCAGGCTGGGACTGTGAGCAAAGTTACAGGAAGTCCTCCGGGTAAGAGAAAAAGATGGCAGCTGGAAGCCAGAGTCTACATGAAAGAAGGCAAAGGAACAGAGATCTAACTCCCTGGACACATATTTAAAAGTTAACCTTACTTAATAACTTTAAAAAGCAAGCATTGGAACAAATGTGTTGTATATAGTAACACTGTATTGTGGAGTCTATAACGTGTGTGGATGTGTGGTTGCAACACTAATACTATAAGACAAAAATCAAACCAAACCAAACCAACCCTCCGTCCCCCAAATAAAACAAAAAGCAACCAAAACTACCACCACCACCAACAGCAAAAAAACTGTCCCACAGTGGTGGCAGTAGCTCTTGCCTTTAATCCCTGCACTCAGGAGGCAGAGGCAGGCGGATCTTTCTGTGAGTTTGAAGCCAGGTTGGTCTACAAGAAAAAAAAAACCAAAAACAAACAAACAAAACAAAACAAAACAAACCCAAAAAAACATAAAAGTAGAGGCTGGAAAGATGGCAAGATGGCTCAATGGCAAGAGCACTTGGCTGTTCTTCCAGAAGACCAGAGTTCAGTTTTCAGGACCCACACTGAGCAGCTCCAGACCAAACAGTTCTGAGGAATCAGTTTCTGGCCTCAATAGGCATCTACATGTATGCACATATACACACATATACATAAATAAAAATTAAAGAAATATTTTTAAATGAAAGCATTTATTGATAAATGTATTAAATATTTAGAAACAAATATGATAATATTACGTACCGGGAACTATAGATCATTTTTGAGACTAATTAAAGAGAATCTGAAAGAATGAGGAGACATGCTTCATTATTGATCTAGAAGCCTCAATATTGTTAAGATGTCAGTGCTTCCCAATTCGTGTTCTGCCTCCTCACCCAGCTCTTGGTAGGAGTTGGTGATGGTTAAACAGAAATGGAATAAGTCTTTAATATCCAAAAACAATTTTGAAAAAACCAATCAGTTCAACACATCATTATAAAGATCAATCAATAAGCTCTGGGATTAGTGCAAAGACTGACAAAGACATTTTCGGAAGAAAGCAGAAAGCAAAAAGATACCCATCATATGTCTATGGAAAAGTGAGACATTTTATGGCTGTAATAAAAACCATGACATTGTTTTTATAACTTTTAAGTGC
Source organism: Microtus ochrogaster (assembly GCF_000317375.1). NCBI lineage: Eukaryota > Metazoa > Chordata > Mammalia > Rodentia > Cricetidae > Microtus > Microtus ochrogaster. The sequence continues at coordinate 67,329,187 of NC_022012.1, forward strand.
AAAGCATGGTGGTGTTGGAGGTAGAAGCGTAGGTCTGTAGCTTACGATTGGGATAACTCCGAACCAGTTCTCCACACTCAACTCTGACTTTGCAGGGATCCATTTGTAATTCTGTTGTTATATTACCCGTGATATAGACCCATTTCATTCATGATTTATGTGACTGTCTTCCCAACCAATGTTTAGTGGCCACTTTTTAACCACCGACAGCCTTCCAGTAATTATTTGTGTGTAAGAATTTCATCACAGGGCTGGAGAGATGGCTCAGAGGTTAAGAGCATTGCCTGCTCTTCCAAAGGTCCTGAGTTCAATTCCCAGCAACCACATGGTGGCTCACAACCATCTGTAATGGGGTCTGGTGCCCTCTTCTGGCCTGCAGCATACACACAGACAGAATATTGTATACATAATAAATAAATAAATATTTAAAAAAAAAAAAAAAGAATTTCATCACAGCGCCGGGCAGTGGTGGCGCACGCCTTTAATCCCAGCACTCGGGAGGCAGAGGCAGGCGGATCTCTGTGAGTTCGAGGCCAGCCTGGTCTACAAGAGCTAGTGCCAGGACAGGCTCCAAAGATACAGAGAAACCCTGTCAAGAAAAACAAAAAAAAAAAAAAAAAAAAAAAGAATTTCATCACAGGAGAAAAAGACAAGATCTCTTGAGTAAATTGGGAGTGTGGAGGTCAAGGGAGAGGATAGAAAGAGAGAGGAGAGGTAGGGAGGGGAGCAGAGAAAAACGTATAGGGTAAAAAAAAATTAAAAGAAGTCTAATAAAAAAGAATCTCACCACACCTATTTATTTAGTAGATACAAAAATTAGAAAGATGTGCAATACTAAGAGCTGACAGAAACTACAGGCAGCAGTCTGGTCAGGAAGACAGCAACCGATGATTATTTAACAGTGCTGTTTAGTCAAATGGCGTCACAAGCCTTTAATCCCAGCCCTTGAGAAGTAGAAGCAGGAGGATCGGGGTTCAAGGCCAACCTCAGCTACATAGCAAGTTCGAGGTCAGCCTTGGCTATGAGTCTAAATAATAAATGTATAAATATTTATATGTTCATAAATAACCAAATAAATAGTATGCAGAGTAAGACCCACGTTAGGTGTGATGGCACACACTTGTAATCTCTGGAAGCCAAGGCAGGAGTTACTGAAGTTCAAGGCCAATCTGAGCCTCACAGGATGACCTTAAAAAAGGGGGGACAAAAAAGGAAAGAAAGAAAAGAATAAAATCCAATGTCTTCCTTAGATATGGAGGAATAGTACAGCTCAAAGCCCTCCTCACCTCCCAGTGCTTTGGTCCTTTTTGATGTCCTTTCAATTTCTTGAATTGAGAGAAAACCACTTAGAACAAAGCCAATATTTTATTTTTTGAACCCCACAAAATAGCATCACAATAGACGTCTGCTGGCATGGGCTGAATAATTTTGAGAAAGAAGGCATCATTAAATGCAGACCAGTCTTCTCCAGAGGAAGGGTCAGTCTTCATTCATTTCCTCTTGCGATTCCTTGGTAAGTGGAGAAATTCTAAGCCAAAGACTGAAGAAATCACAGCATTAAGTTGAGCTCAGTTCTGCTCTCTCGGCTCTTGATTCTCTTGGCCCTCTCTCGTCTTTGCTTTCTCCCTCTTCCTACCTCTCTCTCCTCTCACGGCCCGGTCAATCTACTGGCCATATTTAGTCTACTACTTTCTCTCCCTACTCTGGACTCCCCCAGGTGCCTCCGGCGGTACTCTCTCTTATATCTACAATAAAAACCTTCTCCTCCACCATAAAAAAGGTAGGGCTTATTCCACACAGGGCTGTGTCAATCTTAGCCCAGGATGCACTGGACTTCGTCGGTCCTGATTCACACACTTCTGATGCAAATATATCAACCGTTGATTAGTGAAGAGCGAATTATCAAATTCATAGGTACCTTGGTTTTTGCTTCCACTCTCTCTAGCTATGGGCACAGACTTGAAGGCACCTTCCTCTTCTTCCTTGTGCGTGAATGGTAGTGGGACTGACTCGTGAGTAAAGGAAACCTACGCCTTCCATAAATAGCAAGGAGGAATATGGAGGAATCCAATACCACCTGCGGCTAGTTCTACTGCTGGTCGTAAACTGTGTTGAAATAAAAGTGTCTTGGGATTTAAAATTCAGTAGTATTTATTGAAGCAGTTCTTCACAGAAGACTCTTTCCTTGTGACAAAAAACCCCTAAGTAAATGCAGTCTTCTAGTGTCCTATTGCCTTAGATCAGTGTCATTGTCCATAGGCTGGACAAAACATGAATGTGACATCACCGAGAGCTGTGGTCAGTCATGCTTGACCGACCATGCTTTCTTTAATAGCAGGAAATCTACCCCTAGCGCTCATGGTCAGTTAACTGAATGTCTTGATTTTGCTTTGGTACGGCTATAATTACTTCATCAAAGAATGAAAAAATCTTATATATATCCTGTCAAGTGTAATTCAGCCTTTATTTCTCATGCTTTTCATCACTATAATAATTCACATGTGTGAAAATGTATGCACCCAGCACACAGATGAAAGTCAACATCTTTAAAGAGGGTGAAAAGACTCATAGAGGGAGATGGGTGGGTGACGCTTTAGCGTGTGCGTGTTATCTTGGTTGCTTTTGCCAATCTATGTATAAAAAAAAAAATCACACGTTGAAAATCGAGAGGAGAAGATCAGGCTGGGAGTGGCAGAACACAGGGCCTGCTGCTGTGGCCACATGGATAGCACTGCCATTTCTGGAGCAGCAGACTTTCTGACCATGAGCTAGATGGAGCCTCTATAGCGATACAGCATGGCCCTCCTGTTGGACTTCAGAACTTGCTTCATTCACACTGCTTCCTCTCCCGGTGTGCTTAGAAGTGACTTGTTCCCTCGCTAGGAGATGTGGAACGGAGGAAATAAAAAGAAAGGATGTGAAATGTATATATTGAGCTAATTAAAAAAAAAAAAAAACCAGTAACAGCCAAAATGCTTTTTAACCTTCTTTGTATGTCAGGTATGCCAGAAGGTGCTATCATTGTCTAGATTTCACAGATAACAGAACTGAAACCCAGAGATGTTACGTAACTGGGTAACCATACAGCAACAAATGAAAGGAGAAGGAGACTAAGAGGCAAAAGATTCTATTATTTGCAAAACTGTGACCTTTTGTTCTGGTCAGAGACTTCTCTAATTAAAAAAAAATATATTGATTCCTTTCTAAGTATCCTTATGGGGGAAGCAGTACTCAGGAGAAACTGCCTTCTGTCATGAAATCAGATTTAAGCTGGGCCTGGTCACACAATAGTAATCCCAGCACTTGGAAAGCTGAGGCAGGAGGATCCTGAGCCCTACTCAGCCTGGACTACATGACAAGATACTCTCTCAGCATACCAAAGAAGAGTGAAAAAGAGAGAGAAGGAGGAGGAGAAGGAGGAGAAGGAAGAAAGGAGGGGAAAAGGAAGAAAAAATCGAAGAAAAAAATCAGATTTTTTAAAATGAAGAAAAACTAAGTTCTAAATATCATATTGCCAATACAATGATTATTCACAAGTAACCCACAAATAAAAACATTAAGTGCCTAGGTTACATTTACACTTAGCACAAATGCCAAAGGGGTCAGGAATAATTCTTCACTGATTATCTAGTACTTTGTAGATACTTCTATCTTTTACAATGGATAAAGGAATATTAGGAAATGAGAAAACATCATGGAAGCAGGAAGAGGAGGTGGAAGAAGAGGAGGAAGAAGAGAAGGTGGAGGAAGAAGAATAGGTGGAGGAAGAGGAAGAAGAGGAGGTAGAGGAAGAGGAGGAGGAGCCGAGCTGAGGAAGAAACAGTCACAAGAACCTCCTTGAAGGAAACAAACGGGAGTTGACCTAAATATTTTGAAACTGAGTCATCAGCACTCCGGTCCCTAACTGATTTCTTGTTTCCTAACTTTGAGCTATCCAGATTTCTGCACATCCGATTTATTGTGTGGGATCATATTCACGTGGAAATCCCACCAACTTCACCAGAAATTCTAGCTTGAAAACCCCAGATTCCTGAAACAATGGCTTCAAAGGCAAGAAGAAATCATCACTCCGGTGTCACTGCGATCCGGTACATCGTCTGAATGGGTGAAACATGCAGTGCTACGGAGGTGTATTCTGAAGGCCAAGATGCAACAGCATTGCTGTTTGGCTGCTAATGCTCTGTCCTGCACACTACTGCCCGACAGTCTATTCTACAGCTTGTCAAAACATCCCATTCTCTGAGCATGGCCACGGCTTGCAAAAGTTCTTCATTTATACCCGAACATTTGGAAAACGATCTGCAGTATACATTGTTCTGTAAAATATAGAATCAAAAGGTGGCAACCCATCAAAGTCAAGAAATGTCGCTCGGCTACAATGGGTGGGCTGCAGACATGGCCTCCCACTCACCAGCTGCAGGAAATGAATTCAAACTAAGTTGGTCATTTGTCTCAGGACAAAGTACAACTGCCAAATATTTTCTCCCCATTTGTCAGCCCTTCTCTGTTCCAGTGAATTCCATCAATCGATGGGTAGCTGCATTGCTTATTCTCTGTAGAACAATAAGCTTAACCCACTAGGTTTATTTGTTTAAGTCATCTGGTGAATTCTTTTAAATTATGCCTTGTTTCTAGTGCCGCTTGTGTTTTGCATTCATGTAAGCTTCTGCTGCAGCTGCTCAGGAAGAAAAGAAAAGGCGGCTCTTGCAGAGCAGTGAATAGAGAATGCGATTTTAAACTTTCCTTTCTTTCTCCTAAATTTAGCACCTGGCATATGGAATATTCAGCGGGTGGCTCAGCAGGGACAGGCTTACTGTTTTTCATACCTGCCACTGAGGTGCTTGACATTTTGGCTTGCTGAAGAACAAATTTGTGAGCACATTATTGTGCCCACCTGCCCGTGTGTGTGTGTGTGTGTGTGTGTGTGTGTGTGTGTGTGTGTGTGTGGTTTGCATGCACCTTCTTATACTTGTGGACATGGAGAGTGACCACTCAGGTCTCTAGAGCAACCTAAGAGATACTGGCCACTAATAGACAGTGTACTACAGCTAGGAAACACATAGAGGGTGATTTACATCCCTCTAATGGTGGAGGAGAAGGGGATTGCTTCTAACCCAAGAACTACACTTACAATTTGATAAGAATCTGTGACTGTTCTTTGAAGATCCCAGTTTAGTGCTCACAGAGGTAATGTCTCCATTGTCTGAAAGGCAGCTACAGAATCAGAATTCCAAGCACACTTATAAACATGGTGTGCAATCTGTACTAGTCTAAAAAGACATGGACACAGAGAGAGGGTAGAAAAGCCCCAGGAAATCCCAGTTCCTGGATACTGAGGCAAAGGACAAACTCATTAATGTTCTGATGAGAGGTCACTCATTGCCTAATCGTTCTAGTCTGGATGTGAAGCTGTTCTGCACCACCACCACCATCTTCACCATCATCACCACCATCACCACCACCACCATCACCACCACCATCACCACCACCACCACCACCACCACCACCACCACCACCACCACCACCACCACCACCATCACCACC
>NC_022012.1:67334830-67342743 GCF_000317375.1 Microtus ochrogaster
CATCACCACCACCATCACCACCATCACCACCACCATCACCATCACCACCATCATCACCATCACCACCACCATCATCACCACCATCATCACCACCATCGCCACCACCACCACCATCACCACCACCTCTACCTCCATCACCACCACCACCATCACTACCACCACCAGAAGGCTCATGTGTTAAAGGCTTGATCCAAGTAATGGCACTATAGAGGTGACTGGATCCTGAGGACACTGCCATTATCAGTGAATCAACCTGCTGATGAGTTTGTAGCTGAAAGGGCTATTAGGAGAAAGGCCTGGTTGTAGGAGGGTCATGGGAGAGGGCCTTGTGACTTTGAGGGGCAGATCTTGCTCTCAACACTTCCTCTTTCTGTTTCCTGACTGAGCAGCTGAGCCCAGAGTTCTTTGGAAACAAAAGCTAATGAAGATCCAGCTTTGGGACTGACCTTGGTGGTAAGCTAGCACCACCTCCAGCCGGGAACTCTGGATGGTGACAGAAGGAAATCCTGTGCTGCATTTGGGACACTTAATTTGCATTTTCCTTTGCATCCAGGCAGTCTAAAACTATAAAAATGAGACTGCAAAATGGGATAGTGCCGAGCAATCTAAATATCACCAGGAGAATTAGGACTATCCCATGATCTTTACAAGTTTTTTAGAAAAAGATATATAGGACTGGAGAGATGGCTCAGCAGTTAGAGCTGACTGCTAACCCAGAGGTCCTGTGTTCGATTCTCAGCACCCACATGGATGCTTACAACTGTCTGTAGCTACAGTTCAGAGGACCTGATGCTCTATTCTGACCTCCATGGGCAGCAGGTAGCATGTAGTATAAAATCATATATGCCATCAAAATACCCATACACATAAAATTGAAAACAAATAGATCTCAATTTTTGAAATTTTTTATTTATTGAGGCTTTCATAGGAGTACTATTTTTACATCATTTCCATCTCTTCATCTCCCCCTCCAACACCTCTCAAACTCCCCCAACTCCCTCTTAAATTCATGCCCTCCTACTTTTGTTACACACACACATATATGTATTTGTGTATGTAAAGAACTTAAAGAATACATGTTATGCTGCTCATATGTACATGTGCTGAGGCCTGATCACTTGAGAACGGATAACCTATCAAGGCAGCTTGTCCCTAGAGAAAACTGATTCTCCCCTCTCAGCAGGGCATCTCTTCATCTAAGGTAGGACCTCATGAAATATCCCCCTCCATATCGGCATGTCAACTGGTGTTGCCATGATGCAGGCACATGCTTGAGATTTCATACATGAAGCTTTTTTTTATCATTCTTGAAGACACTAGCAGAAGGCATCCTAGATGCATCTGGGTGTCTGCTTGTGGTTTTTCGCATGTGAGGACAGGTTTTCTTAGAGGCCAGAAGAGAAAGTTAGATTCCCTGGGGCTAGTGTTAAAAGTGTTTGTGAGGCTGGGCGGTGGTGGCGCACGCCTTTAATCCCAGCACTCGGGAGGCAGAGGCAGGCGGATCTCTGTGAGTTCGAGACCAGCCTGGTCTACAAGAGCTAGTTCCAGGACAGGCTCCAAAACCACAGAGAAACCCTGTCTCGAAAAACAAAAAAAGTGTTTGTGAGCTGTCCAACATGGGTGCTGGGAACCAAACTGGGGTCCTCAGGAAGAGCAGTAAACACTCTATTTGGAGGGATAACCTGTTGGCGAAGTGTTTAGTGGCTTCCTGAGTTTTGATCGGGGTCTAATATTTTATTCTTTGCGTTATCACATGAAATACCTCTGAGAATTTAACATGGAGCTTTTGCTATATCATTTTGGGGTTATTTGTTGCAAATTCTTGCCAGTTAGCCAAGTCTGTCCACTTTCATGAACCGTGCTTTGAAGGTGTCACGAAGACATGCCACATTTCTAGAGAGAGTGTGCTGTTTCTGCCTGCCTGTGGCTGAACAGAAGATACAGTGTGACCAATCACTGACAGTCACTGAATGAACTCAAGTGACTGGTCCTTGCATGGTATGCTTCTATCCTTTACTTCATGATTTTGGACTTAAGAGCTATCAACAAAAATTTCAACCCTGACTTGAAATGAACTATAGCTAAAATAAATAAATAAATAAATAAATAAATAAATAAATAAATGTTGAAGCTGGGCATGGTGGCATGTGCCTTTAATCCCAGCATTTGGGAAGCAGAGACAGGCAGATCTCTGTGAATTCAAAGTCAGCCTGGTCTACAGAGTGAATTCCAGAACAGCCAGGAATGTTATATATAGAACCCTGTCTCAAAAAACAAACAAATAAACAAACAAACAAGAAGTTGAGCCATTAAAGTTCCTGTATTTGTTTTTCCTAAAGAAGAAAGTCACTAACAATCAGTCACAAAAGAAAAAGACCAAGAGGGTCGAGAGAACACTTCATGATGAATCCGTGGACGGCTCTGCAGCTTTGTTCATTACAAAATACTTTAAGCATACTACTATACTACCGAAAGCCCAGTAGTTTTGTTGTGAGAAGGCTCTGGAAGAAGGTAATGTTAAATGTTGTGAAGCCTCACCTCAAAATGTCAAGATACACTTCCTACCGCTCTTCACAAAGACAATCTAGAACTCAGAAGAACAGTGAGGAGAGGACCTAGCCTCATGTGTGAGCTATGATTAGACTATTGATCAGGGTCTAGTGCTGAACTAAATAGACAGTACTGAGTCTCCAGGATGACTCATAGGAATGTCTGGGGACAGAACAACCTCACTTGTTTCTTTTTTCTTCTATTTTCTTGGGAAATCTCTGCTGGAACAGAATGGTTTTTATTTATTTATTTTTTATTTTTTTGGCTTTTCGAGACAGGGTTTCTCTGTGGCTTTGGAGCCTGTCCTGGAACTAGCTCTGTAGACCAGGCTGGTCTCGAACTCACAGTGTTCCGCCTGTCTCCGTCTCCCGAGTGCTGGGATTAAAGGCGTGTGCCACCATCGCCCGGCTCAGAATGGTTTTTAAATAATTAAAATTCAGTACATATAGATGACTGTTAGAATAGAAGGATATCACTTTTCTCACTATCTTTTGTTCTGTTTGGAACACTGATTTTTAAAAAACATGTTAGAAGAAACTTTTGCTCTTGGCCTGCTTGTCCTCATCTTGCTAATAAATCCATTCACTGGTGTTAGAATCTATTTCTTCAGAATCTGCTGAAGCACAGCTGAGGCATCCAGTCTTGTGAACTGAGTAACTACTGGATTCTTGAAATTCCTGCTCATAGCTAGCCATTGTTGTATCAGCTGGATTACAGCCTGCAAATCATTCTAATGAACCCCCTTTCTATATATATAAAGAGATTTGTTCTGTAAGTCCTGTTATTCTAGAGGACACTCACTAATATGTTTTCACTTCTACTAAAATTCTTTATCTTGGGGATGCATGATCAACATCAACTTTTCATACATGAGGCCAATGATGTTTACAGATGTCTTCACTGGTAAAACAGTGGCAAGTGGGGTTAATCCAACACTCTAGAAATTGGCTTTGAGGCCTGCTCTAGAGAGGGTTAGTCTTGTCTGGTACTGTAAAAGTGTCTAAAATACACAGTTAGGGAAATCATCCTCAACAGAGGAAAATCTATGGACTTTGTTTCTCTAAAATGCCATGTCTTCTAACTGCTTTTTAAATACGCTGTGTTTATATCCAAAAAAAAAAAAAAAAAAGAAAAAAATAGAAAGAAATAAAAAGAAAAAGTTGAGCCATAATGTTGGAGGAGAGTTGATTTCCCAGGAGGGCTGAGATGATGCCTCTTAGAGCCCTTCAGGGTGGAGCTGTCTGTGAACAACGCCAGTTCAGAGCTGGTGAGAAAAGTCTAGGGATGCTCACGAGACTCTCACTGTCCCCAATTCTAGCCATTTCATTTATATTCTTCCATCTCCAAACAGAGACAAGGAGAATTTGTACTGTAACCTTATCAGCCAATGTTGCTATTGATGATTTCTGTCAAATATATCGGGATATCGAAATTATACATAATTGCATTTTTCCATATAGTTCTCACATCCTATAACCATAGATATTTGCATTGCTTAAGTAATGTCCTGTCATAAAACTGCTATTTATTTTAATACCTTTACTCTAATAAATTCTGTGGTATCCAATATTCCACTCATAAGAACCTGTTCCATCTTTGACCCAGCATCCAGGCACTGTAGCACATACTTGGAATAGGTTATGTTCCTGTTTAAAACAAACAGCTATCTTGCCTCTGTGGAACTACAATGTAATTGGTAGTTGGGGCATTAGGCAATAAACATGAAGCTGATTATATTATTTGTGGTGGCAATCAATAATAATGAGAAAAATATATAAACATGTGAATGCACATAAAAAATGATTCCCAGCTTTGGCCAGATGATGAAGTAGACAGGATGTGCCTCTGGGCACAGTGTTCCAAGAATGATGTTGTGTCACAGCTAGTATCCTGGCCAGATGTGCATATCTTGAATTTACCCAAGAGGAGACACCAGGAAAATCTCAGGTAAGAACATTCTATAAAGATAAAAGTAGTTAGAAAACAACAGGGTCATAATCAATTGAGTTTTTATATGCATCTGTGTTTGTTTTGTTTTATTGAGTTTTAAGACTGGGTCTCTCTACGTATCTCTGGTTGTCCTGGAACTCACTATGTAGATCAGGCTGGCTTTGAACTCACCTGCTTCTGCCTCCCAAGTGGGAGGATTAAAGACATGTGCTACTACAACTGGCTAAAATGGTCAACGGTGTTTTGTTATTCAATTTTAGGGCTTGTTATCGCCAAGAAGTCTTTTGCCAAAGTACAGTGACTGAATTTACGTTACTTACACTAAATTTTTGACCTAAATTTATCAGATCATCTTTTTTTAAAAAATATATTTTTATTTTATGTGTATAAGTTTTTGCCTGTGGTTATGTGTGTGCACCATATTTGTGCCTGATGCCCACGGAAACCAGAAGAGGGCATCAGCTCCCCTGGACCTGGAGTTACAGATGATCTTTAGCCACTGAAAATCATACTAGTGTGGCTACTGGGATTAAAGGTGTGTGTCACCACTGCCTGGTCTGTAAGGCTGACCAGTGGAGCTGTTTTACTCTCTGATCATCAGGCACACTTTATTCATTAAAATACAAATTAATTACCACTACATTTCCCCTTTTTGTCTAAAATAAAAAGAAGGCTATAACTAATATAAGAAAAACTATATACAACAAGTACAATAACTATATATAACATATACAGGCTGTTTCTCCTTGTCTTGACAATGTTTGACAGTTACTTTCTTTTGTGTCCTGCTTGTCTAATTAGGACTATGATAGTGTCAGCAATTGAGGTGGGGCATTTTCTTGCCCAGTGACTTACTTTTGCCACAAAGAAAATAAACTCAGGGCTGGAGAGATGGCTCAGCGGTTAAGAGCACTTAGCTGTGATTCCAGAGGACCCAGGTTCAATTCCTGACACCCACATGGCAGCTCACAACTGTCTGTAACTCCAAGATTTGAAGCTCTCACTCAGACATACATACAGGCAAAGAACAACAATGCGCATAAAATAAAAATAAATTTAAGAAAAAAGAAAATAAACTCCACGTGGAATTTTTTCAATGTCCATTATCTTCTCTGAAATAGAACGGTGCTGCCAGGAGCAGACATGTTTCATTGTCATAAAAAAAAGAAAAAGTACCTAGGTAGTTAAAACATCTTAAATGCCATATTCTGTAGATCTTTGAAGTGTTTGAAGATGACCTGTCTATCTAAAATATATCTTTGTTTGACCTTGAAAACATACCTAATATGACTACAAGTTTTATTACAATAGGTGACTAGTTACTAACCTGGATTTCTTTATTATCCTAAACAGTTGATAATAATTATTTTCATGGACTAAAAATTTGCATTATATTGTTAAATGAGCTGTATAGGTACAATACCTTGAACAAGATTAGAAATGTATGTACAGTATGTTTTAACAAAATTAATCTCAAATTTGTATCAATATACAAAATTTGTGTACAATATATAAAAGTACAATCTAATTTAAAACATTTAAAACTAGTAGTTGCTTTTTAAAAGTAGATTCCATAACCTACTTTTTTATCTTATCATATCTATGATATCCATAATCCATTGAACAACCAAAAACCACCATATCACCTTCTGAAAATGTGGGCATTGTATTCTTAAATTTAATGAAAATCCTCTGAAAGAGTAGTCAGTGCTCTTAACCACTAAGCCATGTTTCCAGACCTCCAGTACTTCTTTTGGGAGGAGGAACAGGTCTCATGTATGTAGCCTAGGCAGGCCTTGAACTTGCTATGCTGCCAGGGATGATATTGAATTTCTGATCCTCCTGTCTCCACCTCCATGCTGGGATCATAGGCATGCACTAAGCCCCACATCTAGTTTGTTTAAGGACAGAACTCATGTTAGCCAAGCACTCTACTGAGCTCCAAGCCCCAGCTCATAAAGCTTAAGTACTCCACTTCCTTCATTCTTTCATTCATTAGCTTTACTGAGTTCCTGCTGGCTCAGTTCCAAAATTACTACCGAGAATTCATTCCTAAATTATCTAATTCATAGCCTCATGGACATCTCTGCAGCTTGTGTTGAGTTCTTCCAGAAACAAAAACTTTCTTTTTTTCTTCTCTTTTTTTTTCTTTTGGTTTTTTTAAGACAGGGTTTCTCTGTGTAACAGCCTAGCTTTTCTGGAACTGGTTTTGTAGACCAGGCTGGCCTTGAACTCACAGAGATCTGCTTGCCTCTGCCTCCCCAGTGCTGGAATTGAAGGTGTGTACCACCATAGCCTGCTAAAAGCTTTCCAACATGAATAACTACCTGATTTCTTCTTTACCGACGAGACCTGAGAACATGGATAAGGTTCTGGTTCTATGTAGGGAGACTTCCTGGCCATAGAAGTAGGTTTTAGAGCCAGCTAAACCTACAGGAAGCATTTTCTTCACTTCTCTGAGCTAAACTTCCATGACATTCATGAAGGCTGGAACTGTAACGAAGCAGAAACAGAGCTTGCCTAGCGTGGGTGAGTCCTCTCCATTCAAGGAAAGTACAACAAAACAAAATAAATCATTAAAGCTTCTTTTAAGTAATATTCAGATGAAAAAATCATTTCTACCCAAGTAAAAAAATATGTATTACTTTTGTTCATATGGTTCCATTTTCCTCCATTGCTAGAAAGGTCAAGTCTATAAAAAAGAGTGACGTGTAACTAAAGGGGTTTGGTTTTATCTCCCTCCACCCTCCTCCTTTTCCTTGCCCCTTCCACTTCAAGTATTTTGCGAACCCTCGCAGAGTTTTGTCTGCCCTGAGTTTGCCTTTTCCACACAGCACCACATTTAATAGCTGTGTGCTCTTACCTCTGTCTTAAATCTCCTCTCCAACCTTTCCTGCCCCTAGCACATCCCTCGGGACCTTCTCTTTGCTAGGTGGCTGTTGTGGTTAATTAGCCTGAGCCAGCAGGCTGCTTTATTCTTTCAGGGTGGTTTGTGAGCAGTAGAGTGCTTGCCTAGGATGCGCAAAACCCTGCGTTTGAATCTTAGTACTGCAAATAAAGAAATAAATCAGTTGGTTATTTTTTTTAAGACTGTTTTGCACAGGTGAGTTCGGAGAGTGTTATTCCTTGCAGAGGTAGTTCAGAGAGTGTTATCACAGGAAGTGTGAGTTTGAAAATAGCATTTGATGAATTTGTCTATCATTGCTGTCCAGATTCAGCAGCTCCCTGCTCTGTGTATTTCTAAGATGTGGCCTTTGTAACTCACAAGTTGAGTGCCTGAGCATTTCTTTTTATCTATCTATCTATCTATCTATCTATCTATCTATCTATCTATCATCTACCTATCTATCATCTATCTATCATCTATCTATCTATCTATCTATCTATCTATCTATCTATCTATCTATCTATCT
>NC_022012.1:67342843-67343973 GCF_000317375.1 Microtus ochrogaster
ATCATCTATCTGTCTATCTATCTATCTATCTATCTATCTATCTATCTATCTATCTATCTATCTATCTATCTATCTACCTATTGTGTATACAGTGTTCTGCCTGCATGCATGCAAGCATGCCTGCAGGCCAGAAGAGGACACCAGGTAAGTCTCTTTACGGATGGTTTTGAGCCATCATCTGGTTGCTAGGAATTGAACTCAGGACCTTTGGAAGAACAGGCAGTGCTCTTAACCTCTGGGCCATCTCTCCAGCCCCACCTGAGCGTTTTTGACAAGTACTGTTTTAGTTCGTTTGTTTCATTTTTTAGTTTTTTGAGGCAATGCCACATGCTGTGTAGCCAAACTCACCTCCAGTTCATGACAACCAGCTAGCTACTTAGTTTCCCAAGCATTAGGATTTCTGGGGAGTCCCCACATCCAATTAGGCCTTGGTCCCTTGAGATGGGGGTCTCAGTATGTGACCCAAGCTAGCTTTGAATTCTGAGACTCCAGTGACCACCTTACCCCAGCCCCCAGAATCGGACATGTACCACTACAAACAGCCAGAGTGGGTCATCCCTCATCTAGAACCTCTTCATTGAACCCAGGGCCTGGGACATGCTAGGCAAATGCTTTGCCATTGAGCTATACCCACAGTATCTGGCTAGAACACCAGTGTTATCCACAGAAGAAACTTGAAGGTAGAATGAAGGTAAAACATGAGCATTATAAATTCTACTTTTAAATGATAATTTTGGTGAATAAGCTAGGAATGAAGATCATAATGTCTGATGCTCACACTCCATGAAAACATATCTATTGTTGTCAGGATGGGCACCCGGCTCTATGTTCATTCTTTGCTACTTGCTCTGTGGCATCTCCTTATCCATGGGCACATTGTCAAGACCTGTCTTATCTGTCCATATAGCGCTAAAAGGATGTCGAGGGAGGAGGGGTTTCCTCCTAGGTTCCTAGTGTCCATGTTGGCCTTTTCTAGTTCCTGTCATGCTATCCATCAAGACAGCAAGAAACAGGGATGACCTTTCTTTTTTTTTGGTTTTTCGAGACAGGATTTCTCTGTGGTTTTGGAGCCTGTCCTGGAACTAGCTCTGTAGACCAGGCTGGTCTCGAACTCACAGAGATCCGCCTGC
>NC_022012.1:67344663-67349268 GCF_000317375.1 Microtus ochrogaster
TTTTCGAGACAGGGTTTCTCCGTAGCTTTTTGGTTCCTGTCCTGGAACTAGCTCTTGTACACCAGGCTGGCCTCGAACTCCCAGAGATCCGCCTGCCTCTGCCTCCCGAGTGCTGGGATTAAAGGCGTGCGCCACCACCGCCCGGCTGCATATATATTCTTACATATATATGATATATATGAAAAAATATATACCAGTGTAGAGATGTTTATTAAGCCATGGTTCTGGATGAAACTGTCTAAATCGCCACAGAGGATAAAGACAGGAAAGAAAGAGAAGAAAAAAGAAAGGAGGGAAGGCAGAAAAAGGAGGAAGAACATTGAGATAGAAAGTAGCAGAAGAGGGAGGACTGCCTTTCACGTTAGCATGCCATTGGTGATCTTGATAAGAAACTCTTCAGGGCACCAGGATAAACAAAACCAGCTGCACAGTCTTGCAGCTCAGTGTCCCGAGGGCTCATTTTCTGACTCTACTGATTAGATAAATGTCTTCTATTCCTCCAAACACCTCACTGCTACACACCTCTTGGGTCTGATCCCCCCCCCACTTTTACTTTGAATATTGGTTCATTAACAAATTGAAAAACGCTAAGTCAAAACCGATGACACCTGAGATACTTTTGTTTCCTTATATTTTAACATCTGTGCACATCCCATCTATCAGGTTTTGCCCTCACAAATCCAGCTTAAAGGCTGACTAAACAAACAGGGGATAGATGTTCATGGGTAGTTAGTTATGCCAGTTCTAGGCTGGGGGTGCAGCTCACAGACAGAGTATTTTCCTAGCATAGCATGTATATGTGAGCCTTGGGTTTGATCTCCAGCCCCAAAAGAAAAGAAAACAAGAGCATGTGGGGAGGAAAAGAGAGGAGAGAGAGCTCCTCATCAAAATCCTAGCAAGTTGTGTCGTGGACATTGACTACCTGGTTCCAGAATTACAGGGAGAGGCAAAAGATATGGAGTAGCCAACATGTTCAAGAACAAAGTTGGAGGACTGATATTATCCAACTTCAAGACGTTGAATTGTATAAAGCTATAGTAATCAAGACAACATTCCTTCCTTTTCTGCTCCTAATTAGAAGGTTAGCACAAGTATTACCAGAAAAAGAAAGCACCTTCCCAAACTGTCTGCCTCAGACTCCATGAGGGCCTTAGCAACCTTTCAGCAAAGGCATCCTGAAGGGCAGGTTTTTTGTTGTTGTTGTTTGTTTTTTTGTTTTGTTTTGAGGCAGGGTTTGTCTATATAGTCCTGCTGGCTGTCCTGGAAGTGCTCTGTAGACCAAGCTAGCCTTGAGCTCAGAGATCCACCTGGCTCTGCCTCCTGAGTATTAAAGATGTGTGCCACTATTGCCTGGCAAGTCTATCTTTTAAAGATTTTTGTCAAAAACTGTATTTTATTGGTGAATGAATAACCAAACAGAACAGTGTAATAGAACAGAGGGCCCTGAAATCGATACCACACAATACAGTCAAGTGATCTTTACAAAGGAATAGAGATGACGCAATGGAAAGGTGGCTACTTAACAGACAATGAGGGAAAACAAAATACTCACCTGCAAAATATATATACGATTTGTATACAAGTCTCCCACGACCTTCACAAAAGGTGACTCAAGTTGGACTCCAGATCTGAATGTAAAATCCAAAGCTGGGGGCTGGTGAGAGAGCTCAGTAGTTATGAGTCCTTCCTGCTCTTGAGGAGGACCCAGGTTTGGTTCCTAGCACCCACACCGTGGCTCACAGTTATCTGTTAACTCCAGTTCCAGAAGAAACGATGCCCTCTTCCAGCTTCTTCAGACACCAGGCACACACGGTGCACAAACATACATCTTAGCAAACAATCATGCATAAAAAAATAAACAAATCTTTAAAATGCAAAGTTGTAACTCTTCTGGCAGGTAATGCAGAGAAGATATAGACGACCTTAGGTTTCCTGACGACTGTTTGGATAAAACACCAAAGGCACAGCCCATAGGAAAAAGAACTAATAAGCTAGGCGTCAGCAAAATGAAACATTTCTAAAGCCAGGCGAGGAGGCGCACACCTTTAATCCCAGCACTCGGGAGGCAGAGGCGGGTGGATCTCAGCGAGTTAGAGACCAGCCTGGTCTACAGAGTGAGTGCCAGGACAGGCTCCAAAGCTACACAGAGAAACCCTGACTCAAAGAAAAGAAAAGAAAAGGAAAGGAAAGGAAAGGAAAGGAAAGGAAAGGAAAGGAAAGGAAAGGAAAGGAAAGGAAAGGAAAGGAAAGGAAAGAAAAGAAAAAGAACGAAAGACACATTTCTGCTCTGAGTGACACGTGGAGAGAATGAAGACAAGCTATGAGAGAAAATATCAAAAACTGATGACTGATACGGGAATGTTGCTGAAACGTTACAAAGCTTTTTAAAACCCAGAAATACAAGCAAAAAGCATTGTGATTAAAGATGAACCAGCACCTGAGATGTCTCAGAAGGACACAACAGATGCTCACACGGTGTGCTAAAAGAAACATAAACTGAGCAACAAAGCGATAACTGCTTTCCAACTACTGAGGTGGCCAAAATCCAGACCCCTGACACCAGACACTGAGGAGGTTTTGGAGCAACAGAAATTTTCACTGCTGTTGCTGGGAACACAGAATGGAGCAGCTCCTTTAAATGGTAGTTTCTTATAAAAGAACTGTCTTCCTTCTTCCTGCCGCTCTCTTTCTCTCTTTCTTTCTTTCTTTCTTTCTTTATCTCTCCTTTTTTCTTTTCTTCTTTCTTTCTCCCTTCCTTCCTTCCTTCCTTTCTTCTTTTCTTCTTTCATTCTTTATTTTTTAGGCAGGGCCTCTCTACAAGCCCCAGACTTACTATACAGCCAAGACCCAGACTCAAACTTGCAGTTCTCCTGCCTCTGCTTCCTGAGTGCTGGGATGACTTGAATGCACCGTACCTGGCCTAAACATAATCTTACCATACTCCAGCAGTTATGCTGGATTCTGCCTGAGGAAGATAAAAACTTGAATGTGCGTGCATACACACACACACACACACACACACACACACACACACTTTAACACAAATGTTTACAGCAGCCTTTTCTGAGTCAGAAGAAACCTCCTTCAGTAGGTGGATAAATATACAACCTATGATACATACTGTGAAACATTAGTCAGTGCTAAAAAGAAATAAATTAACTGAGTCATGAAAAGAGAAAAAAGAAAGTTAAATGTGTGTACTAACAGAAAGAAGCTGATATGAAAAGTGAACATATTAAATTATTGCAATGTTATGACAGTCTTGAGAAGGTAAAAATTTTAAGAGTAAAAAGATCAGTGTTTACAGAGAGTGGATAGGTAGAGCATAGGGTTTCTGAATGTATGAGGGCAGCAGTCACATGGAAATCTGGGTGCTTAACTTTTAGTTATACTAAAAGCCTAAAATTGTTTTAAGAAATTAAGTTCAGGGGGCTGGAGAGATGGCTCTGTGGTTAAGAGTGCTGACTGCTCTTCCAGAGGACCCAGGTTCAATTCCTACCACCCACATGGCAGTTAACAGCTGTAACTCCAAGATCTGACACCCTCAGATAGACATACATGCAGGCAAAACACCAATGCAAATAAAATAAAAATAAATAAATTATTTAAAAAAAAAAGAAATAAGTTCATTAAAAGTTACATCTGACAAGTTTACTGGTGCCATATTGGTTAACTAGCCACTCTCTGGCTTTGAGGCCTGCCTCCTCACAGGAGGACATTCAGGCCTGGTACTGTAAACACACCCCAAAAACCCATATCCGAGGAGGTGGCAGGAGTTAGGGGAATTTTACTGTATGGAGCTGGTTAGCTAAACTGACATGCCACCAAACTGCCTTCTCAATACTGATGTGCAAACCCGTAGACCAAAGCTTAGACAGCCTTAATCAGAGACGCTTCCCTTTGCGACGGACTACACTGAGCGAAGAGCCATGGAGAATAAACAGTGGTTGGGTGCTCGGTCCCAGGCAGGACTCTTATTTTGCCCATTCTAAGGCTCAGGGGACACTCCAGAGGAGGAGACAAAGAGAATGTGAGAGCCAGAAGGTAGGGAGAAGGCGTGGACGTGTTACCCTCTGGGCATGACTTAGCCGTTGCAAACATTCTCCAGCAGCAGCTGCAGCAGCCTGCAGAGGACTGGGTTTGCTGTGGGCCACAGAGGCTCTCACAAGGCCATACTTTACCCTGCTGAACTATTACCTACTGAGGACTTCTGGGCCAAGAATGCTGCCTACGAATGTGCTGTTTCAGTTAATGTACGGACCACCATTGCCTTTAATGTGTACCCATGGATGAGCGCATCAGCACCAGTGAATGGTTCAAAACCCATGGTCGCACAGCCATTCAGTGGGTCACAAGAGAAAAGACGAAAAGATATGAGCATGAGACTTTCAGGGAGGAAGGGGATTGACGGGGTGGGAGAGAGGAGAGGATGGGTATGTGTGAGCATACACCTTATACACATCTATGAAGCTGCAGAGAACCAACTTACCAAAAACAAATTTTTTTTTTATTTTATTTTTTATTTTTTGGTTTTTCGAGACAGGGTTTCTCTGTGGCTTTGGAGCCTGTCCTGGCACTAGCTCTGTAGACCAGGCTGGTCTCGAA
>NC_022012.1:67349368-67353641 GCF_000317375.1 Microtus ochrogaster
TCTGTGGCTTTGGAGCCTGTCCTGGCACTAGCTCTGTAGACCAGGCTGGTCTCGAACTCACAGAGATCTGCCTGCCTCTGCCTCCCGAGTGCTGAGATTAAAGGCGTGCACCACCATCGCCCGGCACCATCTGTATTTGTTACCAAAAACAAATTTAAAGAAACAAATTATATTGCTTTCAATTTTTCCTTTTTTTTTAAAAAAAAAAAAACAACAAGATTTGTTTATGTTTATGTACTTCGGTGTTTTGCCTCAGTGTATGTCTGTACATGGGGGCCAGATCCCCTGGAATTGGAGTTATAGACAGTTGTGGCCCACCATGTGGGTGCTGGGAATTGAACCCCAGGTCCTCTGCAAGAGCACACAGTGCTCTTAACCTCTGAGCCACCTCTCCAGCCCTTACTTCCAATTTTTTATTTACTTATTTTTTTAAAAAAATTTATTTATTTACTTTTATCTTATGTGTATTGGCATTTTGTCTGCATATATGTCTGTGTGAGGGTGCCAGACCCCTTGGAACTGGAGTTACAGATGGCTGTGAGCAGCCATGTGGGTGTTGGGAATTGAACTGGGGCCTCTGGAAAAGCAGCCTGTACTCTTAACCACTGAGCCATCTCTCCAGTCCCTTATTTGTTGCTGTTGTTTGTTGTTGTTGTTTTTCAAGACAGAGTTTCTCTTTGTAGCCCTGGCTGTCCTAGAACTCACTCTGTAGAACAAGCTGGCCTCGAACTTAGAGATCCACCTGCCTCTGGGACTAACAGTATGCACCACCACATCTGGCTGTTTATTTTTTAAATAAGAATAACAATATGGATAAACCTTAACAGCATACACACAGTGAAACAAGTCAGACAGATGCATGATTCTACCTGTTCCTACCAGAATGGTTGAACTCACCAGGAAAGCAGAATGCTGGCTGTCAGGCACTAGGGAGGGAAGGGAAAAGAGGATTATGGCTTCATGGGCGCAAAGTTCAGTTTGGGAAGATGGAAAGATTTAACAGATGGATTATGGTATAAAAGATATATATCACAGAAGGTCACTAAATTAGACATCTAGAGGTGGTTAAAATGGTAGATTTTGTGTATGCATAATTTTCCACAATAAAAATAATTTTTAAAATAGGTCACTCCATGTTAACATATGTATTTTTACACTTGGCTATGTTTTCCAATCAAAACTATTAGTAAGAGGAAATGGCATTATTTTACATTTGCAAGCCTCTTGAACGTTTGGGATACTAGAAGATAACTTGATTCTGTATCTGTTTCCAGCCCATCACAATGTGTTGTTTTTGCTGATGTATGAGATCATTTAAACTACCCTTCCAGTAATTGTGAGCACTTTAATGCTTCCTTAATGGTACTGCAAAACTTGACAAGTGGGAGTTTCATAAAATGTAGGCTCACTCAGTAATTCAAATCTTCCAAATGTCACATTTCAAAGTATGTCAGAAAAAAAAAAACATTTGTCGATATCAGCACCAACCTCAAAGAAAAGTCTTACTTAAAGTACTGAGAAGATGCTAAACTCCAAGGTGGTAAATGTGTTTTCCAAAAATATGAATTCTTTTGCAAGTGCAGATTTTAGCAGTATTAACAAATATAGCCAGTTGTTTCTCTCGGAGTGACAGGCTCACACACATTGTTTTAGAAGGTATCTGCACAAACCTAAGTCTCAGTGATCACAGCTGGCCTTTGCGTCCTTCAGGTAACAAAAGCCACTAATTCAGTTCACTGCACAAGCGTGAACTTTCATATGAGCAGTCCTTTATATGCACTTCCTATTTGTAATACAACATGTTAAGAATGCATGTACTAATCTTAATAACCTAAGTCACAGAGGGGAGCCTCTATTATCTGATGAAACACTCCGCAATACCTATTTCTACTGTAATAATAAACTATAGGGGACTAAATGTTTCCTCTTTTGAGACTGAACATAAGGCAAAAATGTCAGCTTTTGTCGCTTCTGTCCAACTAACAAACAAACCACCAGCCCTGTTTTCAGTAGTTATACCTTTTGAAAATATGAGGATTGAATCCAGGGCTTCACAAATGCTAGGCAAATACTCTATCTTTGAATCACACT
Organism: Microtus ochrogaster; assembly: GCF_000317375.1. Taxonomy (NCBI): domain Eukaryota; kingdom Metazoa; phylum Chordata; class Mammalia; order Rodentia; family Cricetidae; genus Microtus; species Microtus ochrogaster. The sequence continues at coordinate 67,351,460 of NC_022012.1, forward strand.
CCAGCTCCACTTACATCCATTTTAATGAATATAAGGAGGAGGGAAAAGAAATCAAGATTTGGAACGAGGCATAGTAGCCTAGGTCGTTAATCCCAGCACTTGGGAGAAAGAGGCAGGCAGATCTCTGTGAGTTCAAGGTTGGCCTGGTCGACAGAGGGAGTTCCAGGGCAGCCAGGTCTGTATGGTGAAACATAATTTCAAGCTATTTTTGGAAAAGAACAAATGGTGGAGCACCATTTAGTGGGTGCTAACACCCACTTAGCACCTTATTTGCTAAGAATCCCCCTTCTTTTTTTATCATCTATGTATGCCTCGTTTCCTAATCCATCCCCTAAGGTTCACAGGGCTGGATACATGTTGGTCCCTCGAGTTCCTCCATTCATGTAATATGGTTGCCTGAGCATTAATGTGCAAGGAAGACACCTGGTAGGGCCTGGGCATCTGATACGGCAGACTTTTGTTGATAGTTGACAGTTTGTCAGCTGAGCTTCTGAGAGACCGTGGCTTTCTTTTCTCTTGAGTGCCATGCATAGGGTCCTGTGACAATGCTGGAAAAATGAGGACATCAAGACCCAGAGATTGATTCAAATGACTTGCTCAGGGCCGTGCGCTTCTTCACAAGCTGGGTGAGGCTTCAGATCCCCTCTGGCTTCCGTCCTGCATGGAGATGCCAGAGGGACTCATTCAGATTGACTGGATTTCATATTTCATTTCTACGCTCTCATCTCACTGCAGTGACATCCACCTTCTCCGGCTCGTGTTTCAGGACCCGGAGTCTGAATTGGTTTACTTCCACTCCAGCCACTGTCAGGATAAATTAGACACCAAAGGTCCATGACACTGTCTGAAGCAGATCTGCTATTAGCAGAAAATATGTAAGCAGTTTTGTCTTTCAGCATAGCGTAGCACTGTTCGGGAAGACATATTCTCTACTAAAAATAAAAGTGGGAATAATAAAACTAAATGAGTTTTGAATGTTAAAGAGATCAGAATTTGGTTTCACTACATCTGCAAGCAAGCATAGCCAAAGGAAGGGAGGCAACAGTAAATATTTTTCTCGCCTTTCGGAGCATCTCCAAACTGTTCCTCTGAATAAGATCTGACAGGCTCCTGACTGTGAGCAGAGATAGGGTAACAACTCTGATGATACATAAATTCGCATCAGATACAGGCTCCGGTTTTGCTGTATTCATCCATCCATAGCCTAGCCTGCTCAGCTGACAAGGCGTGTTATTAATACAGCATATTGTACCCTGAGTGCATTGCCCTACATGCTGTTTATCTTGTTGGGAACTGTAATCGCCTGAAACAATGGCCTTGGCGAGAAGATGTGAAATGTTATGATCTGTGGAGAGATCAAAATAATTTGTGGTTGTTGGAGAAGCATTGAAACAGAAGCAGAGAGTTGCGCTACACAGTTAATACTGCTTGGAGTTAAGGGTTTGGTCTTGATTTTAATTCTTATTTCTTTCCTGGTCCTTGTAAGATGACTGAATTCTGAGCCAAGCCTTGTGGAGAAACAAAGGTCCCCTCCAGAATGTGAGTTCCACTTTTTTGTCTCCACCAATGTCTCCCTAGCAAATGGCAAGCTACTTGGAAGGGGGTGAATATATAGGTGTTTGTTCAATAATAAAAGTAGAGGGAGAAAAATTGAGGGTTAGGGGTATAACCAAGCTATCATCAGAGTTTTCCTTAGATGTATGTGAGTAAAAAAGAAAAGGAAGGAAGGAAGGAAGGAAGGAAGGAGGGAGGGAGGGAGGGAGGGAGGGAGGGAGGGAGGGAAGGAAGGAAGGAAGGATAGGACCCAATTCCCTGAGAATTGGATTAGTATTAAAGGAGCCAGCAAAATAGAAGTAGACACCACATGGCTCCCACACTGTTGAACCAAAGGAGGATGCCATGTACACTGACGTGCACGAGGATGAAGCACGTCCTTGGTCCCGCTTCCTCACCCTGGCCCGTAGTCTTGTGCCTTGCAGCCTGGCTCTTGGAGAACAACAACAGGGACTTTGGTGATCCTTGGATTCTAGAAAATGGGGGAGGAAGTAGAAGAGAGTGGGCTAGAAATGCAGTGGGGGACTGGGATGAAAACATAGTCAAGAAGACAGACAGACAGAGGCCACAGACAAGAAGACAGACAGAGGGCCACAGACAAGGAGACAGACAGAGGGCCACAGACAAG
>NC_022012.1:67353946-67368557 GCF_000317375.1 Microtus ochrogaster
AGACAGACAGAGGGCCACAGACAAGAAGACAGACAGAGGGCCACAGACAAGAAGACAGACAGAGGGCCACAGACAAGGAGACAGACATTGGGCCACAGCTTGAAATGGCTTTGGGCTACCTGTCCATTGAGATAGTGAAAAGGGAATCTGGGAGAGGACAAAACAATTTAGAGGCAATGGAGGAGACAAGAATAAATATTCTGCGGTACAGGAAGAAAGCTAATGGAAATCTAAGCCAAAGTCTTTTTGCCTTAGGGTTTTGTCTTTTTTTTTTCCTGGCAAAATTTGATGCTCTTTGGATTACACCTTTCTTTGAGCAGCATGATGGATAGATTATTATTTTGTTTTGTTTTGTTTTTCAAGACAGGGATTTCTCTAAATAGTCCTGGCTGTTTCTGGAACTTGTTCTGTAGATTGGGCTGTCCTCAAACTCACAGAGCAAGGATTAAAGGCATGTGCTACCACACTTGGCACACAAAGAGTAGATTGCACATGGCGTTCTCTTACAAGTAATCAGTCTAGGATAGTATGTCAATAATGCTGCACGATAGCACCCAGTTCTGCTAGAGGTTTCTAGAGAGAGCTTTGTTCCAGAGAGGCGGAGAGACGCATTCCTTTCACATATGATGCCAAGTCTTCCTGAAGCTGTGGTACAGCAGTGCAGGCCCTGTCCTCTGAAGAGGGTACAGCAGGAAGAAGCGTCCTGAGGACCTGGCTAATGTCTGTGAATGACTCCCCTAGGCTTCTGTACAATGGCCCAGGAGATTATAAAGTCTCCCCCCCCCCTTTTTTTTCTTTTTTCTTTTTATTACTCTTGTGTAGCCCAGGCTGGCCTCGAACTTGTGATCCTCCTGCCTCTGCCTCCTTCAGCAAATCCTACTGGTGTGTGCCACCACAACTGGGGAAGTCCTCATTTTTTTTAAAGCCACCTCTACTCAGGACTTTGTTGCTAGCTTGATCGTTTCTTCTAACGCCGCAGGTGAGAGCATGTGTTACAAATGTGAATGCTTGGGTTTAAAACACCTGAAAGGGAGACTTCACTTTAGCTCCTTCCCTACCCTCCTGGATCCAGACAAAAGCATGTCTCTCTTCCCCAGAGTCTTTCAGCCCTGCTCAAGCTCAGTATAGGTCCCTCCTCCCTGGGACCTATTCTGTCCCAGGAGATTCCCCACTTAGCCAGTACACAGGTTTCTGGAACCTTGCCTCATAGGTTCTGTCTTAGGGTTTCTATTGCTGTGAAGAGACACCATGACCTTGACAACTCTTACAAAGTAAAGCATTTAATTGGGCTTCCTTACAGTTCAGAGCTTTAGTCCATTATCATCATGGTGGGACAGGGTGGCATGCAGGCGGACATGGTGCTGGACTCACAGGCAACAGGAAGTAGTCTGAGATACTGGGCGTGGTTTGAGCATATATGAGCCCTCAAAGACCACCTCCACAGTGACATACTTCCTTGAACAAAGCACACTCCCTAATTGTGCCGCTCCCTTTGGGGCCATCTTCTTTCAAACCATCACACGTCCCATAGGCATCCAAGTCTGAAACCCGAAGTCACAGCCTAGCAGGAGCGCATCCACAGCACTATTCTGTAACTCGTGGTGGTTTTGCAGCCCTGGGGAAGAACATGTGGACATGTAGTCAGAGGACGTGGAAATGGCTAGAACATAGGCATGGGAAGGCATGAGAATGCAATTAGCTCGACTGACGAGTTATAGTTCTTATAAACCCCACATAGCATCTACCAGGAGTCTACCTAGTTTCTCTGTGTATACACATGAGATGAGGCTATAGGCAGATGGCCAAGTGTTTTTTCTCTTACAGAATTTTCCTTTCAGTGTCTTTCAATGGTATCACTTCCCCCCTGAAAACTAAACCTTCAATATTCTCAGTTGGTTAAGTTTATTTTTATAACACACTTTGAGACAGGGAGTGGCAGGATAGTTTTATTTAACTTGCCAAGAAGACACAAAGAGATGATCTGACTTGGCCGCCATCCCAGAGGGCATCTACAGCGGAGCCTGGATGGTCCTTTAGTCCCCAGGGTTCTCGGGCTTTTGTTCTGATGTCCCTGTATATAATTGTTTTGATAGCAATTTCTCTGGTTCTCTCTCACTAGCCTCTTTAATCACTCATGTCAATCACATTCAAGAACATCATGGGCCTAAGGGTCAGCCACAGTCTCAGTAGAACGGAATCCAAAAGAAGAAATTAAGGAATTATATATATATAGCATTTTTCTCCTTCGAGCGTGAATGTCAGTTGTGGCCTCATAAATCTGACAACGTGTGCAGGAGGAAGTTGAGGACCTCCGCCCTGGGCTGCCGAAAGAACAGGGTCTATGAAGTGCTATGACCGGAGCTTAAACCAAGTGAGCAAGAACCCTCAAGGGGATCGATGGGTTCTCCACCCAGTCTCTAAAGAACCAGGAAGGAAGTCCTCCTTTCCTTCCTCTTCAAAGAGTCACCCCTGTAGTGTCCCTGTGCTGTCTCCGGACATGGGACTGTGGTGGTGCGCACGTGCAAACCTCCCTCTCGACCCTTGGCCATCTTGCTCCAGTTCACTTTCACTTTAGGGAGCTGAGTGCCTGAGCCCGAAAAAGCGGCGCCCAGGAAAAATGCCACAAGACTCAGGGCGAGCTCGGGGCCCGGACCCCGCAGAGCGCGTGCGCGGGGAAGCCCCGGGCTAATCCCCTGCCACTCATCCCTGAGGACGCTGGCGTGCGGGCCGCAGCGCCTGGAGCCTCGCGCCGGGACCCAGCCGGGCCGCGCGCGGAAGGACAAATAGTCCCGTCGGCTGCTCCGCGCGCCCCTCCGAGACCGCGCTCGCCCCGCCCGAGCGGCCCGGCCTCGGCCTCGGGCGGCGGGAAGTGGGCGGCCGCTCGACCCCCGCTTCTCCCTCTGGGGCCTGGCGGGTGTGCGAAGCTCCTCAGGGAAAAGTAATTGGATTCCAGGCTCGGCGCTGCTGAGAACGGCGGAAAGCTGCAGCTGAGGCTGCAGCGCGTGGGCGGAGGAGGGCGAGGCGGGGGAGGGACGACGGAGACGCCGCCGGCTCTCCCGCGCCCCGGCGACCTGGACAGGGCAGGCCGCAGCTGAAAGCTGGCCCCCGCGGGGGAAGGGCCAGCGCGCTTGCCCCGGGGGGCTCCGAGTGCGATGCTCCGTACTCCTTTCCCGTCGCCATCTAGTCTGTGGAGCTCACCTGGCTGATGACACCGCCCCAAGAAACGTTTGGGAGAGCTCGAGTCTGTCAGCATCCCCCAGGGATTCTCTCAAAGCTCCATGTGCAGCTGAGGTGGAAAAATAACCCTTCTTCCAGTGTGCAAGTGGAGATGTCTCTCCTTTAAGAAAGTCACAGAGAACACTAGGAAAGTACCTCAAGTCCTTGCTTTGGTGACAGACTCCCCCTAAGTTCCCTGTCCTCTGAGATTGATCTCAAGTGGAAGCCTTGTTTTTTTCTCCCCAGCTGAATTGGTAGGAACGTTCTAGAACTTTTAAACGACTCAGTAGCCCTTTTGTGGTATATGTTTTTTTCTTCTTTTCCTTTATTACATTTCACACACTATGCTTTTATCGAGCAATTTCTTCTGTATCAGGCTCTATCCTGCTTATCAGGAATGTACCAGGGAATAAGCCAAAAACTGAGCTCTTGGATTTCGGTATAGTAGATGAGCTACAGTAGGCGTGATAGTAAGTGCTGGGAAAAAAAAAATAAATAAGACTGCAGGGCAGAGAAGGATGCTGGTAGAAGGGATGCTCAGTTTAGAAAGATCTTCCCGGAGCAGGTATGTTTAAAACTGAGGTCTGAGTTAGAAAGCCGAGCAAAGCAGACCTGGACAGATAACCTACAGAAGGAGGGAGAGCAAATCCAAAGGTTCGAAACCAGAAGTCTACTGAGTGGTTTAGCAATAAGCGAGGCCAATGCGGATGCTACTCAGTGGGCAAGGGCAGTTGGAAATGAGGGTGGAGGTGAGCTGAGAGGTTCGGAGCCGTGTGGACCCATGGTGTTAAGAGCTTCAAGAGACTTTTAGATTTTTAAAATTTCTATGTGAATGAGTGTTTTGCCTGCAGGTAATATATAAACCGTGTGCAAGCAGGTCAGAAAGGAGTGTTGGATCCCTTGAAACTGGAGTTACTGATAGTTGAATCACCATGTGGGTACTGGGAGCTGAACCCAGGTACTCTGCAAGAGCAACAAAGTGTTTTTAATCTCCGAGCCATCTCCCCACACCCAAACACTTTTAGTGTGAGACTTTCGCATAGTTTTATGCTCCTATTTGCCAAGCTGTCTCCTGTAGTGATATTTTGTTTGTGTTTTAGCAAATAAAGCTTGCCTGAAGATCAGAGTGCAACACTAAGCCATTAGAGGCCAAGAAGTGGTGGCAGGATTCGGGAGACAGAGGAAGAGAGATCGCTGTTGGTTCAAGGCCACCCTGGGTTACACGAGATTGAATCTGTCTAAAAGAGAAACAGAGCTCACACAAAGGTGATCCCAGTGCTTGGGATCCCATGCCTTTAACCCTAGTACTTGGGAGGTGGAGGAAGAAATAGATATGGCTGGGCAGAGGGGAAGATAAGGCAGGAGGGGACAGGAGCTGAGTGCAGTCTGAGTATGGCCCCTGTAGTCTGAGGTGACAGTCTAAGGACAGGATGGCCCCTTCGGCCCCTTGGTAGATGTAAAAGGTTTCTCTAGTGGCTGGCCACACCGCTTTTCTGATCCTTTCACTCCCCCACCCCCATATCTGACTCTGGGTTTGTTTATTTATTAAGGACAATTAGAAATCGTGCTGGAGGCTCCTCCTCCTCCATCAGACACTAGATCTGTTTGGTTCTGATATCCCCTTTTCTCTACCGGTCTCCAACAGTAAACATGAGTTTCTGCTTTGCTCCTCACCTTCTGACACTCATTTATGAGCAGTGTAGCTTCAGGTGGTTCATACATGCAGCCCCTTGCTCCAGCCTCATCTTTATTCCTGGTGGTATAAACTTTGTTTCTTTGAGATAAGGTCTTGCTATATAGCCTTAGCTGGTCTGAAACTCTGTAGCCCAGTTTGGCCTCGAACTCACAGAGATCCACTTGCCTCTGCCTCCCGAGTGCTGGGGTTAAACGTGTGCTTCTACCAGGTTTCCTGCCATCTCCCTGATTGCAACAGCTTAAAAACTAATCTTGCTGTCTTTGCAAAACCTGTAACACACTCCTTTTAATACCACTTCCCTCTCTGCCACCCACACTTATCATTGTCAACACAATAGTTCTTATTTATTTTACCTGGCCTGTTACCAGGACCTTTAGTGTCTGATTTGAAGTACCTCATATCAAATTTCTTCCTCTATCTCTGCTTCATGGTTTTTGCCTAAGACCTTGAACATTGCCAGCCAGTATCAGTTCAGCAGTCTTTTTATGGTCTCTCTGACTTCCTTTTCTATCTGTTCCAGTGGAACTTGCCAGAATAATTGCTCACTTTTAGCACATCTCTTCATGCCCAGATAGCTTTATGGTTATATTTTCTCTTGCATTAAATTTAAACTCTAGTGATTGACTTTCAAGCTCAGTTTCCTTCTGTCTTTTGACCCACTCTTTAGTTTGCTGTTACCCCACACACACCCCACCCCAATTTTGGTTAGCTCTGTCCAACAAACACCTTCCTAGTCATTTATTTCCTTGAGTATGTTTATATATCCACGCTCACATAACTTAGTATTTGACTCATTTGGATCTTATAAGTGACAAACATATAACTTAAATGCGCTTAAATAGAAAGGGGGATCCTGTTAGCTTTCGTTCCTAAGGGGTGACACCCGAGACTGTCTAACTGCTTAAGAGCAGAAGTTGCGGAGGTTCAAGTCATGGCACCTGCACCAGCTCAGCCCTGGTAAGGGCTCTCCCTCAGCTGTCAGTTCACAGCCATGGCAACAGTGGAAGTGTGTGCAGAAACAGTGGCTACACCTCAGTATAGGAAGCCAGAGAGGCTGGGTGGGGCCAGGCTCCTGCTTTCATAGGAAACCTTTCCAGAAACCTAACCAGGGCCTCATGAAAAACACTTTAATCTCTTTCAGGCAAGGGCACACCCTCGGTTGCCTTAAGAACCTTTCACTTGGCCTCACCTCCTGAAAAGTTCCGTAGTGTTTCCTGAAACCACTCCTCTGAGGCCGAGCTTTCCAGTACGCAAACCGTTAGGGAACATACAACCCAGAGCAGGGAATTTATTGGCTCATACCACTGAAACATTCAAGTGTGTTAGACATGGCTTACTGAAGGGTTCCCATTATGTCACTGAGGTTCAGTTTTCTCCCTTGTACCTGTTCTTTCCTCTGTTGTCGGCTTCACCCTGAATCCTCACCGATGAGTACCAGCAGTTCTAGATTGACACCAGCCTCACTAAGAGCAGGGATGTTCCGTCCTAACGTAGTCACTGCTGCCTAAAGAACGCCGTGCTTAGACTGGTCTAGAGTGACGGACATGTGAGTCTATCGAGAACACAGATGACACAAGATGATATGACTAGGAATAGCAGTGTGATGGCTATTGGAGAAAGGTGGGTGTGTTTCGGTAACAAAACAGCAGGCATATTATATGTAAAGCCCTGTATATACTTCATAAATAAATGTATCAACAACATTTTCTACCACCAAAAATGTACTCATTCTCTTTAGTAGAGATAACTCTCAAGTGCCTAGGGCTAGGTGTTATGGTTTGAATGTGGAATGTACCTCCTAGACTCATATTTTTGAACACTTGGTCCCTAGCTGGTGGCTCTGTGTGGAAAAGTTGTGGAGTCTTTAGGAGGTGGATACTCATAGGGGGTATGGGTCACTGGAAGCTTTATAGGGAGCCCCCGCCACCGCCCCCCAACTGCTTGTTTACTTTCTGTTTCCCGACTCTAGATGTGACTGGACCAACCTGTTCCTGCCTGTTGCCATGTCATCCCTGCAATGGTGGACCGTATTCCTCTGGAAATGGTAAGCCAAAATAAGCCCTTTCTCTCTTAAGTTGCTTTTGTTAAGGTATTTTGTCACACTGATAGGGAGGGAAGCTAAGCAGCTATAATATACGGTCTTCTCTGTTATGCAGCAGCAGAGTTCTTCAGTCCCATCACCTGAGGAAACATGATCCCGTTACCTACAAAGTTCTAATATATAATAACAAAAAAGAAATGACACTACAATGGAAACCACCATTTGAAAAATTAATAGCGGTAAATACACAGCGGCCTACAAGTCCCAGCGTGTATCATATCCTGCTAGACAGTAAGGCAGCAATTTCCTGACGTGAGAAGGGAGGAAGCTCTTTGATCAGCTGGATGTTCTGTGCTCTGTTCTTGGAGGAGCTCTCTTCTGGTCTTCCATAGTCACAGCTAGTGAGTAACAGGAAGACACTCCTCTCGGATCCCACTCTTCAGCGTTCTCTTTCCTTATACAGTGGAGTTGGAAAACAAAAACAAAAACCAGCCAGGCGGTGGTGATGCACGCCTGTAATCCTAGCACTCAGGAGACAGAGACAGGCAGATCTCTGTGAGTTCGAGGCCAACCTGGTCTACAGAACAAGGTCCAGGACAGCCAGAGCTGTTACAGAGAGACCCTGTCTACAAAAACAAAGTAAAACCCAGTGCTCACTTTGGCAAAAATAACTAGCTTTTACCAAACAGTTGTGATCTTCTTCTGTTGTATAGAATTGCTATTAACCTGAGGTTAATCTTAATAAAGTCAAGTGATGCCGGGCGGTGGTGGCGCACGCCTTTAATCCCAGCACTTGGGAGGCAGAGGCAGGCGGATCTCTGTGAGTTCGAGACCAGCCTGGTCTACAGAGGGAGTTCCAGGACAGGCTCCAAAGCCACAGAGAAACCCTGTCTCGAAAAACCAAAAAAAATAAAATAAAATAAAATAAAGTCAAGTGATTATCTCCATTGGAAGTGATGGATGTTTCTCACTTTTACCCAGTGCATATAAGAGTCAGAGTCAGTGAGTAAAGGTGCTGCCAAGATGGATGACCTGGTAGAAGGAGAGAACTGATTCCTACAAGTTCTCCTCCAGCCCCCATCAAGTGTCTCACACACACACAAATGTATAACAATAGTTAAGTTAGCCTTTTCCAATCTTTTTCTAGCCTCTGGCTGCAGCGAAAGTAATTTTGAAGAAAACCTGCTGATTAAGAGTTCTGTTATTAAGCTTTTATTTTTATTCTATTTCATAAGTATGAGTTTTTTGGCTGCATGTATGTCTGTGGACCACTTGGCATGCCTGATGCCTGCGGAGGCCAGAGGAGGAGTCATGGAGGTGGTTAACTGCCCTGTGGGTGCTGGGGAACAAACCCTAGTCCTCTGCAAGAGCAGCGAGTGCTCTTAACCTCTGACCATCTCTCCAGCCAGATACTAGACATTTTTCACGTGAGGAATATGTGTCTGCCACACTTTAGTCCTCAACCATCTGCAAGTCCCATTATGATACTTATGCTGAGTGTAAGCAGCCTGGCCTTTGCTATCTAGATTTAGTGCACCTTTTACAGTACAGTTTTACTTCTTTGTAAGCCTCCAGTGTTTGCATCTGACCAGTTCCACAAGGGGAAGAACCCAAAGCTGAATGTTTGCTGTTGTTTAAACTGCAATCTTAACTCTAATGCTATTAGTACTTTTGTCTTTTAGTGATAGACCTTGGTAGTCTCCTGGCTTCTAATTTGCTTTCTGCCTGAGGACAATTTGACAGTGTTCTCTTAGGGCTTCTCCAATCCTTTATGGCCCCAGATTATTAAAATTTTTGTCATTTCTTATTTTACTCTGTAAGCAAAAAATAGTCACTCATTACAAAGTGATTGTTTTCTGCCTTAGATAAATCAACCTCAGTCTTAAATTTAACTCTCTCATAGGGCCTTATTAAAAGCTAGGAAGTAATTTTTGATGTTTTCTAGAATCTAACCTTTAGATAACAATCTCTTTTTTTTTTAAAGATTTATTTATTAAGCGTCCAATGTACTGCTGGCAAGGAAGGCACCAGGTCTCATTACAGATGGTTGTGAGCCACTATGTGGTTGCTGGGAATTGAACTCGGGACCTCTGGAAGAGCAGCCAGTGCTCTTACCCTCTGAGCCATCTCTCCAGCCCCCAGATAACAATCTCTTTTATATTTAATGCTTGATAGGCACATGCTCTGAATACCAGTATAGAGTAAGTTCTGGTTTAACCAAGCTCAGGATAGATGAAGTCTTTTCGGGATCAACCAGTTCAGTAGTTTGGATTTTTCTCTAGCAATTCCCTACTCTTGATACTAATTTATAAATCATTAGAAATATCTTAATCACAGATGACAAAATAAAAGGACACAATACAAACTGACTTATTGGGGTGGGGGAATTGAACATTGGCTCACATAACTAAAAAAATACTAGTGATATATTTAACTTAAGGCGTAGCTTGCTTCAAGGGCATAAGCAATGCCATTAGAATTTTATTCCTTTTCATCTCTTGGCACTGTGCTCTGAGTTGGCTTCCTTCTCAGGCTCCATGTGGTGGCTCCTGGCAGCTCCAGTTCACATAATCCTTACTGTTAGCAATCTCAGTGGAAGAGTACATATCACTTTGCTGCCGGTGCCAGCAATAGTCTTCTTACATTTGCTGGCCCTGATTAGGACACACAGAACAATACAGTGTATCAGACCTGATTTGCATGGCTACTCACGTTGTTGAGGGAGGACTCAACACCACCTAAAAGACACTGAGAGAAACATCAGATCAGGATTATCAGGAAAAGGGCGAATAGATACTGAGTGGCAGAACAGAAACAAACAAACAAAAAAAAACAGATGTGTCTCATTAGACACCAATGTCTGTTTCCTAATGTGTTGGTTTTATCTCCTTCCCTGGACTGTCAGTGTCCCAGGAGCAGGATCTCACACTATTCTGTGTCTTCCTAGTGCCAGCCCAGGAGGCAGTCCTTAGAGACTAGCTGATTGCTGTTCTCTCCTTCTATCACTAGAGAGGGCACACTAAAAGAGGCTAAAGGTAGCCTAATAAAGGAACAGTTTACAGAGGTGTGGGAAGGGCTAAAGGAATCAACAAGGAATGATAAAGCTCTGAATGACTGGCAGCCTGGGAGGCATAAAGCCTAAAGGAATGGGGAAGAGGGCTTTAAGTGGAATCCGGGAGAAGCTGTAGCTGGGAAGGAGATGTCTGACAAGAGCTGTGACTATAAATAGAGAAATGTAGCCAACTGCCAAATGTGGTCCAGTAAAGGACTGTGGAAAACACATTTGTCTTCTTTCTATCCTCTAAACTTCTGTTGGAACCTCCCGTGAGCTAAACCCAATCAGAAACCAGAGGGCTTAAGGGATAGAATCTGTAGAACCCAGCTTCTAGTATAAAGCAAGGCAAATAGGATGAAAAGTGGGCCTGGAAGAACATAGGGAAAATGATCAATATGTCTCTATCTTGTCCCACAGAACAACTCCCAGTAAAAGGAACCCCTATTATATGCTGATGATATAGAATGGATATATCAGGAGAATACAGTTCTATTCTTTTCAACAAGTTTGTTAAACATGTGGTTTAATTTTATTAACATTTTAAGATTTTAACATTCATGAATTCATATACCAGCAAAAGTCTTTTGTGAGCCAGTGTAGTTAAAAAGCTATCATTGTTCTGATATGAAACTCCTCGAGAATATTATACCTGGCAATCCATCAGGAAGCAGTAGCTCAGCGCTTGTCAAGGAGTGACAAACTTGATAAATGTTTGATAATTTTTTAAACTGATTGAATGAATAAATTAAAATATTTGAAGCCAGAAGACTGTAAAGAGAAAACTAGTTGTGTTTTACTTATTGGAGCTTGATGCTCTAGAACTCTACAGTATCTCCTGTCCTCTCTCCTGGCATCCAAGTTGCTAATGGAGGTTTTATCTCTTATAAGAGATCGAACTGCAATAAATTATCAATCTCTAGTAGTAACATGTTCCATAATTAATTTTCATGCTAATAACTCCACCATGAAGTATTTCAGTTAATGATCCATTATGTTTTTAGTCTGAAGGTAGGTTTTCTTCATGGATGTGCTCTTCAGGTTTAAAAAAATCAATATACTTTCCTCATTAAATAAGCTAGTATTCTGAAGTGCCAGTCCAAATTGTTTTTTTTTTAATGGATTCATGTCACAGTCAAGCGGAAAATGCATATTCTTGTTCTTTGGCAATCTTGTATATGTGTGCTCCTGCTTTCATGTGTATCACCTTCATTTATTCATTCAACAAACATTATAATGTAGGCACCATGTGCCAACATAGCCCATGCCCTTACGGTGCTTATTTTCAGAGTTAAATGAAAACCATCATTTTCAGCAATACTTTCAGAGTTAAATGAGACCCTGAATTAATTGTCTAAATATCTATAAAAATAAATATTCTGATTTACAAAGTCTGGGGCGTCACTAGAATACATTTCTAACCATGCCCTAAGTGAAGACAATGTTGATCTGCAGACCACACTGGGGAAGCAAGGGTGGATTTATTCAACTGTCACAACAATGACCTTATGAATATTGGATTTTTATTATTGTGCTATCTATCTGATTCTATTTTCATATAATTACTGTGTGCAAAATACTGTTCTATATATTGTAGAAATTTTGGAGAAGTCACTACACAACAGAAAAAGCTAGTTTGGTACATAATTATGGTTATATGAATCTATTTAAATGAAATATCCAAAAATGGCAAAGCTATCATGACAAAATTAAACAGTTGGTTACTCTGGCTTGAGGGGTTCAGGGGTTAACTGTAAATGGCTAAAGAGGGTCCTATTGAACTGATAATATTTTTTTTTTTAAAAAAGAGATCACTGTAATGGCTACATAACTTGGCAAACATACTAAAACTCATTGAGATGAATAAAAGTTGTATGTAAACACCTCAATAAAACTCAGATAATTTTGATACAATATGAACAAAAGCAGTAGAAACATGTAGTCTTGGCTTCCATTGACAGGGTATTGGAGCTGATAAAAAGCGATTTGCCCAAAATCACGTAAGTAATTGGTGGCAGCATATTAATCTGTCTTATTGAGGCAGAAGTCTTAGTCAGAGACTTAGCTGCCAAGGAGAGGTATGTCAGCAAATTGATCCCTTTTCACCAAGATGTTTCCCTTCTCTCAGAATTGCCACCTTCCCAGAGACAGAGCTCATCCTAAGTGTTGACCTCCTGGAGTTGAAGTACCCCAACTCCTAAGTGTTGACCTCCTGGAGTTGAAGTACCCCAACTGCCAGATGGCAAGTCACAAGCGGGGTGGCTTCTGGCAGATCCTTTGGCTTCATCAGAATTTCTAGTTTGCAGCAGCAGCAAACAGCCCCATCTCGTTAGCAGCTAAGGGGTCAGGCAGGCCACACCATCATGAAGACTGGGAATCAAGCTCAAAGCTGGGCAGCTAAGAACAATGCCCATAAACCATGAACAGCAGGAACCCAATGAGGGTACTGCTGAACGTGGTAGATTCTGCCTCTTAATCCAGCACGACTCGGGGAACTCAATCCGGGCATATGTGCACTGTTGCAAGAGGAGACTGGCTACTCTCCTTGTTTTTCTTTTGTGTTACTAGTTCTGGGCAGGGCCATGCAGCTGCTCCTGACTAGGGAAAGGCAGGCTGTTCCACTCAAGTCTCGACTGCAAGGAAGGATGAAAGGAGTATATAGGCAACAAATAAAATCTCTCCACCCCTAAACTGGTATGTACTACAGCCATTCACAACTAGAGGTCCAGGGACCAGTCCCAGCAAAATCACCTGAAGGCTTGTTAGAAGTGGAGAGTCTGGGCTGGGGAGTTAGTGTGAGCAGGAAGATCTGTGTTAAATCCACAGAACCTACATAGAAAAGAAGTCAGGCATAGTGACACATGTATGTAATCACAGCACTGACCAGGCAGAACCCGGTAGATCCCGGCAGAGACCCGTAGATCCCGGGGACTCTTTGCTAGCCAGACTAGCCTACTTAGCTAGTTTCAGGTCAGCAAGAGACCCTGTCTCAAATAATAATGTAAAATAAAACAAAATAAAAACCCACACCCCCAAGACAAAAAAACAAAACAAAAAGCTCAAGGGGATGACATTTTAGAATTGATGCCTGAGGTAACAGCACTTGTGAATGTGTGTGTGTGTGTGTTGTATTCATACACACAAACAGAAGAAGGACAGAATCTGGGGGCCTGTTCCAGAGCTTCAGAAGTGGGACCTGCCAGCTAATAATGTCTTATGAAGTTTGAGAAATGTTGTTCTGTTATGGAACGTGCAGTTTTTTTTAACTCTCAAAAATCAGAACTCTGTGTGTGGTTTTTCCTTTTTTTTTTTTTTGAGACAAGGTTTCTCTGTAGCTTTGGAGGCTGTCCTGGAACTAGCTCTTCTAGACCAGGCTGGCCTCAAACTCACAGAGATCCGCCTGTCTCTGCCTCCTGAGTGCTGGGATTAAAGGTGTGCACCACCACAGCCTGGCAGAACTGTGTTTAATACAGTTAAATTTGAAATAAACGACAAATAATTTTTGTCTTTTTGTTTGTTTGTTTATTTGTTTGTTTTTTGAGACAAGATTTCTCTGTAGCTTTGGTGCCTGTCCCGGAACTAGCTCTTGTAGACCAGGCTAGCCTCGAATGCACAGTGATCTGTCTGCCTCTGCCTCCCGAGTGCTGGGATTAAAGGTATGTGCCACCACCACCTGCCAAATAATTTTTTCTTTTTTTTGATTTTTGAGACAGGGTTTCTCTGTAGCTTTTTGGCTCCTGTCCTGGAACTAGCTCTTTTAGACCAGGCTGGCCTCGAACTCACAGAGATCCACCTGCCTCTGCCTCCCGAGTGCTGGGATTAAAGGTGTGCGCCACCACCGCCCAGCTCCGCCAAATAATTTTTGAGAATAGGAATATTTCTTGGATCTGGGCAGTGGTGACACATGCCTTTAATCCCACCTCTTGGGAGATAGAGGCAGTAGGATCTTTGTGAGTTTGAGGCCAGCCTGGTCTACAGAGCTAGTAGTACCAATACAGCCAGGGATACATATAGAAATCCTGTCTCCAAAAATTAAAAAAAAAAAAAAGGAATGTTTTATGGAAGCTGGGCATGCTGGTACATGCTTTTAATTCTGGCACTTGAGAGTCAGGACCAGGTAGATCTCTGGGAGTTCAAAAGCAGCCTGAGATTATAGCGAGTTCTAGGCCAGCCAGGGCTACCTACTGACATTGTCTACAAACAAACAAACAAGTTAAAACAAATAAAGAAAAATGTTCCTTGGAGTATTGGGGGACATTGTTATACTAAAATTTAGATTGAAAATTAAGTCAGCATCCTCTATTTTATCCCCATAGTTAACATAAATGAATAAAAGGAAAGGGATGTTAATGGGCTACAAGACTGTGTTGATACCAGTGTTCTGTTTTGACCTAGAAGACCCCAAGTTTCATGAAAGCTGAGCATGGAAATGGCAGATTCAAGCCCACTTTGAATTCTACTCCAGCATTTTATGCTTGTGACTCCTTTTAATTTGAAGAGTGAATGCAAGCGAAGGCATGCTGTGTGTGAGTGTGTATGTGTGCGTGCGTGCGTGTGCGTGCATGTGTGTGCGTGCATGTGTGTGTGCGTGCGTGTGTGTGCGTGC
>NC_022012.1:67369637-67450935 GCF_000317375.1 Microtus ochrogaster
AAAAAAAAAAACAAAATAAAACATACAATGGTTTCAAACAGAATGATGCAGAGAGGTGCAGTGTGGCCCCTGCACCCAAGAGACATGCAGATTTATGAAGTCTTCCATATTTGTTGTAGGTGCTACCTCTTCCCCGTTTTGCCAGGGAGAGAGTATGGCCGTTATTTGTCTCAGTCTGAAGTTCCCCTTCTGGTTTTCTCTTGGCAGTTACTTGGGTCTTTTTGTTTGTTTGCTTTAGAATTCCTTTTCTGGAAAATAATAAAATATATCCATGAATTGCAAGTCATTTAACGTGAATAGTTTTGATCAATAACATGTTTATTTTACAGAATTAGACTGTGAACTAGTAAGTAAAGGAAATGATGGCAGTCATTCCTGGCTTGAGACTATTAGAATTTCATTTTCTCCTAAAGAACGGAGTTGCTTAGGGGCTGAAGAGAAGTTGGCTCAGTGGTTAAGAGCACTGATTGCTCTTGCAGATGACTGCAGTTTGATTCCCAGCGCCCATGTGGCAGTTCACCATGTGTACCTCCAGCTCCAGGGATCCAACACTGCCTTTTGGCTTCCAAGAACATTGCATGCACTTGTTACATGAACATATGTGCAAAGAACCTATACACACAGAATAAAAATAAATCTCTTAAATATGTTGTTGTCTATGCCCAAGAGTTTTAGAAAACAGTGGCTTGCAATTCTCTGGGAAAGAGACAGATTGTGTGATATATCAATCACATTAGAAATATCACGCCCAAGGGGACTGGAGTGATGGCTCAGTAGTTAAAAACACTTGCTGCTCTTGCAGAGGACCCAGGTTTGGTTCCCAGAACCCACCTTGAGTGTCTCATGCCTGCAACAATTCCAGCTGCAGGGGGTCTGATGTTTCTGGCCTCTGCAGGCCCTGGCATTCACATGCACGTTCCCACATGTAACACACACACACAATTAAGAAATAAGTACATAAAAGGAACATCACATTAAATTATAGAAAACTACTATAAAATATACATCAATTGCATCAATTTAGAAGGTAGTTTAATTCGCTTTAATGTTTAGCCATCCAATTCAACCAGCCAAATAGGACATTTGGGGTAGTTTCAGGAGTGACTTCCATTTCATCATGTTTTGTGTAGTTCTAAGTGTCGCTTGCCATACCCTTCAGCATCCTTTCACCAAGCCTTATCGTATTCTCTTGGCTGATGATGACAGGTCCAGGGTTTATGGTTCCAAGAAATAGATTATCCTTAGGGACTGGTAAGCATTAGGGACTAAACATATGTACCCTCTCTTCTCCCTAGCCACCAGAGGTTTCTAAGTGAGCTTATTGCCACTGTTTAATGCGTTATTTGCAAAGTGCTATTCTAGATAGGTGAAGGATGTATTTGCTCTTGGAGGGACTGGAGTTCAATTTCCAGCACCCATGTCAAACAGTTCAAAACTACTTGTAACACTACCTCCAGGGGAATCTGATGCCTCTGGCCTCCACAGGCACCTTCACTTTCACACACATATCCACACACATACACATAATTTTTAAAAATCTTTAATGTACAAGTATGTATATAGTTTCATTGTCAATTTTACTAATTATTTCCATCCAATTGAGCAATGTTCATGTATATCTTTCATTGCATATCCTTGGCAATGATCATTCTGTTTCCTATTTTTTTTTTCTTTTTTCTTTTTTTATTTTTTATTTTTTTTTATTTTTTTGTTTTTCGAGACAGGGTTTATTTATTTATTTATTCATATTATTATTTGTAGGGCTAGGGATTCAACCAGCGCTCTCTCAATAAGCTGTACTCACTTTGTTATGTTTTAAAAATATTCTTCTATTTTAAGGTTTATTTTATTTTTATTTATGTGCATATATCTGATATGAATATGTGGATATATGTGTGGGTGCCTGAAAAAAGCATTCGATCACTTGGAGTTGGAGCTATGGGCAGCTGTGAAACTTTCCACGTAGGTGCTGAGAACCGAACTCTGGCAAGTGCTCTTAATTGCTGTGCCGTCTTCTCTAGCCCCTTAAAAACATTCTTATTGTTGTTGTTTTATTGTTTTTTTTTTTTCTGAGACAAGGTTTCTCTCCAGGGCTGTGGTGGCACACACTTGCCTTTAATTCCAGCACTTGGGAGGCAGAGGCTGGTAGACCTCTATGAGTTTGAGGTCAGCCTGGTCTTCAGAGTGAGTTCCAGAAGAGGCTCCAAAAGTTACAGAGAAAAACCCTGTCTCCAAAAACCAAAGCCAACAACAACAAACCCCCAAAACTTACTAGCATGTTTCTCATTGCCCATTTGCCTTTGTTTTTTTGATAGCTAAATATGCATATTAGCCATTGTAAGTCTTTTTCATGAATATTCTATTATATGTTTTGTCATTTGAACAGTCTGTCCACTGTGTGTAAATTCTTGTACCTGTTTAATTAGGAGAATAACCAAGAATCGTGGACCCATTTAGACACCAGTGAGTCAGCTTTAAGGCAATCGCACTGCAGTGCAGACTACCACCTCTCACTAGAGCGTAAATCCTCTTCCCCACCCCCAGGGTCTTCTGCCTTACCTATTAGCTCATACTAATCAGCCCTGTATTTCAAACAGCTCTGCTTCTCTGTGTGTACCTATCTATAAATCAGCTCAATTCTACAGATGGCGCTAAAAGCAACCCAGTTGGTATTATCGATGGGCCAGCACCATTCTTGTGTTCTGTCCTTCTGGGACCAGTACTCTTTGAGGTGGCCAGGAACGGAAGACTGATGTGTGGTGAAGAGACCCCTGTTTCTCTGAGAGAAGTTAACAGATCCTTGGGGGATATGTGTATGATTTTGACTTCTCATTAGCATTGTGAGCGCCAATGAAGTGTGACTGACAGTTACATAAGTCAATACAAGAGCACTTTGGGAGAGCCGAGTTTCAGATTTTTTTTTTCCCTTATAGATTAGGGCTTCTGCCCTTTCAGAACTCACTGGGAAAACAAATCAGAGCACTGCTGATTCAAGAAATGAATGCAATGAAGCTACATTTCTAGGAAAACTGTCGTGGCTAAAAGGGAAATAAAATGCTAAATTCATTGATCAAGTAAAGCATAACTGGAGGAAAAGAAAGCCCATCCTAGACACTTGTCAGTGCTTCATTTCCCCTTCATCTGGAGTGTGTGTTTTTATAAAGACAAAGGCAGCTTCACAGGTTTACAACACAAAGAACATTTAATACCACAAAGCATTTTTCATGAGATGTTGGGAAATATCAGTATAGACTGCACCAGACAAACAGAAGGAAGAGGAAGAGAGTGACCAGATGAGTCAGTCCCATCCTCTATTACCTGGCTTTCATTCCCAACTGAGTGAAAGTTGGTGTCTTCCTTGGAAGATGGGTCAGTCAGTTTTTGCCAAACAAGCATGAGAACTTAAATTTGAACCCCAGATTCCACATAATAAGCCAGGTGTTGGCTGGGTGGTGACAGCACATGCCTTTAATCCCAGCACTTGGGAGACAGGATTTCTGTGAGTTCGAGGCCAGCGTGTTCTACATAGTGAGTTCCAGGACAGCCAGGACTGTTTCACAGAGAAACCCTGTCTCAAAAAACAAACAAATAAACAAAAGCCAGGTGTGGTGGTGGTACGTGTCTGTTGTCCCAGCACTGGGGAGGTGGAGACAGGCAGATTCCTGGGGTGCATTGACTGACCAGCCTACGTGAATCAGTGAACCCCAGATTTAGGTGAGAGATGCTCTCCCAGAGGAGGTGCATGGTATGTAAGATACAACAGCCAAGGTTGACCTCCGGCCTCCACATATGCATTCACAAACATGCCTATGCACCCACATGAATGTACACATATACCCAAAAATAATAATAGCAAAATAAAATCTGACCCATATTCTAAACAGATAGGTAAAATTTCTCTAGTGTTTTTTTATCATACTACTGAATACAGTTCAAGGGCTTAAGGTGATATATTGAAAGATTAGAAACAATAAAAAATCCTGTAGGCTTATAATGCAGATAAAACAGGAAAAATTATAGTAGGTATTTGGATTTGGAGACGTATGTGCCAGTCACCAAGGTTTTCCTTGTAATTGCACCAAGATGCTGGTGTGGTGAAGTTAGAGATGCAATGAGCAGTTCCAAGATGTGAGGACACTTGTGCCTTCGCTTCCCTAAAAAGATGGATTATTTCAGTAATTCTCAACCTTTGGGTCATGATCCCCTCAGAGCCGCATGTCAGATGTTTACATTACGAGTCATAATGGTAGTAAAATTAGAGTTATGACGTAGCAATGAGATAATCTTATGCTTGGGAGTCACCATACTTGAGGAATTAAAGGGTCGCAGCATTAGGAAGGTTGAGGACCACTGGATTACTAATTGAAATTTCAAACAATAAAACCAGTTCAGATGACACAGTGAAATGAACTTCAAGAGAGAGTATACTTGCATTGAAAATATAATTTTTATGTAATTAGTAAATAATTCTAAGTGGCTATTGACTAGAAAGGATTTTTTTTATTTACTTGTTTTGAGATAGTCTCATGATGTAGCCCTGGCTATCCTGGAACTCCCTATGGAGACCAGACCAGGCTTCCTTTAAATATACACACACAAATGAATACTGGTGCGTGAGGAGGCCAGAGGTATGGCATCCCCTGGGAGCTGACTTTACGGATGGTTGTGAGCCAATTCATATGGGTGCTGGGAACCAGACTCAGGTTCTTTGCGAGAGCAGTATATAACTGCTAAACCACTTTCCACAGCCACAAGATATGTTATTAATATAAAAAAAAACAGGCTTTACCCTTGAAGACTTCTTAGCTGAGGGAGATGTATATACATATTGAGAGTGCTGATCATGTATTTTGATAGTAAATGTTAAAATAAACTGAAAACTAACTTGAATAGATTGATTGTAAAATAGCAATGACTTGCAAAAGAAAAAAAAGAGTTATGTGATCTCAGACATCCATGAGGGCTGAACTATTGCCCTTTTTCTTCCCAGCAGCAATGACTTTGGCGTCTACCAGCCATTTGGCTAATCTGAATGCATGTGTATTCGCTTCTGCACTGTGGAATCTTGTTAAGTGCTCTTGCTAGTAGCCTCTATCTACTCAAGGTAAATAGGACTTGGTGGCAAATTCCTATGCACCCTCATTATTCTTCCTGTAGCCTCCGGACTCCTACCATAGAGTCCCCAGTTTAGCATACACCAGAGTCATAGGGAGCCTCAGATGCAGTTGGCACTCAAGAACCTGCATCTCTAATTAGTTGCCAGGTGACAAGGATGCTATGTGTTCAGATTTTTACTTTAATATGCCTTGAGTACATGCTTTTTGTTTCTTTGTTTTGTTTTTTGTTTTTTGAGACAGGGTTTCTCTGTTTAACCGTCCTGGCTGCCCTGGAACTCACTCTGGAGATCAGGCTAGCCTTGATCTCACTGAGCTCCGCCTGCCTCTGCCTCCTAAGTGCTGGGATTAAAGGCATACACCACCAATTGCCTGGTCATCCCCACTCCCATGGCATGCTTTTCTGTATAGTTGTCTTTATATATCATGGACATTTTACAATTTTTAAATTTTATGTGTATGGGCTTTTGCTTGGATGTATATGTCTGTGTACCCCTTCTGTGCCTCTCAGTGGAGGCCAGAAGATGGGGTAACAAATCCTCCAGAACTTGTTGTATATGGCTCTGAATCACCCTGTGTGTGCTGGGAATTGAGCCCTGGTCCAGAGCAGCCAGTGCTCTTCACTCTGGAGTCATTTCTCCAGCCCTGCACTGTAGTGGACATTTGATGAACAAGTTCACTCTGATAACTCATAGTTTCTTAGATTATTTCATGGCTGGTGGTTCCTTTTTATCCTCTCCACTTTATTTTATTTTATTGGATTTAAACATCCTGAAGTAATCTCCTCTTTTTTTCTGTGAAATTTCCTTAACTTCTTTTCCAATACCTCTAAGTCCTCATGTCTACTATTGTAAACTCTTGTTTACTTTTCTTTTTTCTTTCTTCCTTTCTCCTTCCTTCCTTCCTTCCTTCCTTCCTTCCTTCCTTCCTTTCTTTCTTTCTTTCTTTCTTTCTTTCTTTCTTTCTTGTTTCTTAAGACACGGTTTCTCTGTAGTTTTTGGAGCCTGTCCTGGAACACTGGCCTTGAACTCAGAGAGATCCACCTGCCTCTGCCTCCCAAGTGCTGGGCTTAAAGGTGTATTTGAGTGCCAATGGAGGCCTGAAGAGATCCCCTAGAACTGGAGTTACAGGTGTTTGTGAGCTCTCTAATATGGGTCCTGGGAACCAAACTCGGCTCTTCTGGAAAATCCATATTCTCAATACTCTTTACTTTCTTGTTTTCCTTACAAACAAACAAACAAAACAAAAACAAACAAAAAACCCAGTTCAGTCTAATTTTGTTTCATGACTGCAATTCTCTTGAACACTCATAAAGCACACTCTCCCCCACACCTCTTTTTCCTTGTGCTGTCTATTTCTACCACCCTTGGTCACTTCCTTGTTTTCTGTCTTCCATGAAGAAGGAAGTCTGATAGTCTTTGGGTATCTGCTCATATTTAAGAAAAAGGCTCCAGTATTTCTGATAATCAGAAACTGAGTGAGAAGATAGGGGCAGGTAAGGGCAAACTTCCATCAGGATGATCTGTTTAGGACTTGGAGGTGGCTCAGTGGCAGAGTACTTGGCTCGCATGTGTGAGTTCAATCTCCAGTATTAACAAAAAGAGAAAGAGGAAAGTGAGAGAATAAAAAGTGTAATGGTTTGGCTTTGAGCTTATAGTTCAGGAATTTTCTATGTCTTCATCTTATTTGTTTATAGGCTAAGGGCAATTTTTCCTTCCTTCCTTTCTGAGATATGCTTTTCTTTTTCTTTGATTATTTCCTTTTTTTGTTTTTTTTTTTTTTTTTTTTTTTTTTTTAGACAGGGTTTTTCTCTGTAGCCCTGGTTGTCTCCGAACTTGCTCTGTAAATCAGGCTGGAGATCCACCTGCCTTGCCTCTCTAGTGTTGGGCTCAAAGGTGTGAGCTTAAGGACAACTTTATTAGAGCTTGAGAGAAAAACAACAGGGCAGGCAAGCTGCAAATCTTCACAGCTGCTAGAGAAGAAGGAGATGGAGACAGGGAAGAATCTTGCTTTTAAGAAAGTAGGTAGGGTGAAAATCCAGTCAGGTCAGCAAGCAGCTCCATGGCAGTAGGGGAGCAAAGCGTCAGAGAAACTGAGAAAACCTGGAATGTCTAGAAAGCACTCAGGTTTTGTGCTAGTGTAGGAGTTAGCTCTATTCGGGTAATAACCAGGCTAGCTAAGGGATAAGACAATTATATTTTTATTTATTATAAGGGGAAAACTCACAAAACAGTAAGGGGAAGTCCAATCTCAGCTGTGCTGTGAGGGAACCACACAGAGAGAGGGCACCTTGGCTGCACACCATTTTTCTCCGGGTTCCAGAAAGTCACACCCTAACTTGGTCCCACCTCTTAAAGATAATTGATTGGCAAAGATTCTCCATCGCCTCCCCGTTTTGTCAAACAAGCGCAATCCAAATCCAATACAGAACTATATACAATAGAAGCAGATATCAAGTATAAAATTACAACCAACATAAACAATATTAAGCAAGGTACACATGATAAATGTTTTAATAGACATTCTATTCCAAAGAGTCAAAGTCTTGCATCGGAAATAGGCTTGGCTAAATCATAAGAGGAAGGTAACTACGACTTTCTAATTTTCAACCCCATCGAAGGCCTGAGAAGGGAGATAATATTACTTGAGTAGTCAGGAAGTGCAATCAAGCAGCTTGCAAAGTGAGCAGTATATGATAGAGACAACTGGCTACCTGAGCAATGACCTAAAGTCTCATTTGCAACTTTGAAGCAACCAACTTTGGCTAAGGCCTAGAATAACTGAGACCATTTTCAGAGGCAGGAAATGTTTTCAGAACTGTCTTACCCTGTCTTGGCAAGGTTTGTCAATCATTTTCCTTGTGTCCTTCTTATCCAGTCAGGACACCATGTACTTTGTCAGTGGTTGAGGCATGGACAGTTTCTTGCCCAAAGGCCAATTGTGCCAAGAAGAAAACAAACTCTGAGTGGAGTATCTTCGGTCCTCAGCATTCTCTCGGGAATAGATTGGTGCTGTCAGGAGCAATCGTGTCTCATGTCAACAGAACCCTAAGTTATTTAAATGCCACGTTCTATGGATCCTTGAAATGGTTCAAGATTACCTATCTAGGCAGAGAATACAATCTCTATGTATCCAAAGAACCTAATTAATCTGACTATATGTATGACAAACATGAACAACTATTGACCTATAATATTTAATACCTATATAACTTAAAGACTAAGACTTTATGTCAAAATATTAAGTAATTTGTAAACTAATGTGCAGCAAATGAGGACACTGACCTCAATATGCAAACAATGTATAAGTATCTTGATTAGAGGTAAGAATAATATATAATGCAATTCGAAAATATATCTCAAAAGTTATATCAATATACAAAATGTCCTAAACAGAGGTAGAAACATGCATGTATACAATCTGACAGAATAACTTGCATAGGTGTACAAATATTGTAAACAGAAATAACAAATAAAATTTGAGTTTGTATCAATATACAAAAACTATACCAGCCGGGCGGTGGTGGCGCACGCCTTTAATCCCAGCACTTGGGAGGCAGAGGCAGGCGGATCTCTGTGAGTTCGAGACCAGCCTGGTCTACAAGAGCTAGTTCCAGGACAGGCTCCAAAACCACAGAGAAACCCTGTCTCGAAAAACCAAAAAAAAAAAAAAAAAAAAACCAAAAAAAAAAACTATACCAATGTAAATTATCCATAAATAATAGCTCACATTACTCACTATTATTATTAGTGTGATTAAGTTCACACTAAATTATCTATTATCCCATTCGCTTCCCCCTTTTCTTTGGGCCTACATAGTTTCCACCTCAATCCTCTACCTTATACAAGTAATAATCAACAACCCCTATATGATGTTCCCAACCCTAAGGACAAACTTTGTTGGGAGAGAGGATGTCATCTTCTAGCTGTTATGGTGATGTGGGAGTTCCCTCTGTATGCTGTGATTACCATTGGTTAATAAAGGAACTGCTTTGGGCCTATAGCAGAGCTATAGGAGAATAGAGGTAGGCAGGAAAACTAAACTGAATGCTAGGAGAAAGGAGGTGGAGTCAGAGAGAAGCCATGTAGCCCTCCTGAGACGAAGCTTTACTTGGTAAGCCACAGCCATGTGGTGATTCACAGATTCATGGAGATGGGTTAAATTAATATATAAGAGTTAGCAAATAAGAAGCTAGAGCTAATGGGCCAAGCAGTGATTTAATTAATACAGTTTCTGTGTGATTATTTCAGGGTAAATTGGCCAGGGACTAACTAGAAGTCACCTCCAACAGGCTAGTGTCTGAAAAGAGAGAAGAGAAGGGAAAAGGAAAGTCCAGAGAAGCTGATGGGCTGAGTGGCATAAATGGTGGCCACAGGCAGTGTCTTCAGTCTTTTTTTTTGGGCTGATCAACATACAACACAAAGGATCTTCTGATCTTGAGAAAAATGGGAAGGTGGTACAGGATTCTAGAAGTCAAACTGGTTGCCTTAGCATTCCATTCAGTATGTAAACGTTGACTTAACAGATCTATTCTCACTCACTCTCGGCCTGGAACCTGTCACCTTTGTAGGAAATACATTTGTAGTCTTTTGCTTTGATAGAATGAGGTATTTGCATGAATGCAGGAAGTAGGGAAGGGACGGTGGAGGCCAGAACCCAGGTCTTACGCAGGAACAGTAAGCACTCTCAACTGCAGAGCTATCCTTCCTGCCCTAACCACTCGCTTTTCAACAAGTGTTCATTGACACTGAAATGCATGGCTAAGTGTAATAAAGCATTTCGTTTATCTTTCTGATATTTGAATTTTTTTTGATTTTGATTGGAATGGATGTTTTATGAAATATGGAAGGAAGAACCCCGTGGGAGTAAAAGGCATTGAGAATAAGATGGACCCCTAGGAACTATCTCCTCAAATCTAGTGCTTGGCCTGCAAACCTAGTAGTTGGGAGGCAGAGGCAAGAGGAATGTCAGTTTTGAGGCCAGCATATACTGTATACTCAGTCTCAAAAAAACAAAACTAAGCAAGTAACTCTCCCCTACGCCACTTTTTGATTTGGGGTCTTTAGCTCAGGATGGCCTCCTCCAGCCTCAGCTTCTCATAAATGGTGTTTCTACTCACCGCCCAACCCACTTCCTCCTTCAGTCTGAAAACGTTTGTATAAGGCATCCAAATGGTTTAAATAATGAGTATAAATGGTACTAGTAAGGAGTAGACAACTATTTAACTTCCTGGCATCCAGGGAGAAGGTACATTTTTATTACATTCAGGAAAGTGGGAGATTCTGATAAGAAAAAAAATGAGTGCATTGGTGGTGATTGTATACTCCATATTACAGTAGCTTGAAGAATCTCAGTTTTTAGTTGGCCGGGGTAGGAGTGCCATGAAGCGAAGGTATTACTAAATTGTTATATGAAATTGTTTCCATTTGTTCATGGGGTCAGTGCTCCCCCTTGGAGCAGACAGCAACAAGAGTTCATGAGCATAAACCCTGCATCTAAGAAACACTAGGAGGTGTCACTTTGTCCAATAGCATTTGTTATACCTACTTATAGCTTGACTTGAGGACTCCCTTCTCTCTCTTCCCCACTGAACTTTCTAGAGCAGTCCTCTTTTAAAAAGGGCCAAATAAATAAATAAAATCTTCCAAACACAGGTCAATCCAGAATAAATGGAACACACAAGAAGGCCTTCCCAAAGAGAGATCTGATATTTGGTGATGTTTCCAGTCTAAACCAAACAGTTCTGAGCCAGGTCCATCATCATTGATTAAAAGAACAGGGTTTGGGTATCTGTTCTTTGGAACTGGTTGTGCTCTAAGTGAGACAAACAGCAATCACAAATTCGCATGCCTCCATAACAAAGACTTAACCATCAAATAGGAAGTTTGATTAGGTAACTTGTAAAGCCATATTTCTGTGGTAAGACTGACCGAGTAAAACTGGGGAAAAAAAATCTTGACAGAAGGCGATGCCATGGAGCCATGTGGGAAACAAAAACAAAAGCCCATTCCTTTAGCTGCCTTTTCTCTTGATCACTAGTGTTTCTTAGGATAACTCCAGTCTTGTTTATAAAATGTACATGTGTTCATGTGCACAGCTGGGACTGAAGTCATTCTGATAGAATTCCTGTGTCTGCTCATGGCAGGGAGGTAAAAAGCTGTTGAATTATAATCTTGTTGAGGACAGGGTAGAGTTTGGACTTTTGGCTCCAGTAGCGTTTATTTAGCACCATGCCTTGGCTGTATGAAATGTGTATTAAGTATTTTTTCATATTCATTTGTTGATATTAACCTGTCAGTACTATTAATTAACATGGAATTTGTACTGCCAGTTCTTTCTCAGATTCTCAACAGAATTCTAGTTCTATCTGACACCGTCAATAAATAGTGTAATAAATGATGTGAAATTCTAATCAAATCATTTCCAACACTTATTGTGTGCGTGCATGAATATACAGCAGAGTGCATGTGGAGGTCAGAGGACAGCTTTGAGAGCTGGTTCTCTCCTTCTGCCATGTGGCTTCTAGGGATAGAACTCAAGTGGTTGAAAAAGACAAAACAAAGCAAAAACCAGCTCAGGTTATGCAACAAGCACCTTACCCACTGAGCCCTCTCCAGCCCTAAAGCTCCACTTTAATATTGGGTCTTCCGTATTTGTCAGGAATAGCATTGGCTATTCATTTATGGGAATATTACTACTTTATTTAAAAACACACATACAGAAACCATATGTAAGCATAAAGATAATTTCATCTTTTAATTTCAATATTCCAGCTTTTCTTTAAAAAATTAGAGCCACATGTTCAGCAACACATTGACATATTAAATAACTTTTTAAACAGAAGAAATAAATTCAGGTTACCATCCAACCTTCTGTACCAGGTATAATGTTAGGTGCATGGCATGACAGTCCCAACCCTTAAAAAACTCCCAATCTAGTTACAGAATCAACACACAAATTTGTATTTGTCATAATAGATATGAAAACCTTCCTCAAGTGTAGCACTAACTCTAATTGTTATTAATAATAAAAACTCGGAGTCAGCTATTGGGGTGAATGCTGAAGATCAAAGAAGCAGAGGGGCCTGCCACTAGAGTTCTTACCTCTACCAGTGCTCAGACCAAAGGGACAGATTGATCCTGTGCTCAGAATGCTGCCTCAGACTGCATCGTCAAACTGTATCTGAGCTCCCGTCTCCTCCCACCTTATAGTCACCTCTCTGCCCAGCCATATCCCTTCCTGTCTCCACTTCTCTAATGCTGGGATTAAAGGCGTGTGACTCCCAGGTACGGGGATTAAACATGCGAGCCGCCACCACCCGGCTGTTTCTCTTTTTGACTGGATCCATTTCATGTAGGGAGTGGGCTTGGACTCAGAAGAAATCCATCTGCCTCTGTCTTTGGAGTGCTGGGATTAAAAGTGTGTGCCACCACTGCTTGACCTCTATGGTTACCTAGTGGTTTATCGCCACACTCTGATTCCCAGACGAGCTTTGTTAGAAACAAAATCTCACCACACCCGTCAGTTTTTCATAGAAACGAGGGAGTCCTGTGACTTCCTCTGAAATAGTTTCGTGAGAAGTATAAGAAGCCGTCCCTTCTTTCATCCCTCATGGCTCCATGGCATCGCCTTCTGTCAAGATTTTTTTTCCCCAGTTTTACTCGGTCAGTCTTACCACAGAAATATGGCTTTACAAGTTACCTAATCAAACTTCCTATTTGATGGTTAAGTCTTTGTTATGGAGGCATGCGAATTTGTGATTGCTGTTTGTCTCACTTAGAGCACACCCAGTTCCAAAGAACAGATACCCAAACCCTGTTCTTTTAATCAATGATGATGGACCTGGCTCAGAACTGTTTGGTTTAGACTGGAAACATCACCAAATATCAGATCTCTCTTTGGGAAGGCCTTCTTGTGTGTTCCATTTATTCTGGATTGACCTGTGTTTGGAAGATTTTATTTATTTACTTATTTTGAGCATATGCAAAAAAGTTCTCAAAGGCTTCAGTAAATTTGCGTATTTTTATTCCAATTAACCAGCCAGAAACTGTAGCAGGAAACGGGATTGTGTTGATATTTTTCGGTGAAATTATGATACTTTGTTTAAGAAGGAAGCGCACGCACGCGCGCGCGCACACACACTCACACACCAGTTGCTTGAGCATGTATGGGCACATGGGGGAATGGATTTGGGGGAAGGTAGACTATGATCGGATTTGGAATAAAGTCTAGATGTAGGCCCCACATCCAAACTTCAATCTCCTCTGGTGGGACAGCTTCAGTCAAGCACAGTAATGGCCCACTTAACGACTCTTTACATGAAGTTCTTCTTCTTCTTTACATGAATAACTTCTTCTTTACATGAAGTTCAGAGGCCACCGGCTTCTTCTTGCAGTCATGATCCTCAAGAGTTGGCTACTCTCTTCAGTTTGTTCCTGTGGAGGCTCGTCTTCAGTGTTTCTTCTGCAGAGGCCTGGCTGGTTTTCTCTGCACCCGCCGACCCCAACACAATCCCCGCCCCGGCTTCCCCTCAGGAAAACCTTCCTTCCTAGGCCGAATCTTTCTTTTGTGGGGCTTCTTCAGGCCAAGTTCGGAACTTGCTCATCAAGACTTAACTTCCCGAGGCTGACTCTGGTTCCACCAAGGGCCGGGCTCAAGCCTCTCGCAGAACTCGTTGTCCCCCGTGCGGGGCTCAGGTGGAACGGCGCGCTCAGGTGAGCGAGCTGATTTGCGCGGCGTGAGGGGCTTCGCGCTTTTCCCAGAGTCCGCCCACCACAGCTGCGGCTCCACAGCCTCCCGCGTCCGGCGTGGCTGAGCTCGGGAATGGCTGCGGGTGGCGAATCCAGATGCTACCCAGCTGCGTCCCCGCCGCTGCACTTCAGGGCGCCGCCAGCGTGAGGAGACGCCCGCTGCCGGCCGCGGGCTTTGTCCGTCCGCCGCCCCGCCCCGCCCCGCCTCGCGCCTCCCCGCCCCCTCCGCGGTCCCACTTCCTCGGCGCGGGAGGCGGGAGCGCGCCGGGCAGCGAGGGGTTAAGCCGACGCGCTTGAGGCGCGGAGGGATCCGGAGGCGAGCGGAGCTCGGTGCTGAGGCCGCCTCAGCGAAAAAAAAAAAAAAAATGTCCGCCTGAGGAGACCCACAAGTTCTATCGGGGGGACCGCCAGCCCGCCCGGGGAGCCACGGGCGGCCAAGCCCGAGAGCCTCCCGAGCCGCGCGGACCCAAGCGCTCGCGCGGGCCCGAAGCCACCGAGCCGCCGGCGGCGCGAAGAGAAGGGGGGGGGGAAGCCTGAGCCCGCGCTCCCGGCCAAAGTGAACTTTAATCGGGGAGGTTGGATGCAGAGCCCGGGCGGCAGGTAACCGCGGGCGGCGGGCGGGACGCGCGGAACTCGGGTCCCT
Organism: Microtus ochrogaster; assembly: GCF_000317375.1. NCBI lineage: Eukaryota > Metazoa > Chordata > Mammalia > Rodentia > Cricetidae > Microtus > Microtus ochrogaster. The sequence goes on from NC_022012.1 coordinate 67,384,145, forward strand.
TTGTACCGCGCGGAACCAGGGTCCGCGTCCAAGTTGTGGCGCGCGGTGGGGCGGAGGCGCGAGCCGCGGGGTCCAGGCCCGGGCAGCGGCGGTCGGCCTGCGCGGCGTTCGGGGCTCGGCGCTCGGGGCCCGGGAGCCGCCGAGCCCGTCTCATTGTTCCGCGAGTCCGGGGCAGGGCGGCCCAAGTGGGAGGAGGAGGCCGGGCGGGAGTTTGCGGTGCGCGGACGCGCGTGGGGCGCTCTCCGCCACCCCGGGGACCCCCGCTGGGGACGTCCGGGCCGCAAACGCGGGCCTGTGAGCGGCGCGCTCCCCGCAACTTGTCAGCTCTATTGTTGCCGAGCGAGTGAGTCACTTGCTCTCCGGGTCTCCGCCGCTCTCTTGCTCCCTCGCTGGGCGCGGGCTCGTTCGGTACTCCGCCTCTGGGGACCACGAAGCCGAGCCACCTCGGAAACTTGCGGGAGCCATCGAGCCACGCGTGGGTTCCCGCAGCTGAGCGGGGCTCACCCGCCTCTGCCCATCCCTCCCTCGGTGGGGATGCGTGGGGGTCTGGCGTGTCGGCCGGTGCCCCCCGACCCCGAGCGCTGCCCTTGCCCCTCTCACGTCGGGCCCCCGGGTCTCCGCGACTCAGCTTGTCTCCTCCGCCCTTAGGACCTGCTAGAAGTGGCTGAAGATGAATCCCCAGCAGCAGCGCATGGCCGCGATAGGGACCGACAAGGAGCTGAGCGACCTGCTGGACTTCAGTGCGGTAGGAGAGCTTTCCTCCGCATCTTGGGGTTCTGCTGCGGTTTCCCGAGATAGCGAGCTAGGGAGGAAAGGGGGAAAGCGACATGGCAGCGGCCAACTCCATCTGCTTTTCAGCGATTCTCCGGAGGGCTGGAGTCCAGCTCCCCCAAGTTGGACACCTGAACTTTGATGTAATGTCTAGACTTGCAGATTTCAAACTTTAATGCCAGAGGGGTCATTGGATTTAACCAGTTAGGAGAAGAACAGTGCAGTCATGAGCTTTGGTTGAGCCTAGCCTTGATGATTATTAGGGATTTTAGACTTTGTATGAAAGATTTCTTTCCCCCTGAAACTCTGCTCAGTATCTTCCCTCCCCAAGACTTCATGTGGCTTGTGGTACCTGAAAATGTGTCAGCTTCAGAGAAGTCGACCTAGCGGTAGAATTCCAGGCCTTCTGAGCTGAGTACTTGAACTATGCGGATTCAGTGTGCATACGTAACATGGAAAATGATTTAAAAGTAAAAGATGAAGCCACAGAGCCCATTGCCCTTATTTGTTGCTAATGGCTTGAATTTCACTGTTAACTGTGCCTCGAAGGCGGGACCGATACCTGCTATATTAGAACTGATATTTATTATCTTTCTGGTGTGTGGTGGTTTCATCGGACGCGATTCTGATTACAAGTGCTATAAGTAATGTTAATGCAATGGGAATCACTTAGGGCCAAAGTGAAGATCATGGGTAAAAATTTACTGTTTAGACTTAATTATCTTGGAATCTTGCCTGTGGCTGGATTTTGATAGCAAATGTCACCAGTTTTCCCAAGCAGTATTAGTAAGTAATATCACTTGTTATTGCCATGCTTGGTCTGAATGTATCTTCCATTTTTATTTCAAACTCTCTATGAAAATTAAGGAATTAATTGATGACACTTGAACTTTTCTTTGCAAGGAGTCTAGAAGAATTTCAGGATTAACAGATGCATTTGGCTTATTTTGCAGATGTTTTCCCCACCTGTTAATAGTGGGAAAACAAGACCGACGACCCTGGGAAGCAGTCAGTTCAGCGGGTCAGGTAAGACGATGCTGAAAATCAGAAATTTATGTTTTAGTGCTCTGGCACATTTTAATAGAGAGCATAAAGCATTTTCGTGCCCGTTACACATTCTGTACCGTGTCTGGTTAGAATTATAAACTGAAAAAGTCTCAAACTTGGAGCCTTGTCTTAAAGATTCCTTGATATGTTTTAAAGAATTTCAACATAGATTTCAAGTTGCTCTCTTTGTGACTGTCAAGATTGAAAATTGTCTTGAACATGGTTGATTGGGTCATGATTGTGTTTAGAAAAATGCCTGAAGAAGGTGCTCTGTGGTTTATGGGTGTTCCTTTTATATGCAGACATTTATTTTCAGCTCATTAGCATTATTAAATCCCAGCTTCTAAAATGGATAAAAGTATTACTGATATATGTGCATAAAAGGTAGAATTGAGACAAATAATAATTAGTTAGCTGTATTTATTTAAAAATGGCTCTTACATTGGAAATCTTTAGAAAATCAGTAATTTTGTGGACATCAATTTAAAATGTTAATTTTGTTAGAAATAAATAAAAACTTAGATTATTTTAAATGACATATGAATCTAATTTTAAAAAAAATTAGGATTTTTAAAAAAAATTAGATTCCTAAGCCAATACTACTAATGTTAAATTTGTTTGCTTTTGGTATACTGTTTTGTCATATTACTAAGCTTGGAATTTAGAAATGAATTTTCCAGAGCAGGGTATATTCTAGTTCATAGAAGTTGTAACTTCTGTTTCACTTAAATTTATTCTTCAGTGTCCAAAGAGCTGGGGAGAAAAGCAATGAGAGCATCCTGAGAAAACCGGCTGTTAGGTTTCTGGGCAGAAGCTCAGTCAGTGCTTTTTGTTTACCCTAGTAAAATCATAACTGGTTTCCAAATGCTGTGAGAGCGGAACACCTGGAAATGCGGTTAATTTTATAACCGGGTTTAATGTTTTATTCTATTTCTACTTTATATTTAAAAACCGTTTGTTTAAAATCACACATTAGGTTGGCAGACATTACACCATGTGGGAAAACTATAGGATGCCTGTCATTTAACGTGTTGAATAGGAAAGCATTTTTGGATTTCATATAAGCTAAAGGGTAGTAATCTTGATTATAAAGATATGAAATGTTAGCCAACTTCCAACCCTTCTCCCACCTCTTTTCTCTCGCTAGTAAGCACTGGAGCATTTTCTGCTTTTTGGACTAGAAGTAGAAAATTATTTGTAGAGAAGTAGCTGTGTTGCAGCCCTCTGCTAGTATTTAGAGGACATCTTAATTTTTATAGCTAAGAGTTCAATGTTAAGAACTTTCAGATGTACATTTTGTAAGACAGGATAGGTGCTTGCTATGCCCTCCTGTGGGTCCTGATTGCTGTTTCATACTGGAAAATGTTTAACTGGGCATTGATTAGGATAGGAACATTAGAAACTTGTTATGAGAGTGGGATTATACTTAAGAATTGAGAATGGCTTCTGATTTGAAAATGTCTGGTGGATCGCAAGCATGGCACTGGCATTTGCTACCACTCTTCAAGGCGTCACACAAATATTTGTGAGAGAAGACACACTCATTTCTCTGCATTAAGATGTTATTTGGGAATTTCTGTATTCTGTGGACATCCACATATTCTGTGGATATGCCCTTGAGTAATTAGACGATCTAAATTTTGAAATGAGAAAATTGTGTGAGGTTATTTTACAAGATATCTGGTGGATACAGTTTCTCTATACCCTTTCTTATCTCAAAGTGAATGTTTAAAAGAAATTGGCACAGTACTATTCTGTGTATGTACTGTACATGTATCTTATTGACATTTGATTAACCTATGCTGATTTCAAAGGATATTTGTGACACACTATAGTTTCTATTGATGTGCAGCATATAGGACGTGAAGATCTCATGGTCCTTTTGAAGAGCTGCTTGTAAAGACTAGAGGTTTTGTCTTTGGAGTAACATTGGGACACCTTTTGCTTTGTGAGAGCTGCAGTTTATAATGTGCAGTATTACGTCCTCCTCTTTATTCATCCCTTTAAAGAATGACTTAATTTTGTAGTTGATTATTTTTGAGATACTATTTAAATATGTACAATACTTTTGTGTCTTCTTTTTACCTGAAGTACCCAGTATATTCTATAGAACGAGATGTTGCTTTTATCTTGTTTCTGAAGCAAAACAAATAATGTGCATAGTAGCTGGCACTAGAAAGTCATTATAGAGAAGATGAACGTGTATTTATTACTTGAATCTGTACAGTGTCGTTTCTTCCTCAAGATGTTATTTCCTTTACATTATAGTTAGACTGTAAATTAGTCCACTTGGTGTGATAGACTGTGTGAGATGTTCCGTAGTGACCTTGTGATAAGTGTTTCTTTGGAAATGAAGGGTGGGGTACACCAGCTTCAAATATAGTTATAGGAAACAATATATGCATCTTAGTCTATTGGCTCATACTTGTAATCTCAGCTCAGAGGCAAAGGCAGGAGGGACAGGAATTCAAGGTTACAACTGAATACATAGTTAAAGGCCAGAGTGGGCTACATGAGACTGTGGAAACAAACCAAAACAAAAAAACAAAAGGGAAACTATCCACAGATCCAGTGTTGCTTTCTCCATTTTCTTCCAGTGGTAATGTCTTCCTTAAGTGTAGCATGGTGTCACAAATAGGGTAATGATAGTGGTAAGGTAAAGACAGCCTTATGCTGCCCTTTTATAATTGCATACACTTTCCTACTAATTAAAAAATCCATAGCATTATTAAGTATTTACTCTCTCCATTATGTATACTAAGATTATTAAGTGTGGACGCATCATATAACTTTTCAAATTGCTATAATGAAATTTGAATACATCTAGTGAAAAAGAAATGAAGGCATAAAACCAAGATTTTATTAATGTATTTTAAAAGTGAATTATAGTACAAACAGAAATGATGATTTTTAAATAAAATGGAGACTAAGTTGGCCTATATCACTCAAGGTATTTTCAGGTTATGAGTGGAGTGTGGGCCTCAGTGTATACCAGTTAGAGTTGAGATTTAGGATAACTATGTTTTATTAATATGTATGTGATAAGATTCAACATTTTAGATACTGCTTTACTGATGAATAGTAACGACAGAGTAAGCAATTGTATGGGGGTATGTAATATTTTAAGTTAAAATGATTTATTAAGGTAAAAGATAATTAGAAAAGAGGTCTTTTTGGAAAACCTTGTAAGTACAAACATGGAAGACAGAAAATTAAATCACAGGATTGTAGCTGTGAGCACGGTGCCCCTTCATCAGACCACAGTGCTTGAGACTTGCTACACTTAGTGAAAGGTGCTTATAATCGATCATTTTTGTCTTTTCATCAACAGCTTAAATATAAATTTATATTTCTGTCTTTAAACTATCTTTTGGTATATTGTCTTCCCTGAGTTTCACAATGGTTTTTTTGGATAGGAAAATAAAAACATTCAGCTTTGATTATCATCACAGTTGTTTTTGCATTTTGATTTATCAGAATCATAGAGCATACACAGTTATTAAGGCCAGATAGTCTTTTCTGTTCTTAAACAGTTGGTTACCATTCTTGAAATTCACTGCCTGCTTTATATTGTTGAAGACTCAGGCATCTTGTTACAAGAGAGTGCTTATAGATAGAGGTGCTTATTAGGATGCTGTTAGGTGGGAACTGAGGAAGGAAAGAAAATCTTGTTTCTCCACAGTGCATAAGCTACCTTAAAACAAAACCAAACCAAGAAAAAAGAAAAGAACCAAAAACTAAAAAAACCAACAAAATATCGAACAGTTCAAGATTGCTTTTGGGTGTCACCTGAATGTTTACTTTTAGTTGGGAATGTTGAAATTACAGATCTAAAGTATTTATGGAATAAAGTGAGAAAACCAACGTATCACCACAGAAGACTAGAGATTGGTATCCTGCTTTGTTAAATAGTTGAGCCATATGATTGTCAGTTAGATAACCATTTATTAATTACTACTTTCTGCAGCCTGGTCTTGTGGTACTCACTTGGGAAGATGGGAATAGAGAAGGTCATAGACTGGAAGTGGAGACATCTCATTGTTTCTGTGTAAAGATAAAATATAAAACTATGGTAAACTTCTGTATGGACAGAATATCAAGAACTGTATATTAGTATAATTTATGTTGAGTCCATAAGAGGGTTGTGCTATAGAGTGAGGGAAGTAGCTTAACTTAAAAGGTTTGATTTAGCGTTCACTTGTGAAGGCAATATGCAGGATTGTTCATGGAGGAGAAGAATTCAACTTCCCAGAAGTTGGGATAGTATAAAATAGTAATTTGATGTAACTGAAGAGTCTGTACAGTTTGAGAAAAGAGAAGTTGGCTTTAACCAGTTGCCATTCCAGAATTCATGTTTGCAAGCTTATCTAGAGCTGCATTGTGGGGTCACATTCAGATATCATCACTTACTAGCTTACTATAGGCTACTGTTCTTAATCTGTTCAGTAATAGCTACTGGTAAGTTTGTTTTAGGATCAGAGGAGCTAATAAATGGGAAATCCCAAGAACAGCACTTGGTATGCAGTAAGTTGTGGCGGAATGAATTGTTCCTGGGAAGGCACTGGAATAAGGAAGGTATTTATTTAGGAAGTTGTACTAATCTAGAGATGAGATACTAAGGTTTGGATTTAGTCACAATGTGTATGGGAAATAGAAGGAAAGAAAATAGTAGGAGTAAAGGATTCACAGACTCTGAAGAGTCAGAATTCTGTGGCCAAGAGAGACAACAACTCAGGCTTACAGTTCTGGCACGATTAGAGGGTGGTGGTTCTGAACATAATGAAAGTAATTGAGTCTTAAATTGAACACAACCTACTTGGGGGAGTAGTTAGCAGTGGAACAGTTACCTAGAGTGATAAATCATTGCGTTTGATTCCTTGTGTTGTGAAAAACCAAACCAAATAAAAAACAAGGAGCATCCCCTACATATTCCCCCACCCCAGTAACAGAAGACACATGGATATTTAAAGGACTGGAAACCCTTGTGGCTAATTTGGAGATTTTTGAGGGGAAAATGCTGGGAAATGAGTTAAAGTGTTGTTTTAGAACAAAACAAAAGCAAATAACTCACCCTTACATCTGCCTATAAAATTAATGTATAGTTGTCAGTGGTCAAATTGGAGAATAGGAAAAAAATTCACCCTTATTTCACTGTCCAGAGAAAACTGTTAGGTTTTTGATGTATTTCTTTTAGTCTTTTTTTCCCCACCTAGAAGTGCTGTATTTGTATTCCAATGTGAAATCTTAATGGTAGTTCTACTTTATATCACCCCCTAAAAATTTCACTACATATTCTTCCATGAGCATTTTCTCTACCGACTTGGTTTAAAAATATTTGCATCTCTTGCAAGGAGTAGATACAGCAGTACTTCAGTGTTCTGATTGTTTGAATATAGGGATTTTGTTAATTTTCCTTTTGATATAAATAATGTAGTAATTAACACTTCCTTGTACCTATGTGTATTTACCCATATATATTTTTCTTTGATAAAGGATACAGATTTTTTCCATACCCTATAAGTTATAATTAAGGAGTTAATGAATTCTTTAGGGAAATGAACTCAGTGAGATAAATGATGAGGCTAAGAATTGATGTTAATGGTGGATTTAGGTGCATATAATCTGACTTTGGTTGATTATTTAAGGTAAAAGTACAGTGCTTATAAAGCATGAATGGAGTGAGTGGTAGTGACATTTCACTCACTGCACCGGTATTATATATAAAGGGTTTATGCATTTACTGGGGAGAATTACCTGCCGTCTTTGACTTGTGCTTATTGAGACGGAGAGGAACCAATTGAATTAGTGAGAAAGTCCTTGAATTCTGGCTTTTCAGGAAAGAGGCAGAGTTCTGTAGTGGGTGGAGTTGGCATTCAGAGCCCTGCTGTTGGCCTGGAATCAGTGCTTTCAATTTACTAGCAGTGTGGCCCTAAGCACATCATTCAAATCCCCTGAGCACACTTTTCTTATTTGTGTAAAGTAGATTATACCTATTTTCAGAATCATAGTGAGGATCAGATAAAGTTGTTTATTGTGTATTTTGCATACCATAAAGCTAACTCAAATGGTTATAATTACTAATGTGGCATCTACCCTCCCCCACTTTTCAACAGAATCTCACTGTGCTGTCCTAGAACTCACTGTGTAGTCCATAGCAGACTTGAATTTATGATAATCCTCCTGCCTCAGCCTCCAAAATGATGGGATTACAGGCCTGAACTACTATATTCACAATGCAGTTTCTTCTTAACTAGAATTTATGGGTATATTAACAGTATTAATTATAATCAGTATTATAGGTAGTGCTTATTAATTTTTATGATAGGCATTGTCCTAAGTAGTTTACAGAATTATCTTTGTGGTGGTGGAGTTGAATAAATGCTTCATGAGGGCAACATATCAAGCTGCTCTTTTGATGTGATAATTATATATATTTTTATATGTTACATGTATAAGATGTAAAAAAGTTCAAGAATAGCTTTGAAATATCATCTGGTTACTAAGGAACTAAACTGCTGTATACTGTCCTCTCCTCTTCCTCCTCCTTTTTTTCTTAGATTATTTCTTCTTAATGTTATTTTGTAGACCTCCAGGTATTATAGCGTACAGAATAGTGGAATGAGTATACTTTTTGCAGACCTTCCATGCTTAGGTATTATCATTCCTTTGATGTAGGTAATGTTTTCTCCATATTTTCTCCACTTGCTTGAAATTCTTAAAGGAATAAAAATGACATAACCTGAGAGAATAACTGGGAGACAGGCTTGGAGGAACTACAGAAGGTGTTGGATTAAAACAGTGGTTCTCAACATATGGCTGTGACCTCTTTTGTTGAATGACCCTTTCATGGAGTCACCTAAGCCCATCATAAAATACAGATATTCACACTACAGTTAATAAGTACAAAAATTACAGTTATGAAGTAGCAATGAAAATAATTGTATGGTTGGGGTCACCACAATGTTTGAAACTGTATTAAAGGGTTGAGGAACTGTATTAAAAGGTTGCAACATTAGGAAGGTTGAGAACCACTGGGTTGAACTTCTCCACTTTTCTCAATGGTAGAGAAAGGATGCACTGCAAATTACCAGAAGCAGTCTTAACTAAATTTCTTGTATTTTACTTCCTAATGCCTAGCACAAACATGCTTGTTGTAAAACTGAGGCTCTGAAGGTTACCATGCTTAGCACATGGCCCTGCTTGTCTCTTGCTCTGCTTTGTGTCTGGAGATAGGGCCAGGGATGGGTTACCATCTCTGGGATGAGACTGGCCTGCCCTCAGCTAGGCTCAGTTCTAGAGCACATTCTTTAGCTGTCTTTTCTTCTTACAGAAGACCATGTTTAAAGCAAGAATGGCTTTGTAGGTAGAAAATTGTTCATAAACTAAAGCTTAGGTAGATAAGTACATTGTATGACTGCTATTTGAACCTGCTTTCAAATGTTTCCAGTCAGGTCATTCTATAATTTAAAAAAAAGATTTATTTTATTTTTTAGGTTTTTTTCAAGTCAGGGTTTCTCTGTAGCTTTGGCGCCTGGCCTGGAACTAGCTCTTAGACCAGGCTGGCCTCGAACTCACAGAGATCCGCCTGCCTCTGCCTCCCGAGTGCTGGGATTAAAGGCGTGCGCCACCACCGCCCAGCAAGATTTATTATTTTTATTTTATGTGTATAGGTATTTGCCTGCATGAGCCTGTCTGGTGACCATGGAGGCCAGAAAAGGATGTTGGATCCCTTGGAACTAAAATTACAGATGGTTGTAAGCCATTGTGTGAGTGCTGAGAGTTAAGTCCTCTGCAAAAATGGCTGGTGCTTTTGACCACTGAGCTGTTCCTCTAGCCCCCATCCTATAATTTTTAAATATACATTTTAAATGGGAAAAAAATCTATTTTTATAAAAATATCTTAATTTCTGTTCTATGTTTAAAATGTGCTCTCATGTGTTGCAGTTTAAAATTGTGGTCTTAGAGTGGCCATGATGAGTCATTTAAACTCTTTGAGGCTGCTTGGGGACGTAAAGATCACACAGAAATGAAAACAGATTAAGGATTGGTGACTAGTCTTCATTCTAGCCAATCATGAGTCAGAGATGGAATCTTTAGAGTAATATTATAAAACAATCTGAGATACCTTATAGGATAGACTTGCTTTTTTTTTTTTTTAAAACTTTGCTACCACATCTCAAAATACTTTTTGTTTGTTAATAGGCATGGTAGTTTATACCTATAATCATAGAGTGTAGAAGGCTAAAGCTGGAGGATTGTGAATTTGAGGTTATCCTGGGTTTTTTAGCGAAATCCAGGTCAGCCTCGTCTAAAGAATGCCAAACCAAAAGAATCAAAAGGTAAAGTTTGTCCAAGATGTCATTTTGTCTACTGCTTTGGGGTTAAGAGTTTGGGACTGGGAGGTTTTCAGAGTTGTGATAATTAGATGGATGAAGCATCCTTCGTGGAACCAGGTGGAAGTCCTGGTTGGACTGTCTTTGCTTCTGGTGACCTAGTGTTAGCTGGATCACTTCAAATTAGTGGCTGTAGCACCATTTTATTGGTGACTGACAGAGTATAGCTTGGACATAATGTGACTGACTTTTCACTCTAAACAGAGTTGTGAGTATTTGTGAACGTGGCAGGATTTGTGTTCGGAGCTACCACTCTTAAGTTCTGGAGACATATCTTGTTTTGAAGTTTTTGGAGATAGATGAAGTTTGCTTGTGCTTTTGGACAGGAGAAAACACTAACCTCACTTTGAAGTTACGGTAGAAACATGGTGTGGCCATATTTAGGTTCTGCGTTGACCATTGTGGAACCGGCTTGACATTTCTGAGTTCTCCTGATTTTTAAGTTTCTCTGAGGCTTTATTTGGAAGCTCTACCAAGTGAAGCTGCTGTTGTTATCTGGTCAGAGGCTCATGTACTTTCTGGTTGCTGTTGTCATCTCAGGTTTTTGTAAACTGCCCCCTCCCCCCAGGGTTTCGCTGTCGCTTTGGAGCCTGTCCTGGAACTAGCTCTTGTAGACCAGACTGGCCTCGAACACACAGAGATCCGCCTGCCTCTGCCTCCCGAGTGCTGGGATTAAAGGCGTGCGCCACCACTCCTGGCTTTTGTGAACTGTTTTGCACTGTTGGTTCCAGTATGGAATAAAACTAAGAGAAGGGTTTTCTTTCTTTTTTGTCTTGTTTTCTTCCCATATTGACTCTCTTGGGGCTGTCAAGATAGGTCAGTGGTAACGGCACTTACTGCCAAGCCTGAAGACCTGAGTTTGATCCCTGCGACTTTCTTGGTGGGAGGAGAGACCTGACTCCCACAAGCTATTTTCTGACCTCTGCATGTGCTTTGTGACATATTTGCATGTCCCTCCCCCATAAACAGGACAAAAAAGCCACCTCTTATGTCAAATCTCTTGGTGAGAACATAGAACAGCTTGGATGGATTAAAACTTTCCAGTTAGGCTCGTTTCTGGAGGTATTTCAAGACTCTCCAGGTGTCCTTAATGTCTCTTACCTGAGTGTCAGCTGTCTATTTCTAATCCAGGTTAAGTATGTTTTGTTTGCTGTAACTCCCATTTCTGGGCTGTAGGTGCATAGTCACTCAGTCACTCGTTGTAATTTTGAAACCCAGAAAAGTTTAAAATTTTTACCTACAAATTTAGTAGATAACTCTTTTGCTGGTAATGTGTGGTTTAGTATTAAGGGAGGACATTGATACTGTTTATGATCCTAGTTTTTGTATGTTTATCAGACGTTGGAGCAATTTATAACATAATTTATATACTATATTTTTTTTTCTAAAATTGGAAAACCCCCACCTACCTAAACTTTTTTACCTTCTCAAAAAATTTCTTTATATTAAAGTGTAGACTGGAAACATGAAATACAGGAAAAAAATGTGTTAAGTTAGTTCAGTAACAGGTTCTTGGGCTAGAGGATTTTCAGGCTGACTTTTGTTCTTTGAGCGTCTTAATAGATTGATTAGGGACTTAGATTCTACTTTAAGGATAAACTAGCTGTCTTGTCTTTGGGCCAAGGAATACTCACACTTCTGTTAAATCATGCAGGAAGGCATTCAAGGTACTCTTGGTGTGATACTTATATAACCAGCATTAGTACATGACCCTTTCAAAAGGAAACCTCATTCTTTACCGTTCTCTTTCTGAATTCTGTCAGTTGTCTGGTAGTGGATAGAGAAGAAAATCCTCCCAACTTTACAAAGAAAATGTGGAACCATGATACTTACAGGTTATAGACAAAAATTATTCTTTAACTTTTTTTATTTTTGGAAAAGTTTTTAGATGAGTGGCATAATTGTTATTCCTATGATACACTCATGGCAGTATTTTTTATTTTTTAAAATCATGATTTTAATGAGTGAAATCTTTAGAGCCTATGATTGGTTCTGTGCCACTACTATTAATACAGCTATGGAAGTAACGAAACTTCCATAATATAGTGAATTGGGCTTTTGGAGAGTCTGCTCCGACTCTTCCATCTACTTTGCAAACCTGTGTGTTTCACTGCTCCTAGTGTTAACTGTCTGAAGAACCATGGTACAGTATTGGATAATTAGCTGGTAACTGTTTGGTAAGAACACAAAGCAGGCTCTGTAGCTAAGGTTTCTCTTGCTTTCATATTTACTTAGCCTCTCTTTTCTAGCCTACTAGCAGTGAGCAGACTCCATTTACATCAAGATAGTTAAACTCTGGAGACTCACTCAACAAGTTGTATTAGCAGTTGGTTCTGCCCAGTGACTGCCTGAAGGGGCAGTCTCAATCATTATAAAATTACTTCATAAATATTTGCTCATATGCTGTTTACTTCATGATTCTTGTAAGAGCTTGGTAACTGTTCATTCACAAAGGAAACAGAAATCAAGAGGGATGCATGTTTGGTGTGGTTTCTGACTGTCCCTCTAGCAGCAAGCTGATGAACTAGCGGTAGTCGCACCTGCACTGATACCAATCTGCACTAGGCGTAGTTTGTCTAAAGGAGGAACTTACTGTCTCTAGAAATCGTTAGAGTTTGTTGTTAAAACAAGGAGTCTAATGTAGGGTAAGGTTTATATTCTCCAAAGTAAAGTGCTTCAAGACTTGTTTTTATTAAAAAGAAAACAGTATAGTCATGAGTTTACATAAAACAGGTAAGCATTTAAAAAAGTATTGAAGATGTTAATTGTAAACAGCTACAGTCTGAATCATCTCTGGGGGAGTGGGACTTTTGTGTCTTACTGTTTAGTTGTCTTTGTGTTTTTAGAAGAATAGGAAATTTTATAGTTGTTATGTATTGGGATATTCACACCTATTTTCAGTTGTGATGATAGAAGAGATTACATCTCTCACTGGCTTTTCTGATGGTTTGGTTGTAAATGTCAATGAAAAGCACAGGCAAGTGACGTGCAAAACTAAAAACTATCGGAATTTGAATGACGGCTCTTAAATTCACCATTACCTACTTTAGAGTATTGTCATTTGCCTTTGTCTGTTTATTTGCTGTGATTGATTGTTATTGTTATTTGGACTATAAAGTCCTTGAAAACGTGGTATTTTACCCTTGTGATTCAGCAAAATACCACCTTTTAAAGTTCATAAACTCTTGATTTAGGTTTAGTCTTAAGTGATAATTTGGAAAGAGATTAAATACCCCAGTATTTATTTTATTTTTTTTCCTTACTATAGTCTTCCTGGTAAGAGAAATTATTAAGATTTTATGAAGATTAACTGACTAAGTCTTGAAGTATGCACCGTTTAGTAGACTACTGTTTAGTAGAATGATTTACCTGTTCTCTCATTTCTTCCACAAAATTTGTAGCCCATTCACGACTCCACGTTTAAGTATCAACGATAAGCAGGAAGTGGCCAAGTGGTAAAGCCATTGAGGTTTTAACATGAGTACAGCTGGCTCTGCAGAACCTGGTTCTAAGCAATGAGAAGTGATACTTTGGTGGTGGTGGTGGTGGTGGTGGGGTGTGTGTGTGTGTGCGCACGCGCGCGTGCGCGTGTATGTGCATGTGTGTGCGTGCATGTGCGTGTTCTGTCCCCACCCTCCCTGAAAAGAGTGTGTGGTACATTTATTCTTAGTAATGTCACACTGTGGAGAGAAGGCATAACTTGTTTGGTTCTTTCCTTAGCTGGTCATAGGAACTCAGTTTTGTAAGAGCTGTAGGAACTATTTTACTACCATATGGAACTGTTAAATGCCCAGGCCAGGACTTTGAAAGTTAGGCTTCTTCCTAAACAACCTTGATTTTTGCCAGTTGATTTGGGCTTTGGTTTGGAAATGAGGTTGTGTAGTTTGCAGTACAGTAGATGTGGAGAAGAGTTCTGAAGAGCAGCGAAAAGACAAGTCAAGTCGAACATGGATGTCTGGTCCCTGCTTAACTTGTGACAAAATAAATATTTAACTTAGTACTCCGAGTCACCTTTGGTTAGATTTTTAGGGACAAGACTAGTTTTGTTGATTCTAGAAATATGTTGTCTGCATGTATTCATGTATAATTTTGTTCAGTGCTAGACTCTATTTCAGGGTCTCATGTATACCACTGAGGTATACATCTGATTCCCTGAGAGATTGTACAGCTAGATATATCTTTAGCAAGTATTTCCTCCTCTTCTCTTCCTCCCCTCTTCATTATTTACTTTTATAAAGAGTTAGGTTGGCCATTATGATGTAATTACTCTGAAGTTAAAATGTTATCAATGTATATGTGATTTGGAAAAATATTGTTTCCTCTTCTGTTGAATGATAAGACACCATGGCCGAAGTAGCTTATAAAGAAAGTTTATTTGGGGCTCACAGTTTCATGGCATGGGGCATGGTAGCAGGCAGGCTTTTGGGTATGGCTCTGAAGCAGTAGCTGAAAGCTTAGGTCTTGAGACACAACTCTTGATGCAGAGATATTGTAAGAGGCTGCTTGTTTGTTTCAGGCTGTCCAGACTCCCAAAATAACCACTCAGAAACTATATTAATTAGATCACTGCTTGGCCTGTTAGCTCAAGCTTCTTATTGGCTAGCTGTTACATCTTAATTTAACACATTTCTATTAATCTGTGTATTGCCATGTGGCCGTGGCTTACCAGGTAAAGTTCTAACCATTATCCTGCATCTGTCTCCAGCCAAGCAAGCTACGTGGCTTCTCTCTCTGACTCTGCCTACTCTTTTTATGAAGCATGGCTACATTCTGTTAAGCCATTTGCTGAAAGCAGCTTTTTTATTCATTAACCAATAAAAGCAACACATATACAAAAGGACTTTCCACACCACAGAGCGAGCTAACTGGGAATGGTTTTTGGAAAACCTTGACGTGTGCCCCCAGTGACACACCTCCTCCAGCAAGGCCTTTCCTCCTAATCTTTCCCACACAGTCCTACCAACCGGAGACCAACTATTCAACTATATGAGCCTATGGTGGCCCTTATTTAAAACATCGAACCTCAGTTGAAGTAGTATATCAGGAGACTTCTTGTTTTATATCAATCTGGAGTTGTGATAAAATAATAAAAATCTCATCTCTATAGTCTTCCATTTTCTACTACTGGAGCTACTCAACTGATGTAAGACCATTTAATCTGAGCTATCAGCTGTTGGGATACTTGCTTCTGCATCTCAGCCCTCACAGCTTTCCTCTACAACAGTTTTATTTTCTTACATAGCCTGATAGAGTAGATGCTATTTTTCAGAATCTCAGTGACTTCCATTGCTTGTAAAACCTTTTAGATTTCTGAGAATACCTTGGTAGACTCAGCGTTGATGGATTTAGTTTCTGAAAAATGCCCATTTGCTCCCTGTGAAAAGAGTAGGTTTGTGTTTATTCAGTGGCTCTGAGATGAGATAATTGGTATTTTTATGATATGAATGGAGCCTTTGTGTTTTTGAATGTTGTAAAACAAAGCTGTATTTATAAACACATTTCAAAAAATATAAATGACACTTTTTGGTGAAGATGTTCACTGAATAGCAAGAAAGTTCAGAAAAGGGAGCTTTGTTAGCAATTAATAATAACCTAACTGTTTCTACTGACTGTCTCATTGATGTTTAGAGTACCTGATTTTAGAAACTTTTGCGTTAAAACTAATCTTCAGATGGTGCTATAGTTCAAAAATACTTTATGAGATGAAATGTTCCTTTACAAGTTTAGAGTTTTAAAATTATTATCTTTGTTTATAATGTATTCCAAATAAAAATAGTCACAAAAATATCTCTAGGAAGTCCTTGCTTGGTGCCAGATACAAGATGAGCAGGGTACTATGGTCTAGTTGATTTAGTGTAAATAAGCAATATCAAAGTCTTCAGACAAAATCTAAAGTTAGTCTTTAGGTTTTGAAAATTAAAGTGACCTTTTTCTTGTCATTCTCTTTTCCAAGATTTAAAACAAAGATTTTATTTCACTTTTATGTGTATGAATATTTTGCTTGCATGTATATAAATGCATCCATTGTGTGTGCAGTGCCTGAGGAGGCCAGAAGAGGGTGTCTGATACCCTGGAACCACAGTTATAGATGCAACTGAACCAGGGTTCTCTGCTCTTTTCCTTTCCTTTCCTCTTCTTTCCTTTCTTTTTATTTAATTTTTTTCATTTTGCATACCAACCCCAGTTCCTGCTTCCTCCTCTTCTCCTTCCCACCCCCCACCTAACCCCCATCCCACCCCCATCCACTCCTGAGAGGGGGTAAGGCCTACTTTGGGGAGTCAAGGAAGTCTGAGCAAGGTATCCCACCATAAGGAATGGGCTCCAAAAAGCCAGTTCATATACATGGGATAAGTCCTGGTCCCATTGCCAATATCCTCCCTCCCCCCCCAGCAGATCAAGCCACATAATTGTCACCTACATTCAAAGGTCCTAGTTCAGTCCAGAGTCGACCCCCCCTCCCACCCTGCTCATATGATCTCTCTTCCCTCTTCTCAACTGAAATCCAGGAGCTCAGCCCAGTGCTTGTCTGTGGATCTTTGCGTCTGCTTCTGTTACTGGATGTAGGTTCTATGATGAGAATTAAGGTAGTCACTATAGAGGAAGGCCAGTTCAGGCACCCTCTCTACTGTTGCTAGAAGTCATCTGGTGAATTTCTGGGAATTTCCCTAGCACCAGGTTTCCTCCTAACCCCGTAATGGTTCCCTCTCATTCTCTCCCTCTGCATTCTTCCCCACTAGGACATCTCTATTCCTCATGTTCTCATTCCCATCCTTCCTTTCTACCCCCCTCCCAGTTTACCCAGGAGATCTTAACTATTTCCCCTTCCTGGTGCCCTCCATGTGTGTCCCTCTTATGGACCTCCTTTTTACCTAGCTTCTCTGGGCTGGTTATCCTCTGCTTTACACCTAATATCCACTTAGGAGTAAGTACGCACCATTTCATCTTTCTGGGTCTGGGTTACCTCACTCAGGATGGCTTTTTCTAGTTCCATCCATTTGAGTGCAAACTTGTACAGCCACTTTGGAAATCAGTATGGCAGTTTCTCAGAAAATTGGAAATGAATCTACCTCAAGACTCAGCCTTACCACTTTTGGGCATGTACCCAAAGGATGCACAATCATACCACAAGGACATTTGCTCAACTATGTTCATACAACCTAGATGCCTCTCAACCGAAGAATGGATAAAGAAAATGTAGTACATTTACACAGTGGAGTACTACTCAACGGTAAGAAAAAAATGATATCTTAAAATTTGCAGGGTTTACTGCTCTTAACTGCTGAGCCATTTCTCCAGCCCCCTTTTCAAGATGTTTGTAGGCTTTTTAACAGTTGCCCTTTTAGTATAAAAGAATTATTTTAGAAGAAGTGCATTTTATCCTGTTGGTAGTGGTTTTTACCAACTTTTTAGATGACAGGAAGAAAATGCCAAGTTTTAAATTCATTTTAAGTGCTTACATGTGCGTTATAGAGCACTTTTTTATGAACTACCTTTGAAAGCTTAGGAGACCACAAATTAGTGCTAAAACAATCTTAAGGGTTTGGAAGGGCAGAAGCAGAAGTTGTCTTTATTCCTGTACTGATGGAGGAAGGTCATTGGTTAATTAATAAAGAAACTGCTTGGCCCTGATAGGTTAGAACATGGGTAGGTGGAGTAAACAGAACAGAATGCTGGGAGGAAGAGGAAGTGAGCTCAGACGCCATGCTCCCCTCTCCTGGGCAGATGCGATGAAGCTCCGACCCAGGATGGATGTAGGCTAGAATCTTCCCAGTAAGTGCACCTCGGTGCTACACACATTAATAGAAATGGGCCAGGCAGTGTTTAAATGAATACAGTTTGTGTGTTGTTATTTCGGGGTATAAGCTAGCCAGGAGGCAGGGAGAGGGCGGCAGGAATGCAACCTGCAGCTCCTTCAACACTGTACCCCTTCTTCTCCCTTGGTATAGATTCATGCTTTTGAACATTTTACAATTTTTCATGTATATGAAAATGATGCAAATTTCTGATTACTGGAAAACAGTAGTTATACATCTTAGCTTTTCCAGTTAACAGGATACAGCCAAGGAGGGAGAGATACTGTCAAATCTATACTGAGTTTAGTAGGTTGTTTTCGGCAATTACTTGCAATATTTGGCATATTGTAGAAAGTGATGTAATTTTCCAATACATACTACTTAATGAAGTCCTTAATGGCCAAAAGCCAAACCCAAACCTGAAAGCATTAGCAGTCCTTCCTAGTGTTAGGATTTCAGTTTCACCAACTTAATTATCCTCTTTCTTTAGAAAAGAAATGTGTCAAGAAAAGGAGCTGACTCTTGCCTGATCACAAAGTCCGGAGTTCTGTATTGGCAAGTTCATATTCCTGGATTCTATCCCCAGATATTCTAACTACCCAGTTTATAATAAACATAAATTTATCTAGTTACTTCAAGGTTATGTCCAGCATCAAGCATATAGCAAAGGCCTTCTTCCTGTGTCATCACCAAAAGCACGGGAAGGTGAGTGGTAAGACACTAGTATCTGCATTAATGAGCTTAATCCATTCCTGACCTCTCTCCTTGAACTCTGCCTTCCAATGTGGAAGATTACGTTTTCTACACAGGCTTTTACAAGGAACACATTTAGATCACAATATTCTGCTTCTGATCCACCCATTTTTATCCTCACATGGGAAATAAAATAGAGTTCTAACATGTAAAATAAATAGAGTTCATACCAGTAGTCTCTAAAGTCTTAAATCTTTCTAATATCAACTTTAAAGTCTTAGTTTAAGTACAGTCTCATTTAAATCTATTGAAATTGGACTTATCCTGGGACAAATAATTCTTTTTTAACTGTGAGCTTGTGAAATCAAAACAAGTTATGTGTGGCTAGTATATAATTGTGGGGCAGACATAGGACAGACATTTTTTTTTTTTTTTGGATTTTTCGAGACAGGGTTTCTCTGTAGCTTTTGGTTCCTGTCCTGGAACTAGCTCTTGTAGACCAGGCTGGCCTCGAACTCACAGAGATCCGCCTGCCTCTGCCTCCCGAGTGCTGGGATTAAAGGCGTGTGCCACCACCGCCCGGCCCAGGACAGACATTTTTTAACTCATAAAGGAAGAGATAGGAAAAAGTACCTGGCCCCAAATAAGTTCAAAACTCAGCAGAAAGAACAACATGAAATCTTTTAACGTTAAAAGAAATTTCTTTCTTGTGAGCATGCATATGTGTTCATTCCCTCCCTTCATCCCTCCCTCTGTGTGTGTGTGTGTGTGTGTGTGTGTGTGTGTGTGTGTGTGTGTGTTACCAGGATAGAACTCAGGTGGCAAGACTTGCTCAGCAAGCTCTTTTATTCATTGAGCCATTTTCCCTGGCCCAGAGTGTTAAATCTTAAAGATGAAGAGATTATTCTGCCCTCTGAAAGTCTCAGGAAGTTCCTTGTCTGTGGCCATGCTCGATTTAGCAAATGCATGTAGCAGCTTTCACAGGTTGGAGTCTCAAGCCTGCAGTTTTTCCAGCATGATGTTATGGTAGGGTTCCTGGCTGCACATTTTACTGGGCATTGCCCTAATAGTGACTCTGCAGTGTTTTTACCCTTGCTATAAGTCTCTGGAATCTCACGTTGTCTGCAGTTATTTGTTAACGTTTAGTTGGAGATAGGAAATCAGGCCCTTAGCAAATCTATTTTCTATGGATGGTGCTAGTATTTGATGCTTGTGCCTCCCCAAACTATAGCCCAAGCCATATTTAGGCTCTCTTGTGCCTTACCTAGGGGATCCAAGGAGAGTTGTTGTACCAGAGTGCAGGGAGCGGACTTGAGGTAGCCTTGTCATAGTCTCGCTTCTTATTTCAGTCTGAGACCCTATCAGAATTTCCACATTTCTACCAACTTTCTGGTAACAGACATTTCTAGCATCACAAAGAGTTTGAGATTTTCCTCTGTTGCTCTCTTCATCTTACAGTCCTTTACTAGAATCACCCATCACTAACACCTTGTCCAATATTCACTTCAAAGCTCATTCTTTGCTTTTATTCAATCTCCAGTTCTAAAACTGCCCCTCATTTTAAGTTAGTTATTGTATTAAATTCTTCACTCTCAGGTACCATATTCTTTTCTCAGCTTTGCT
This sequence comes from Microtus ochrogaster, assembly GCF_000317375.1. Lineage (NCBI taxonomy): Eukaryota > Metazoa > Chordata > Mammalia > Rodentia > Cricetidae > Microtus > Microtus ochrogaster. The sequence continues at coordinate 67,404,465 of NC_022012.1, forward strand.
GCTGCTGTAGCTGACTGCCTGAGACTAAGCAGTTTATGAACAGAAGTTATTATCCCATGGTCTGGAGGTTGAGAAGTCACATGTCACCGTTCCAGTGTGTGGGCAGGGGACCAGACCCTTTTAGACATTAATCCTTTCACATGAGTGAAGCCCTCATGACCTGAACATTTCTACATAGACCTCAACTCCCAAAATTGTTGCATGGGCCTTGGTGGATGCAGCCAGCTCAGACTAGCTAAATAGTAGGATGTAGTAGGAGCTGTGGGCCTCTTCCCACAGCCCGGCTCCCGGTGGCCTGGCTAGCTTATGCCCGAAATAACTACACGTAAACTGTATTCTTTTAAACACTGCCTGGCCCATTAGTTCACATCTTGATTAACCCATTTCTATTAATGTATGTAGCACCCCAAGGTGCGCTTACCGGGAAAATTCTAGCCTTCGTCAATCCTGGGTTGGAGCTTCATCACGGCTGCCCCAGAGAGCAGAGCTAAGGCGTATTACCTCACTTCCTCTTCCTCCCAGCATTCTGTTCTGTTTACTCCACCCACCTATGTTCTAACCTATGAGGGCCAAGCAGTTTCTTTATTAATTAACCAATGACCTTCCTCCATCAATAGGATTCACCAGTGATGCCTTTTATGTCACTTTTTTTGGTGAAATAACAGAATTTTAATTTAGTTTCATTTATATAAAGCTAGTCAAAGTTTATATTTTTAGAATCATTTGATACTGGGTTAGAACACTTAGGTCTTTGCTTCTGTTAGGCAAGCACTCAACTACTGTGTCAACTCTCTAGCTCAGGTTTGTTATCCATGGACCTCTAAGCAATTTGTTTTCATTTATTGTCATGAAATTATTTATAATATTATTTTATGTTTTTATTGTGTTTAAGATATGTAGCCATGCTTTCCTCCCAGTGTTGATAATTGTGTTTGTGATATTTTTTGTTTGTTTTGAAATAGGGTCTCATATATCCCAGGGTGGCTTTAAGTTCATATTTATTGTGTTACTAAAGATGGGCTTGAACTTTTGCTTGGCTACCTCTGCCTCCCAAGTGGTGGGATTATAGGCTTACATAGTCATGCCTTAAAGAAAGTTGCATTTGTCTGTGTATTTTCCATTTTTAACATTGCTCATTCCTTGGTGTATACATGCTTCTCTAATCTCATTCTACCCCCAAAACTTCCTTTTTTTTTTTTTTTTTTTTTTTTTTCGAGACAGGGTTTCTCTGTGGTTTTGGAGCCTGTCCTGGAACTAGCTCTTGTAGACCAGGCTGGTCTCGAACTCACAGAGATCCGCCTGCCTCTGCCTCCCGAGTGCTGGGATTAAAGGCGTGCGCCACCACCGCCCGGCCCAAAATTTCCTTTTTAATGTTAGTAATGATTGTCTTTATTTCTGTTGTTCTAATGAAAGTTTAGCCTTTCCTTTTTTTTTTTTTTTTTTGAGACATGGTTCATCATATAGTTTTGACTGTCCTGGAATTTACTTTGCAAACCAGGCTGACCTCAAACTCATAGAGTTCCACCTGCCTCTACCTCCTGAGTGCTGGGACTAAAGGCTTGTGCCTCAGTTGGCCGAGGGATTAGGATGGGGTGTCTCGGAATCTTCCTATCCTTGTTGCTAGAACATAGAGATTAATATTGTCACAGTTGTTAATGAGATAACAAAACCTTTTTTCCCCAATGTTTTGTTCTACAATTCAGTTTTAACATTTTCTAATATTGTATCTTTTGTTTTTATTGAAGACAAGCTCTCTTTCTCAGAGTGAGTGCTTTGAATTATTTATTATTATTTATGTGCATGTGTTCCAAAACCCCACACCAGGTCTAAGCTAATTTGTATATATCTCCCCATGCCCTCTGGACTAAAGCTCACTGCAGAACAGTTTCATACTTGCAGCTATTCTTTTGCTTCTGTGTCTTGGGCATTGGGATTGTAAGTGTGTTAGCTGCTGGTTATTTTCTTCCACCTTGTCTAATATAGACGGTTTGTATATTAGATTATGACATTTTATTTCTCGAAGCTCATGTTATTTTGGTCATTTTAAACTCCTTTCCCATTTTTCCTTTTTTTTTTTTAAATGAGTTTGTAATAGTTGTTTTCAAGTCTTTGTTTTGTAATACCACTGTTTTATTCAGGAATATTTCTATTGATAGTTTTTTTTGCTTGTTTTGTTTTTCTGTTTGGTTGTGGGTCACATTTTCCTGCTAATTTACATAGCTGGTAAATTTTTACTTCCTTGCCTTTGGGTTTTTTTGCTTCATTATAAAATTGGTTTTTAGACTGCTGGTGTGCAACATCAATCTTTACTTTTCTGCTTCGGGGTAAGGAAAGCCTGCTTGATCCTATCACAGACACCTTTAGCATACATGGACCCACTATAGACACTGCTGATTCATTGTTGTTTTCATTATAGAGCATGTCATTAAGGTCTCTCTGCATGATCTTCTCCAGGTCTTCCTGGGCCCATGTTAAATGGCAATTGTGGTGCTTTTCTTCTGACTGTCTTGGTCTAAAGGGAAAACTTCTTTTAACAAAGAAGGATATTAGCCAGAAGGACAGCTCATTTTTGTTGGAGGCTGTGTTGCAGGAAAGTCTATGATGGTATGTCTAAAACCAAACCATTCTGAGTGCCTCTAAGGTGTCATCTCCAGAAGCAGGGAATAATAGAGAACTTTGATTGGATTTTAGGCACTGTGAATGTTATACTATTGAATATTTAGATTTCTTTTTTTAAATTTCATCTTTTGAGACAGGGTTTCTCTGTATAGACCTGGCTGTCTTGGAACTCATTCTGTAGACCAGGATGGCCTTGAACTCACAGAAATCTGTTGCCTGTTTCCTGAGTTGTGGGATCACAGGTGTGCATCACCACAACCTGGTGATTTTTGTCCCTTTTTAGACTCTAGAGCTTTGTTCTGGGAGGAAATTACAAGAGATCATCTGTATCCCTGTATATTTGTTTTTAAGCATTTCTCAGGGCAGGGTAGGTGTAAGGCAGTGGTTCCCATCCTATGGGTCTCACCCCCTTTTCAGGGGGTGTCAGACGACCCTTTCATAGGTGTTGCCTGAGACCATGAAAAAAACACAGGTATTTATATTTTGATTCATAACAGTAGCAAAGTTACAGTTACAAAGTAGCAAGCAAAACAATTTTATGGTTGGGGTTATCACATCATGAGAAACTGTATTCAAATTGGGGTCACAGCATTAGGAAGGCTGAGAACCACTGGTTTAGGGTAACTTTTTTGCTTAGGATAGGTCAGCCATCTTAGTTACTTGGTATAACGCTCCTGAGATTATTCAGAGTGCTTTGGATTTTCAATATTTACTCCATGTATGTACTGCTCCAGACTTGAAATATCTCACAGCTCCTTTTTTTTTTTTTTGTTTTAGCCTGCTATTGTGGAATGTCACCATATACTTGTAGGGTTTACCATTAGTAACATACTTGTGGGTTAGCCTTGAAGGTTTCTAGAGATAACTTCTCTAAATAGCTCCCTCCTCTCAACCAGTGCCTTAGGAATTGCAGCTGCTGTTGCCTCCTGGAGTTGCAGTCTTTTGTGCTTCCTCAGGTCAGGGAGACCACTTTCTGCATACTGATCTGCAGATTATCTCCACACAGGAAATGAAAATGATGGTAGGGCTCACATTGTTTTTCTTTTTTAGGGATTTTAGTTTATAGTTTATTTTCTAATGTTGGAAAAGACATTTGATAGATGTTTTCCACTTTTCTAATTATTTTGCAGGGGAAGGTTAATTAGTGCCAGTTACTGAAATTGGCTTAAAGCAGAAATCCGCCTTTCTTGTTACTAGAAAGGTAAATGTAGCTGAAAGAAAATATATAATAGGAAGAGAGAAATCATGATACCTGAATGTGGGCAGTATTGATGAAACCAGGACAGTTGCATCCATCTGGTTACACTGCTGTATAAATTACACTTTTGGGTTGTGTGGTGAAAGCATGTAGAGACTGCATAGAACCTCATCCTGATTGATCAGATAAGGTGAGGCCGAGTAAGTCATTGAAGATGATGTCATGGTTTTTATATGACTTACCATTTTAGTGCGGTTAGTAACTCCCTTTCGTTAGGATTTGGTAAGACCTGAGGTGCATGTGAAGATACTTTTGTGGTGTCAATCTGAAGTACTGTTCACTGCAGAAGTCCACACTCCATCTTTTGTAAACGTTTTTAAAAAGTCTATGTTTGCCATCAGGACCTGTAAAGGCACTGTAATTCTAAATACCAGAATAAATGTCAGGGGGAACCTTTCCACTCTTTTAAGAATACAAAACCTAGTGTATGGGAATTCCTTAACCTCATGGCAGTCTTTGTATAAGATAGTCATTACAAAATAATAATAATAATAATAATAATAAAAAAGCCGGGCGATGGTGGCACACACCTTTAATCCCAGCACTCAGTGAAGCAGAGGCAGGCAGATCTCTGTTCTAGGCTATCTACAGAGTGAGTTCCAGGACAGCTGAGGATACAGAGAGAAACCATGTCTTGGAAAACCAAAAAAACGAACAAACAAAATACCAAACAAACCAGAGTTCTAGCTATTCAGATAAACAGGAGTGATTACCAATTGCATAGTGTGTTTTGTGTGTGTGTGTACGTATTCAGGAAAGCAAAACCTATTTACTATGGTGCAGACTCCTTAGGATGAAATTAGTCCTGAAATGGTAGCAGCAGATATAGCAAGCAGCAGATATAGCAATACTTTTTAGGCTATAGAGCATCAACATATTTCATCATTGATGTTCATTCGCCTTCCTATATTGTTCACTTGTGTTCAGTTTCCTATATCATTAGAGAAAGAAAGCGTTTGTGCTTTTAACTATTAATGGTAGTCTTCCCATGGAGAAACTACAACCTGTAAGGCACAGACTAAGCCAAAAGTGTCTTACCTTTAACTGATTTTCTGTGCTTGATTCTCTTGAATCCAGCAAGGTTTTAGAAGAGAAAAATAATGATTTTATGATTTCCTTTTCTTATTTGAGACACAGAGTCTCATGTATATCAAGTTGGTTTCAAACTTAATATGTGACCAAGGAAGACCTTGAACTTCTCTTTTTTATACATCTCAAGTGTTTGAATTACAACCCTGATTTAAGCAGTTCTAAAGTTCAAACCCAAAGCTTTTTGTATAGTAGGGAAGCATTCCACCAAGTGAGTTACACCCAAGAGATCATTTTCATAGCACTGTGAAAAGGCAAAACACAATAATTAACTTCGAGTAATATGGTTGAAATTCCACATTATCTCTATTCATTTCATTAAAGTGCTTTAAATGTTTTCTTATGAGACTGGAGAGATGGCTCAGATGTTAAGAGCATCGACGGCTCTTCCTGAGTTCCTGATTTCAATTCCCAGCAATCACATAGTGCCTCACAACCATCTATTAATGAGATTTGGTGCCTTTTTCTGGCATGCAGACATACATGCCAGAGCACTGTATCTTAAAAAAAAGTTTCCTCATATTTTCAAGTGTTCACAACTGCTTGTCTTATTGAATTTTGCGTTATCTTGTACCCTAATTAAATGTACTTTATATGTTTCTATATTTCTTGATATTATGAATATGTATTAATATACAATTTTTATCTATTAATTTAAATAGAATTTTTACTAAGAAAAATTAAGTTCTGGTCTTTTATTTATCGCTAAAATGTAAACTCCTCTTTTATCTTTTTTTAAATCAGTAATTATCCCAGAAATAAAGACTATTCTGTAGGCCTTAGTAGGTTTACATTTTCATTTTATTTTCTTGACTGTAAATATTAGATGTAAAATTCATTCTGCATGATGGAATAAAAGGGTTTGAAACTCATGCTTGAATAAATTAAAAGTGCTTTAAAATATTTATATTTTATGTGTCTTGAGTGTTTTGCCTGCATGTGTGTTTATGCACCATATGTGTGCCTGATGCCTGTGGAGGCCAAAAAAGGGTGGCAGATTCCGGAGTTACACAGTGGTAAGCTCCCATGTGGATGCTGGAAGCTTAACCTGGGTCTTCTTCAGAAGCAGCCTGTGCTTTTAACTGCTTGGACAGCTCTCTAGCCTTAAAAGTGCTGCATTTAGACAGGATCATTTAATAATTTCTGTATTATATGTACATAGTTGATTATTACAGTGTGTGTGTGTGTGCGCACACACACACATACTGGTGTTTTGCCTGCTTGTATGTCTGTATGAGGGTTTCCAGTACCCAGGATCTGGAGTCACAGTTGTGAGCTGCCATGTAAGTGCTGGGAATTGAACTCAGGTCCTCTGGAAGAACAGCTGGTGCTTTTAATTGCGGAGCCATCTCTCCGGCCCTTGTTATAGCATTTCTTGGTAAGGAAACTAAGATAAACCATTTTATGGAAAAGTTTATAAAAGTTGAATTATAGGCTTCATGCAGTCAGTGTTCATTCCACATATGTTTTGTGATAGCATATTCTCTACTTGGTATTAATATGTTAAGGTGACAGGAACAGGGTCTTTTGGAGGATTATTTTTAGGAGATTTTAGGTAAATTATCTGTACCCTGGGTGGTGGTATAAAGTAATTCAGTGGTCGATCTTGGCTAAAAAGAAAGCAGAAACAAAACCTAGGAAGTTTGGAGAACTTCAACTTTAGTAGTTAATTTTAGGTGCTTTTAGAGTGTCAGTTTCTTTTTTTTGACTTTGTATGTTGTGAAAATGTTTGAATTTGTACATTGGCTTTGTGATATTATTGATAAAGCTGTTCGCTATGGTTTAAACACTGGTCTAAGTTTTCCCATATTAGACAAAAGGCCAATTATACCTCATTTTTGTTGTTCGTAGTCTTTACTCTTTAAAGTCACTGGCCTTTAATTTTTATTAGATAGCCTCTTTTAAAGAAAGTAGTTATATTGGGAATGGAGGTAATGTATCAAACTTTCTAAACGTAGTAAGGAAGATATTTCATAAACATGATTAAAAACTTTGGAGCATTGTTAATAACAATTCAGTTCAAACCTCTACTGTTCAAATAGGAGAAATACTTCCCAGTTTTTCATGGTTGTGTCCGGTGTAGATGTAGACCTCAGATAGTTTGCCCTTTCTTTCGTCTGTGGCATTCCAGTCGTTGTGCAGAATGGTACTATGAACAGCTTGACTCAGGAGTTAAGCTCCATGGTCATTTCTAATGAAGAGGAAATTAACTGTGCAAGATATTTTTTCTAAATGACTTGCAATGTCCTGTTTGCCGCTTAATGGCTTTTACAGAACTAAATGCTCACAGTTTGCACACTGTGAGAACATTCCTTAAAGGAAGGAAAAAATTTTTGAAGCAAATTTAATATATAATGATGTATCATGACCAAGTTTTTTCATTGTACATTTGTTGTCTGAAATGAAAGTAAATATTAATTACAAAAGATAATGCAGCATTTAGGCAACTTTTTACTTTAGCTTTTATTTTCTAGGCACACGGGATTCATAAAATGACTTTTCTGACTCTTAAGGAGTCTTTTATGTATTTTAATGGTACTTGGTTTTTGGATTTTATTGTTATGATATTTACTGTTAACTCAGAGACTTTGAATACACAGAAAGCATACATTGCTTTGTTTCAGAATGTGGGATGGTATAGATTGAACAGAGATGAAAAGAAGTTTACTTACATTAGAGGTAATACATATATATATCTGGAAAGGTACCCTCTGTATATGCCAGTTGCCCACTCATATATCATACATATATCTTTTGCATCTTTGGTGCTGTGTATAGAATCTAGTGCCTTCTGCATTCTAGGCAAGAGCTACCTGTCATTGTATCTCTGAGGCATGAGCCCGACCTCCCCTCCTACTTTATTTCTGTATTTGGAAACAGGGTCTTAAAGTTACTCAAGTTGATCTTGATCTCAGTTTAACCCGGCAGGTCTTGAACTTGGGGTTCTCTTGCTTAACCTCCTGTGGTGTATACCTGGATTGTAGGCATGTATCACCAGGCCTGTCTAATTCATGTATTCCCTTCATATTTCGTTCTTAGGAAAACTAGTTTTGGTAGAATTTTGCTTTGTTGCTTTTGACTAGGGTACTTTTTTTCAAGTGAATATAAAAGGGTAGGGAGCATTTAAAATCAAGGTACGGCCTTCATTTTTATTTTGTAGAAAGAATGTTTTGATATCTGGAAAAGGAAAAAAATATCTTAAGTTTTATAACATTGGCCTTCGTAGCCTAAAAACATCTGGTTTGTAACATGAAAGATTACTACCCATAGTCTTCCCTTACTCTTTCTGGATGCAGGTTTTTAAATAATCTGAAATTGTCAGATTTAATTTTATATTATGTATTATAGCAAGTAAAAATTGGTACGCTTATGACAGGATATGACCTGTACCTCAGAGGAATTGGAGTTTGGACAACCTTCATGGATGCTATCAAAGGGTGCTGCTGATTTGGTTCCCTGGAGAACATGAGATTGCCATGGCAACATATGCTCTTTGAAGGGAGAAATCCTGGCAGAGTGGTTGGAGCTTTTGAAGTGCTGGTTGTGTTGATAGGAAAGGGTCCAGACAGCAATAAGCACACAAATGTAGGCCAGCAGTCAAGGAAAATAAGCATTTGGTTTTTAGCTTTAACTCGAGGACAAGTACCTTTTAAGTTTGCCTCTTAATTCTGGTATTCCGTAAAAACAAATATTTGTATGAGATTTTCCACATATACACTGTTTCAAGAACAAGTTTCTATGTATATACCATATGTATAAAACTAGTGTGGTAGTATACATCCTAGTATTGTTTGTTTCTGATATTAAAAGATAAAAAAATCACAAGTTCCCCCATTTAGAATTCAGTGTTGTTTAAAAACTAGTGGTAAAAATAAACTCTTAAGCTCTGATCTTTGTGTAGTTGTTACCATCCTTGTACTAGTATAGTAGTAACCTTACGTTCCACACTGAATTTTAGCTTTAATTTGCATTTTTGCTCTGTGGCTCTTCATACCTGTTTCTGGGTCCTTACTCAAATAAGCCTTCTGAGTATGGTTTCATTTTTACTGTGTCTTTAAATGCTGTTTGGGTTTCATTTTTTCTACTAAGCTTTGCTTCAGGAAATCTCTTCCTTAAATTTTTTTTTTTTTTTTTTTTTTTGTGCTAGGAACTGAACTTGGGCCTCTGCAAGAGCAGCAAGTTCTCTTAACCACTCTCCAGCTCTCCTTACCTTATTTTCATACTGAATCACTTAGAACTTTACATTATTTTATGCTTTTAAAAGTGTGTTATATGTTCGTCTTAAATTACTTAGAAATTTATACACTCTGACCTTTTAATAGGTTCATGTGCAGTTAATATGTGGTAAAACTAGTTGATTGATGGTTCAGTTTTAAGTATGTTACTGATAAAAACATCGTATTCAAACAGTAGATTATTTTACTTTTAGTAAGGTCTGTAGGCAATCTCCGTAGTGAACTCAGTTAAGTATGCTTTTAACACTTAGTCCTAGGATTGACAACCTGTGTACAGTTTCAGTTGCTTGTCTAAACTGAAGATTCTAGCAAATAATTTTCGAGTGGTGAAGAGTCATACATAACCAACCATTCTAAATGCTTAGCAGAAAAGCTGATTTACTATGTGTAGTAGAATTCGATAGGGTGGTAGTCATCGCTTGATGCTTGACTACCATTCCTTTTTTTATTGTTTGTTTTTGTTTTTTGAGACAGGGTTTTTCTGTAGCTTGGGAGCCTGTCCTGGGACTAGCTCTTGTAGACCGGGCTGACCTCGAACTCACAGAGATCCACCTGCCTCTGCCTCCCGAGTGCTGGGATTAAAGGCATGTGTCACCTCTGCCTGGCTTGACACTGTCAATTTTTTTTTTGACACTGTCATTCTTGAGGATAAGTATTTTGTCAGTTCTCACTGTTCTGGGTTCCACATATTTCAGTAGCTGATAAGCTACTTTTGATAAGTTCATTTTATTATTATTATCATCTTTTAAATTTATTTTTAAAGAAATAAATGCTAGGAAAATGATTTCTGGAATTTTTCACTCAGTGTAAAATTTAGTGTATAAATTTCATGACATAATACAAATATATATATCATTGCATGTTACTTATATATATTGTTCACTACTCTTTCTTGTTTCTCTCCCAGTTTTCACTGGTTATCTTCCTCTTTACCATGTTCATGTTCTGTGTATAAATCTAGAATCTGTGAGAGAAAAGGTATTTCTCTTTCTTTCCTCAGAGAGTCCCAATACCTTTTTTACAGTTAGGTCTCATACATGAGAGAATGTTCATCCCTATAATAAAGTCAACTTGATCATAATTGTGACTTTTGCGTGTTACTAATTCAAGTTTGCTTTATTTTATTGAGATTTTTTTACATAGGTCCAAAATAATCTATAATCCTTTTTTAAAAGATTTATTTCTTTATTATGTATGCAGTGTTCTGTCTCCAAGTATGCCTGCGCGCCAGATCTCATTACAGATGGTTGTGAGCCACTATCTGGGTGCTGGGAATTGAACTCAGGACCTCTGGAAAGAGCAGCCTGTACTCTTAACCACTGAGCCATCTCTCCAGCCCCCATCTTTTTTTTTTTAAGGCATGTCCTTTTGTTTGTTTGTTTGTTTTTTTAATCAGTACAATACTGGTGTTAGAACCATTCTATAGAATGAGCTTTGCAGTGTTCTCTTATTTTATGAAATGGTTTTAAGGGTATTGAGGTTATTTCTTTAAAAGTTTGGTAGAATTTGGTAGTGAATTTGCTGGTTCTGTGCTTTTCTTTGTTGGAGAACTATTAGTACTATAATTTCATTGTTCATTATAGATCCATTTATGTTGTTTATGTCTTCTTAATTGGTAGGTTATATGTGTTCAGGAATTTAGAAATTTATTTTTTTCTAGATTGTTCTATTCTTTTTTTAATAGAGGTTTTCAAAGTATTCCTAGTGGTCCTTGGATTTTATAGCTATCTGTTCTAATGACTGTCTTTTTATTAAATTTGTGTTTTTCTTTTAGTTTGTTTGGCTAAAGGTGTTTCAGTTTTATCATTTCAAAGAACTGACTTTGTTTCATTGATTCTTTGTGTTTTTTTAGTTTCCATTTCTTTAATTCCTTCTCTGATCTTGTCTTTTCTATTTACTTATTTGGTTGACTATTTCCTGATAGTCTAAGGTCTAAAGGCATACCATTAAGTAACTTACTTGAGATCTTTCTCTCTTTTTTAATTATAGTACTCAAGTTACCATAGAATTGCTTCAGATTGATCCTAAAGGTTCTGATAAATTGTGTTTTTATTTTTATTTCATCTTAGAAACTTCAAAATTCCTTCCTTGATTTCTTCAGTGTTTGGTATTCAGTGATTTTGTTGTTTAGTCTCTATGTGTGGGTGTAGCTTCCTTAGTTCATCTTGTTCTTCTCTTCCAGATTTATTCTATTATGGTTTGATAAAATATAAGAAATTTATAGTATTTAATATTATGACATGCATTATGGTCTGCATTTGATATAATTTAGAGAATATTTCATGGCTGTTGAGAAAAATTTGCATTTCAAAACTGTTGGATGGAATATTCTGTAGGTGTTTAATAACTTTAGTTTATCTCTAAAGTTACTTGTTGAATTTTTTTTAAATATAGGCATGTCTATGGATAAGAGTTGGGTATTATGTCGGTCACTATATTACATATTATAATATATATCTTATTTAGTATATTATGTAAAATATGTTATTATACTTGGACCTGTTCCTCTTGGAGTCTAGTAGTGTTGTTTTATGAAATTAGCTACATCAATGTTTGTTTGTATGTTTGTAATTGTTTCATTTTCTTGGTGGAATATTTCCTTTATTCTTTAATTTTCCAATTTCTACCTTGTTAGGTAGGAATATAGTTACTATTGCTTTTTTGATTATTCTGTATTTTTGTATTATGAATTAATCTTTAACTTTTAGTTTGTGTCTTTGTCAGTGAGGTGTGTTTCTTTTAGACAACAAAATAGTTGATCTTGAGTTTTAAATCCAAGTAGCCCATTTCTGTTTATTGGAGAGTTGAAGCTATTTACATCTAAGGATACTGTTGCTAATGGTCTGCAGATTTCTTTATTTTGTTGGTTGTTTTGCTCTTTGGTTCAATTGCTTTTTTTTTTTTTTACATTAAAGGTTTGCTGAGTGGGTGATGAATTCTTTTCTAATTCTCCCTTATCTATTAATGAAATCTGTTCATTCTTTTGCGCTCATGGACATAGTAGAAGTTTTGCTGTTTTGATTCAGTAGAAATGATAGACATTAACATAGTTTTAAGCAAAACTGCTGCATGCACACAAAATACAGTTCCCATATTTGAAACTAGTTAAATTTGGAATTAAGATTTTGGTTTTTTCTTTTTCCAATCTGAATAAAGAGAAAGGTGAAAACCAGCAGTGAAGTTTAATTCTTACTTTGTAAAAGTTATTCGCGTGTATTTTATTTATAGAAACTTTAAGCTTCACTTTTTAGTTTTTAAAGTAATTAAGCTTGGAAAAGTATTTAAAATAAGAATTAAAATCAGATCTCTGGTTATATTAGTTGGAAGGTACAGTGAATGCCTGGTCCTTAGGAAACTGCCATGATCTATATTTGTTAATTTTTTATTTTTTTTGGTCTTTTTGGGACAATGTCTTACTATGTGACTCTGGTTGTCCTTGAACTTGCAGAGATCTGCCTGCCTCTGCCTACTGAGTTCTGGAATTAAAGGCACGTACTACTGCATCTTGCTGTAATTGCATATTTTTATAAGTATTGTGTTTTTTTTCATTTTTATGTATTGTATTATTTTCTTTGGTTATTTTTTGATTTTTAGAGAAAGGATCTCATGTAACTCAAGCTAGTCTTGAATTCACTAGGTAGCAAAGGATGATCTTGAACTCCTGATCCTCCCGTTCCCAATTCCTGAATGCAGTATTATAAGTGTGCATCACCATGCCTGATGGGTGATGTTGGGGATCAAACCTGGAACCTTCTACATGCTAATAGTACTCTGCTAGCTGAGCCCATCCCCATGCATTTTTTTCTTAGTTTGCCAGTTTTTAGTAATTCTCCCCTAGTTTTTGAACATTTAATTTTTGTGGTGTAATCTAGCATTCTAAAAATTGACCTTAGACTAATCAACTATCTCAGATTTATTAAAAATCACATAATGGGCACTTAAGCGATGTCTCAATGGCTAAGAGCACTGGCTGCTTTTACAGAGGACACAGGTTTGGTTTACAGTACCTTCATGGTGTCTCACAACTATAACTCCACTTCTAGAGGATCTGACACCTTCTGTCTGGCCTAAAATTATTGTTGTTGTTGTTATTACTTTATTTTGATTTTTCCAGACAGGGTTTCTCTGTGTAGACTGTCTATCCTGGAACTCACTGTATATATCAGGCTATCCTCAAACTCAGAAATTAGCTTGCCTCTGCATCCTGAGTGTTAGGATTAAAGGTGTCTGCCACCATGCCAATCCATACATTTTTCAAAAATTATTTAAAAAAATGTCAAAGACTATATGTAAAGAGTCTTGGATGTATTTCTCACCTGTACTGTGGAGGACAGTTCCTAGGTTTGTCAGAGCTCCCTTTCTAAGTCATTTCTTTGTTTCTGGGTATGAATATAGTAACTTAATTCTCTTTCAGGTGAGTTCATATCATGTACTAGCAATGTTTATTTGAAAAAATATAAAAATGGTCTATGTAATCTTTGAGTATTAATGTCAATGACTGAACTAAAGGAATTTCAAGTAATTAAGCAATAGAAGTAATTTTTATATAAAATGCACTTAGTTTTGAGTTAAAATTGATAGTGATTGGGGGCTGGAGAGATGGTTCAGTGGTTAAGAGCATTGCCTGCTCTTCCAAAGGTCCTGAGTTCAATTCCCAGCAACCACATGGTGGCTCACAACCATCTGTAATGAGGTCTGGTGCCCTCTTCTGGCCTGTAGGCATACAGACAGAACATTGTATACTAAATAAATAAATAAATAAATAAATAAATATTAAAAAAACAAAAAAATTGATAGTGATTATAAAATATTTAAATGAACTGAATTAAGCCTCATATACCAGCATAATGAATATTCTTCTAGCCTATACTACTGTGAAAATATTATTTTAGAAAATGCAAAAGGAATATTTAAAGTTTCCTGTTTGATTTTTTTGATTGTAGGGTAAGATTGGTCTGTGAAGAAATATTCATAAAATAATATTTGGTGTTGGACAGAGCACAGCTTCCTAATTTAATGATTTCTATGAAGTTCTTTAAATTCTTGGTTCTTGTTTGAGCTTTTCTTTAATGAGCTACTTCTCCTGTGTTTGTAGTTCTGTCTAGTTTATTGAGTAAGAAAACTTGTCTGCTAAGAACCAGATGTGCCACTTTCCTAATTGTGATCCTTTTAGTTTGAACGTGAACTGTTCCTGGAAGCTCACTTGTATGAACACATGGAACCCAGGTGGTGGTTCTGCTTGGGAGGTTGTGGCGCATTTAAGATATGGACCCTGGCTGGCAGAAATAGGTCCCTGAGGGAGTGCCACTGAAAGTTGTAGTTGCTTCTGGTTCTGGCTTTCATTGTCTGCTTTCTGGTTTTCTATGATGTGAGGAGCCATATGCTTCTTTACTGCCTTGACCTTCATTTTACCTCCCCTCATGATAGATCAATTCTCTCAGAAACTGTGAGCCAAAATAAGTCTTACTCTACCAAATACGTTTTTACCAGGTATTTGTCATAATATCATGAGAAGTAATTTAAGCAGCCTGGGTTTTTTGTTAGCTCACACATGCAACCATTGGTCCCAGAAGTAGGGAATCAGCTGGTTAGAATTTGGTGTCGGTTCATGAAAATTTATCAAAGGAGAGAGAGTATGTGCCATACAGGATGTAAATTAAAAGAAATTTAGTTTAAAAAGAAATTTAGGGATAAAGCGTCAATTATTTTTGTTTCTCTGTCATAAGTTTTGGGATAGGACAAGTACTGTATCCACAGAGTGCCTAGCCCTTTTCTGCCCTAGGGATTTTCTGTACTAGGCATTGAACCCAGGAATTTGTTCATGGTAGGGTAGTGCTCTATAAGTGAGGCACAGTCGTAGCCCAAGCATCAGAATTTCATTCTTTGGAGGTTTGCTTTCTATGGGAACTTGAATTTTTCAACCATGATGGCATTGCTGGAAAAGTGGGAGTGTTTTACTTTATGCCAGTGTAATGGAGAAAATTGTTAAATAAATTGTCAATCAGTTCAACTACAAACTGGCTACTAATTGGTTATAGTTTTGATCTGTTTCTTGGTTTCGATTTTACTTGGAGACAGTGGAAAAACTTGACTCCTGTTATTTTCATTTGGGTCTATTTACATTATCCTTATAGAACCATCTTGAGAGGAATAAAATTGCTTTTCAGTCACTTTAATACAGGTGGGAACTCTGGACATACACTGATATTATGACTATGGCCTTTTCTCGGAGTGGGGGCATTTATAGAGATCTTTACAAGAATCCCAAACTGGCCTTTAACTCTAAGTGATCTTCCTGCAACTTCTTGAGTGCTGGGATTACAGGTGTGAGCTACCATGTCCGGCAAATTTTCTTTTTACTACTGGCAGTGGAAAGGTGTTGGATTAGATGGCATCTAATTTATGTCTTGTGATAACTACAATTCTATGGTTGAAGAATAGGGGGAAAAGAGACCTGATAAACTGTAGGAAGATATGATTTGATTTTGGATATTGAAGTTAGTGTTGATGGATATTGGGCGCACACAGAAAAATAATGGTGTTACCATTAATTGAGAATAAGGACAACTGAAGGAGAAGCATGATCTGTTTTGAGCTTTGAGAAATAAGATATAGAGAATACACTCTGATTTGGGATTTATCTGGAGATAGTTGCCAAGTATTGGAAATATACTCTTTTATTTTTTAAGATTTGTTTATATATTTTATGCATATGAGTGCTCTATGTGCATATGAATCTGCATGCTAGAAGAGGGCATTGGATTCTGTTATAGATGGTATGAACTACCATGTGGTTGCTGTGAATTGAACTCAGGGCCTCTAGAGGAGCAGCCAGTGCTTGTAGGCCCTTGGATGATACTCTTTGAGATGCTCATGAAGATGTGAACTGAAAATAGCCATTTGAAAGCTACTTGATGATGTTTGAAATCAGTGATTGGATTGACTTTAGGTGAAGAAAAGATTAAAAATTCTTTGTAGGAAGATAGGTTTACAAGCCCAAAGAGATGAGCCAATCCGGAGTCTGCTCAAGGGCCTAGCAACTGGTGCTGTCTGAGGTCCTGATTTTGCTTAGCCAATGAGGGGCGACTACGCAACATCAACGGATCTGAGCACAGCTTGTGTGCTGGGATGAGTGTATTGCTGAATAACGAGTCTGCTTTGCCACTTTCTTGACTGCCAGAGTCTGTGCCGTTCGTTGACTCTGTGTCTTCTCTCCTCCTTCCTCCCAGGGAGCCAGTAGGACCCAGCTACAACTATTCTTTCCACAGTCTCTCTGTTCCTCACCTCTAAGCAGGCTCTCATACTGTTTTCTATACTATTTTGAAACCAACTTTTAGTTTCCACACTTAAATGAGAATTATGTGGTGCTTTTCTTCATATTTGATTAATAAATCTTCTGATTTTGTTCATTTCGTCACAGATTTTGGACTTTTATGGCTGAAGAATATTTTATTGTATATATAGGCCACATTTTCTTTGTTAGGTGAATAATATCCTTTGTATATATAAAAACATTTCATTAACTATTTATTGTTGGAGATATAGGTTGACTGAATATTTTGATTACTGTGACAAGTGTGATAACAAACATATTATTTATTTATTATGTATATAACATTCCTTCCATGTATGTTTGCATGCCAGAAGAGGGCACCAGATCTTATTATAAATGGCTGTGAGCCACCATGTGGTTGCTGGGAATTGAACTCAGGATCTCTGGAAGAACAGTAAGTGCTCTTAACCTCTGAGCCATCTCTCCAGCCCCCGCAAACATTTTTTTAAGGATTTATTTATTTAATTATGTGTACAGCAATCCTTCCATGTGTGCCCGCATGCCAGAAGAGGGCACCAGGTCTCATTACAGATGGTTGTGAGCCACCATGTGGTTGCTGGGAATTGAACTCAGGACCTCTAGAAGAGCGGTCAGTGCTGGGATTAAAGGCTTATGCCACCGTTGCCTGGCCTTAGTCTTTTGTTTCTTAAGTTTAAGATGCAGTACTTGTAACATTTATGATAGCTGATCAATAACTAAATAAAGGGTTATAGTGATAACCAACTTTCAAGTTTAATTTTTTCACAAACTTCATTATGAAAAAACATGCGAATAAAAGAATTATATACCAAATTTAAAATTGAGTTTTTAAGAAAGCCTTTTTTGCTTCTGAATTGAAGTTTCTATTAGTTTTCATGACTAGTCAGTGAGATTTAAGAGAATAGACAAAGAATGCAGAAAATAAACTTGGAGTCAGAGAACTAAGAGTCCAACTTTGGGCCAAAAATAGGACAATTTGAGCATTAAACAAGAGGACTTCAGTGGTTTGAGATTCATGCATTTAAACATATGAGTGTGTAGTGACTCAAAAAATGGCTGATACATTTTTGTGTATGTCCCTGGAAGTGTTAAATAACAAAAAGTTCTAATCAGAAAGATTCAAATTGGGAAACTTGGCAGGATACATAAGTAAGTCCTTGTCCACTCACAATCTCAGTAGAAAGATGTGAGGAGACATGCTTGTAAGGACAGTAGTGATGATGTAGAGCTGGTCCCAAATCTAGGAAGATCTTAAGTTGAGACCTTTGATTGAATTACATCTACAGAGACCCTAGTTCCAAATAAGGACTCATGAGCAAATACTCCATGGTTAGGTCTTGGATATAGTTTTTTTTTTCTGTCATTTTGAGAAACAATTTACTTTCTGTAGCAGTGCTCTAATTTAAAAGGCACAGTAGGCAGTGACAGGATCTTGTCTTTATTTGGGTCCTGTTGTGAACTAATAGGTTGTAAGATGAAAACATTCTGAGATGCTATACATGTAAACACTGGATATGTAGTAAAGTGTAAACTCTTTTCATTGTGGTGTTTTTTATATAAAGAGTTGTAGGTAAGTACTGTTTGCAGTTGTTGTATGGTGATTTATTGGAGGTTCTTCAGAAGAGGTCCTAGACAATAGCCCATCCAGATTGTTTCTGTAAGTGAAGTTTTACTGAATCATAGCCATGCTTACTTGTTTATATGTATCTTGTGGTATTTTTCCCCCAAATAAAAAGACTGGGATAAGCTGGACGGTGGTGGCACATGCCTTTAATCCCAGCACTCGGGAGGCAGAGTCAGGCGGATCTCTGTGAGTTCGAGACCAGCCTGGTCTACAAGAGCTAGTTCCAGAACAGACTCCAAAACCACAGAGAAACCCTGTCTCGAAAAACAAAACAAAAAAAAACAAACAAACAAACAAAAAAAAGGCTGGGATAGTAATGTGGCGTGGACACTTGGGCCTTGCAAAAGACCTAAAATAGTACTTTTTAGATCATTACAGAAAGTTTGCTGGCCCCTGAAACAGATAAAATGTGGTACTACGAGTTGTCTGATTTTTTTTCCCCATCAAATATTAAAGTTTAAACTAGGAAAATCTAAATAAAAATATGAACAGAGTTTTCTCCATATAAATTATTCTGTTCTATCAGGAACAATTTGTTTCTTATAAATCTGAAATTAATAATGATGAGATACTAACAGTTTTTAAGTCAGGGTAATGAGTTCATAAAGTACCTTATTTTGTTCTTATCTATTGTCTTAAATGTTTGTAATTTTATAAGCTAATTTGTACTGTGCTGTGAATTACTGTACAAGTGGAAAAGCTTTTGCAATATAACAGCAAAGTGCAAGCTTTGATACTTAAACCATAAGAAACTTATTTTACTATTAATTACTTATTTTTTTATTTTTTGAAGACAGGGTTTCTCTATGTAGCCCTGGATCTCTTGGAATTTGCTCTGTAGACCAGGCTGACCTCAAGCTCAGAGATCTTCCTGCCTCTGCCTCCCAAGTGCTGGGAATAAAGGTATGCACCACCACTGCCCCAATAAGAAACTTATATAAGTCATAAAAAATATGCCTGTTAGAAAAATTTGAAAAGGATACATGATATTTGTCATGGCAAGCCAACAAGCCAACCATTACAACTAGGTGCGAATAGGAAAACAATGGTTAAAAGTTACTGCTATTAAAAATTGATAATTAAAAACTTGAACACTCATGGATGCAAAGTTTGTGGCTGTGGTACTTGCCAGCTATAGTTGTTTGAATAATTGAAGTTGTTTGTAAAATTCAACAATAGGAACTAGTAAGCAAGTTTATTGGTAACTGTGAATGAAGTTTCTGTCATGTGTGTTTACTCTTTTATGCTTGACAGTTGTTGTATGCTTGTGTAGAGGCTCTCAAATTCGTCTCATCAGGGTTACTTTGAGGCTGCTGCATCCTATCCTTAGGGTTTTTGATTCATGGAGTTTCAGATGAGGCAGAGAATTGTATTTCTTGACAAATTTCCTCATAGTCTCCTATTACTGTCCGAAAGTACACCACTTTGATAATCACTGCCTAGTAATTAGGAGAAAGACAAAGTGAGTCCTTTGCATCCTGAGGACTCTGTGTTTGGTGTGTAGAGACACTTTACCATTTGGATCATGATCACTTGGATGTGTGTTTAAAGACGACATTTGTTTTATAGAGGCTCATTGAGAACCTCTGTTTTTTGTTTGTTAAACAACATTAACTCATAATCTGAATAAAAGTAGCTTGTTTGTATACTATACTATTTATATAGATCAAAATAAACTTAGCAGTACTGAAACTATAAAAATAGGTAATATAAAAATAACTTTATTAATATAGAATTAAATATAAGAAACAGATTTTGGTAAAATTCATTTGAAATGCAACTAATTTAATCTAAAGTTCAATACTGTGGTTCAGGAATATTATAATCTTTGCTTTTTAAAATAATCTTTCCAATTAGTCCCCTACATTACTAATTAAATATTAAAAACAAAATATCTTGTCTATTCCCATAAAGAATAGTGTTCCCTTAGGCTTCTTTGGGCCTGCAGGAAACATAGGCCAACACTGCCTGGTAGACTTTCAACAGTGATGAAGAGCTGTTTTAAAATCTGTTCTGTCAAATAAATGTTGCTGTTGAGTGCATGCAATGTCACTAATGTGACTGAACTGAATTTTAATTATTTAAAATTTATGTTTGAGTAGGCACACTTGGCTGGAGGCCACCCCATTTGACAGCTAGGCAGTTTACAATGACTTATCTCTTGAGTTATTAATATATTAATACTTTTCCAAAAGAATATGCAGTGTTTAGTTTGCTGACATTTTGCTGACACTCAGTTTTGATCGTTGTCTTGTTTACTTTGAGTAACATTTTTATTAACCATAGCATTTTAATTTACTTTCTTGTGCTTTATATACTAAAATGTCTTTAGGATCAGCTGATAACTAGATTAAAGTTTATTGTCAGGAATGCTAATATTTTACTCATTTTTTGAAATTGTCATGTAATTCTTTTGTATATCAATTTCATTTCATTTTCGTTGAATTTTTAAAAAAATAGTTTTTACACTGACCTACAGTTTTTGTCTTTCTTCCTTTCTTCTATCTCTCTACTCCTCTCCCTTCCCTTCCTTTTCCACCCCTCCCTCCACTTCCTCTCCTTCATCTCATGCTAGGTACATACATGTTTTACTATCATGTCATAGGTGACATTACTTACTGTGTCATAGGCTTGTACCACCATGCTATCAGGTTTTTACATGTGTGTCTTGGGGCTTTGAGCTTGGTTCCTCATGTTTATGTAGCAACCACTTCACCAGCTCAGCCATCTCTCAAGTTCCAGGTTCCTGTAGTCTCTTGATTCAGTTTCTTAAGTGAATGTTGCCTTTTATTCTTGCTCTCTCTTTGCAACCTTTTTTCTTAAATGTATTAGTTTGCCAAGTACACAGATTTTCCAATTTAAGCAGCATTTCTAGGTTAGCTTTCTGACTGTAACATTCAAGGTAGAGGACATCTGGTGACTAATGACTTAATAAATGACTAGTCTTGGGTTGACCACCTAAGCACATTTCATCCCGTTGGTGGGTTATGAAAATATTCATTTGTAACTGGTATGAAACATAGCTGCTTAGGAGTGCTCATTCAACAGTACTGTGAGTGATTTTTGTACAAGGACACAGACTTCAGAAGTAACTAAATGGGTTCTCAGTGCCATCAACATTTCCTTTACTTTCAGTTTCATTAATAGCCATTTTTTGAGCACTTATAAGAATAAATATACAGTATTGCACAGCAATGCTTTGTAGGTGACTAGAAGCAGGTATAATGTTGTCTCTGAGGAGTTCGTAGTCTGAGCAGTAGGAGCCATATACCAGCAGCAATGGATTACAGTGATAAGTAGTTCTAATGGCTTAATAGTCATACCAATTAAAGGTTTAGAGCTGTTTCTATTCTTAAGACAGACTCTGTGACTTTGAGTCATTTTCATAACATACATAAATACCATTCTTTAAGAGGAGAATGGTATGGAACTTTATCGTATAATCCTAAGAAATGTATATAGTCAAGTCTGGAATAAAAATTTGAATAGGTAACAAAAAACTGTAGTTGTAGTGGTTGATTTATTCATGTGTGTGGCAAACCCATATGTTATGAAGATTGTTTTCCTATTCTTTCACCTAAAATATCTTTTATGACCTGACCTTAGTTTTCTTTTTATGTAAATGTGAATTTTGTTTTCTCCTTTAATAATAACTACTGCTCTTTTAGTCCTTGTCATAGAATCCTTGACATTTTATGTGGTTCTTTCCTTGTATTCATTCATTCTTTTTTCTGTACTTTAAACTTTCCCTTCGAATTTAATTACATTTGGACTTTGTTGCAGATATTTGAAGCAAGGATTTTATCTGTACATTTCTTACATAAGTTATTTTTTTAGAGTTTAGTTTATTTTAGAGTCTTTGTTGAAAAATATGTGCTAAAAAGCTTTATATCAATAATATTTAAATGATCAATCTGGAGAATAAGTATGTTACGTGTGTGAATATGAACAAAATATTTTAAACTCATTTCAACTATATATTTTGTGTGGAAGGTTATAATTATAATTACTTTGCTTCCATGAAATTAATTTTGTTGGTAAATCTGAAAATATAGGTTCTTTTGTTTCCTAGTTGAAGCAGTCACGTGTCTTTAGCCAGCATTTCTGTCCTATTAAATACTCAGTCACATTGGGACATCGGGATGAGTGAGTGCCTACTTAGTTTTTTTATTGCCACTTTCATTAAGATAGCCATCGTCTAAGGCAGCTCTTCAGAAAGGCAGTTGACAAGTTCATACTAATGTGGTTCTAGTGTAGTTAAAGGTTGGTATTCATGTAGTGATTTGGAAGACAGCATTTTGGGTTCAGATTTTATTTTCACTTTTATAAAACAATGTAAGCATGCAAACAGGACCAGGACCAGGTACACATATACCCTAAATTAGAAAATATCAAAAGTAAGATAAAACTACTGTGTTTCTGCTTATTTTAAGATGGTATCACTAATGTTTTATTGTGTATTTTTAAAAAAATTTTGTTTATTTTTATGAATGTTTTGCCTGCCTGTATGACTATGACCCATGTACATATAGTGCCCACGGAGAAGAGAGGAAAGTGTCAGATCCTCTAGAACTGGAGTTACAGATGGTGGTCGTGAGCCACCATCTGGGTGCTGGCAATTGAACCCAGGTTTTTTGGAAGTGCAGTCAGCGCTCTTTTATTTTTTTATTTTTTGAGACAGGGTTTCTCCGTAGCTTTTGGTTCCTGACCTGGAACTAGCTCTTGTAGACCAGGCTGGCCTCGAACTCACAGAGATCCGCCTGCCTCTGCCTCCTGAGTGCTGGGATTAAAGGTGTGCGCCACCACTGCCCGGCTTCCGCAGTCAGCGCTCTTAACTGCTGAGCCATCTCCATCTCTCCAGTCCAGTGTATATCTTTTCAAATGCATATACATGCATGCTTACATTTCTTTTTTTAAAAAAATATTTATTTATTTATTATGTATACAGTATTCTGTCTGTGTGTATGCTTGCAGGCCAGAAGAGGGCACCAGACCCCATTACAGATGGTTGTGAGCCATCATGTGGTCGCTGGGAATTGAACTCAGGACCTTTGGAAGAGCAGGCAATGCTCTTAACCTCTGAGCCATCTCTCCAGCCCCCATGCTTACATTTCTTTACCAAAATTGTAACATGCTATTGTATATAGTATTTCAGTTCCTGTTTTTTTTTTTTTTTGTTTTGTTTTTGTTTTTCTTTTTAAAAATTAGGAGCTCACTATGCTTTGGCTGGCCTGGAACTCACAGAGCTCCACCTGTCTCTGCCTTCTAGGTGCTAGGATTAAAGGTATGTATCACCTCACCCATTTTATCTGTTGATTTTTTTTTTTTAGGCTATCAGTTTCTTCTCTTCCATGCCAGCAGATTTTCCTTTTATGTAATACCCCTGCCAAAACTTAATACATTACGAATTAAAAAAAACCTGGAGACAGATTGAAGCACGATTAATATTCAGGGACTGAAATTGGGGTTCAACCTGAAGATCTGAAAAGCAAAATAGCCAGCCACTGGCTCTTACCTTGACCTCATTCTGCTGCCTCCAGAAATCCTCAGAATGAGACTGTGTCTGAGAGCTGACTCCTCCTGTTTTATAACCCTCTCTAGTTCTGGGATTAAAGGCGTGCACCACCTGTTTCTGTGTCAGACTAGTGTAGATACTGGATTAAAGGTGTGTGTTATTGTGGCCTCGTCTGTAAGGCTGGCCAGTGTAGCAGATTTTCTCTTTGAACTTCATGCAAGCTTTATTTATTAAAATAACAATGAAATATCGCTACAGCAGATATTGGTCATCAAGCTGAAAGATCAGAGGAGCAAAGCAGCCAAGCTAATAGAGATCCCTACGAAATCTTCAGACTGAAAAGAGTTCCTTTCTCATCCTGCCTTATATTCTTCTCTAGTGCTGGTATTAAAGTCATGTACCACCACTGCTTGACCTCTGTGGCTAACTAGTGTGGCTGCTGGGATTAAACGTGTATGCCACAACTGCTTGGCCTGTATGGCTGAGTAGTGTGGCTGGCTTTGCACTCTGATCTTCACGCAAGCTTTATTTATTAAAACACAAATAAAATATCACTATAATTTGTCTTGTTTCTCATTGCTGTAACAAAATTTCCTAAGAGAAGCAAATTAAGGTAGGGAGGATTTATTTGGCTCATTTTTAGGGGTCCTTTCTTTTAAAGTGGAGAAATCTTGACAGAATCCTTGGCTACAGGCTGGGTCTATCACACTTTGGCTTACCAGGAAGCTGAGACCCACAGACCCAGCTCTTCAAGGTCTGTCCCACAGTGGCCCACTTTACCAGCTAAGTCCCACCTCCTCAGGCTCCACAAACCTCCCCAAATGGTGCCACCTTAGATCAGCTGTTCAAACATATGAATATAAGGGAGAAGTTTACATTTATGTCTTCAGTTTTTTTTCGAGATGTGCATTTGCTGTTTAAGTCAATCCATTTTAAGATAACTCGTGGCGTTTAAGAATATTACTCTTAAGACCTTTTATATCTGACATATTCTTGGCCCTGCTCGTGGCATTGAGTTTTTTTCTTTCTTTTGCTGTATTGTCTGTGTTTTGGAGATGTTGGCAGAAGCAGAAGCAGATTTGTTCAGTTGCTTGCCATTGGTGGGTGCCATTTTTTTAGTTCATTCATGTATGTCTTAGATGTTCAATAGCAGTTAAAATATATATAGTGTCCCTGCTATAGTTCCTCTCAACTTAATGTGATAATTGTAAATGTTAAATGATTTTAGCCTACATTTTCTTATTTAAAGACTGCAAGAGAAATAAAAAGAGCATGTGTGTTTACCTTTGTGTGGAGATCAGAGGACAACCTTGAGTGTCATTCCCCAGTGCCACCCATATTTTGCTTCTGAGGCAGGATCTCCCATTGGCTTGGATCTTTATCAAGTAGTCTAGGCAGGAATGGTTGGGATTAAAAATTTGTGAGCTGTGTCACCATGTCATCATTTTTTAAATATGTGTGGATTGAATTAATATCTTTTCCTAAATTATTTTTTGAGGAGATAAAATGGTACATCTAGATGTAATGAATTTATGTACCTGATTATACATAATTGTATTGTTTAAATATGAACTTTGATGTAAATTTCATGGTTTGAAATTTACATGATGTAAATTTTCATGGTTTGAAATTTACATCATCATGTGTTTCAGTTTTGAATACTTATAGTTGGTAGTGTAAAGTGTTTTAGTAATTAATCAAAGGTAAATTTGGACTTTTTTCTATTAATATTTCATACTTGCATTTCATTGCTTATGTGTTTTTTATTTTTGTAATTGGAAATGTGTAAACAGAGACTGAGCTTTCATTTCCCAGCTGCCCAGACCCAAATAATCACACAGAAACTATTTTAGTTACAACATGGTTTGGCTAACAGCTCAGATGTATTCCTAGCTACCTCTTACATCTTAAATTAATCCATTTCTTTTAATCTATGTATTGCCACGAGGCTCTAATTTACCTGTAATGTTCTAACATCTTTCTCCTTTGGTAGCTAGATGGCATCTCCTTTACTCCACCTTCATTCTTCCTCTTTTCCTGCTTGGATTTCCCACCTTGCTGCACCTTCTTTATTAACCAGTGGTAGTAAAACATATTCACAGTTTACAGAGGTGAATCCCACATTGGGAATATACTTGTAGTCTCTGTCACACAGTTTTTTAAAATGCAGATAATTCACAAACTACCAAAACATAGAAATATGAATGTATTTATCTAAAATCATATGTAAAGATTTGTGTAAGCATCATTGTTTATATTTATAAAAATCTTATTGGGAATTACAGTTGTAGAATTTGATTTTATAAGGAAAAATAAGTCAGATGAGATAATTGAATTAAAATTGTAAAAAAATTTCTAAACAAGGGGCTAAAGAGATATAGTTCATTGGTTAAGGGTATTTGTTGGTCTTGTAAAAGATCATGGTATGATTTCCAGCACCCACATGGTGGTTCACAACTACCTATAACTCCAGCTCCAGGGGATCTGATATACTCTCTTCTGGCCTCTGGGGTCACTCCATGCACACAGTATACAGAATATATCCAGGCAATAAATGAATGAATGAATGAATGAAAAGAATTTTTTAACAGATGTCATTGATCTCTCCAAATCTATAGAATATTCCATTGTTTTATAAAGTGAGGCATCAAAGAGCAGCTTGATGGGAGAATACTTTCTGTTGCTTTATAACCTTTCACCTGTGTCCAGTTATGCTACATTTATTGATCATCATCATTTATTTGCATTTGAACATCCTTAGTGATTTGTATTGACTTCAAGTTTTACAATGTTTATATAGTATGAGAGTGATTTTTTTTTTTAAAAGACATTCTATAGGCCAGACCGGCTTCAACTTGTAATTTTATGTCTCAGCATCCCACCCAAATACTGGTTTTAAAGGCATGTACTATCATGATTGACATAAAATTCTCTCTAATACATATCAAAATTAAAAGTCTAAATAATCAATAGAAAACTTCCCGCTTCTGTGACAGCATGGATAAACCCAGAGGGTATTATCTTAGGTGAAATACACCCGACATTGAAGAATAAATGCCATATAGTTTCTTATGTAGACACAGAAAAGTTGAATTCACAGTCTCAAGTAGAATGGCAGTTATTAGTAAAAGAGAGCAGAAGCTGGGGAAAATATTAGTGGTCAAAGGTTAAAAAAATTTCTTATGTAACATTTTTGTGTTAATAGCAATAAATACGATTATGTTTTTAAAAATTGACTATTAGCCGGGCGATGGTGGCGCACGCCTTTAATCCCAGCACTTGGGAGGCAGAGACAGGCGGATCTCTGTGAGTTCGAGACCAGCCTGGTCTACAGAGCTAGTTCCAGGACAGGCTCCAAAGCCACAGAGAAACCCTGTCTCGAAAAACCAAAAAAATAAAAAAATAAAATAAAAAAAATAAAAATTGACTGTTGTACAAGTTTTAACTTTAATATGTTAAATAGGTACGGTAAAGACTGTGTTAATAATTCTGTTTAATTCTGTACTATATATAATACATATTTAAAAACATCACGAATGCCCTAACACTTGAAAGGTAGAGAATGGGAGATTGGGATTTCAGTGCCAGCCTTGGCTACATGCTACCCTGTCTCAAAGAATGCTCCTCCATTTCCCTCAAGCCAAACCAGAACAAAAAGACTCAACCATGTTGTTTGTAATAATTGTATATAGTTTTTATTGGTCATTGTTAACAGATAGAGCTTTCTTTTTTATAGGATTTTTTTCATAATAGTTTTACTGTGGAACTTTGTTGATTTTCTTTAATATTGTCTCTTAAATTCATGTTAAATATTTAAGTTTTTAAAAAATTAATAAGAAGTTACTAAAATCACTAGTTAGACAATTTTTTAAAAAGAAAACCTATATCTAAAATAAGACAATATATGACATATAATAAAACACTTAACTTTGTTTATGTGGTATATGTATGTGCTGTACATGTACATTGGTTGTCTACCAAACTGATCTGTACTTTATTTTTTGAAACATGACTTCTCACTGAGCCTGGAACTCACTGCTTTGTCTAGACTGCCTGATCAACAAGCTCTAGGAATTGATTCGTCGTCTCCTCACTACTGCTGAAGTTCCAGACATGTGCCTCAGACTCCAGCTTTTGACATAGGTTCTGTGGATCAGATTCAGGTCCTTTGCTTTATGTGGCAGGCATTTTACTGACGGAGTCATCTTTCTAGCCTTGAAATCAGTTTAATAAGTAAGTTTATTTTCTTGTCCAGAAATTTTCTTGGTTTCATAATTTTAAAATTTATAGTAGTTTATCTTACTATTCCAATAAAACACTTGAGTATAATCTTTGTCTGGTACCCAGTGTTCTGAACATAACCACCTCACAGTTACACATTCATCTTTCATTTGTGATAGGACTTCCTTCTATTACTGGTGCTCACCAAAAGCTTTTTCCCAGAAAAGTTTTTTTAAAAAGTGATCCTTATGGAATGCCTTAATGCATTTTAGATTTGAGTTACATTTACCTTATTTATTCATTAAATAAATATGTGTGGAATATCCTTTTTAAAACATCTTAGATTTTCCTTAGTTTTATGATAGTATCAACATTGTAAAGTATAAAAAATGTCTAAACTTTAGACTGTCATGGCTTTATTTAAAATGTTGGCTTAATAGCAGTAGTTTCAGTGGATGAGATAATTGGTGGATACTTAGAAGTTTCTCAACAGAGATAAGGTATCAGCAAACCCAAGGCTGGAGTATGATGGCCAGGTGCAAATCAGAAAGTTTGGAAAGACCAGTTGTCTCTGTCTCCCCCGACCCTTAACTAAATGTCATCAACTAGGATGAAAACCTCCAAAGTAATTCCTGCTCTAATAAGATAACCCCAGACTGAGTAAGCACTTTCTTAGTACTTATGCAGTTGAAAATTTTTATTTCCACAGCTATGGGGTTTTTCTTTTTTTTGAGAGCATTGAGTTACAACTCCCCCCCCCCCCCTTAAGGAAATAGTGTTTCATTTTAGAAGGACAAGATTTAGTTATGGGGGAAATCAAGATTCTGAAGTTTTAGAGTAACTGATCGGTGATTACAGAGGTGGTGAAAAGGGATGTAAACATGTGTAGTTATTACGTAGTTTTGAGTTCAAGCTTCTAGGGAAATGATACATTATTCTTGTTTTTTAAAAATTATACTTATTTTTGGTAACAGTTGATTAACACTTTTTTTAGAAGTACTTGTAAATTTCATTCTAGTTCTAGAAATTAATTTCTATTTTATTCCAGGAGAATAAAATTATTTTTAAAAGCTATTATTGTTTTGTGAGAAAGAAATATCTCAAATATGGCTTAATATATTTCATTGAAAAATGGCTGCTGGAAATGTAACTCAGTAATACATAATTTGCCTAGAATGTACAAGGTCCTGGGTTTAAACCATAGTACTCTAGTCAGTGTTCTTTAAGAGGAGATACTGTGACCACAGCAACTCATACAATATTTAATTGGAGCTTGCCTACAGTTTCAGAGGTTTAGTCTATTATTGTCACTGCAGAAAGCATGGTGGCACACAGGCAAAAATGGTGCTGGAGAAGTAGCTGAGAGTTCTGTATCCAGATAAGCAGGCGGCAGTAAGGAATCAGACTGGAACTGCCTTGAGCTTTTGAAACCCCTAAACCATTCCCAAGTGACACACTTCTAATCCCTCTCAAGTAGTGCCAGTCCCTGGTGACCAAGCATTCAAATATATAAACCTATGGGGGCCATTCTTATTCAAACCACCACACATAGTATAAAAACAAACCAAAACCAATTTGTAGCTTTATCTTTTGCATGCTTTTATGTATGCGTATCTATGTCTTATACATACCTGCCCACATAGACATACACACTATGGCTTCAATTCATTTGAAATTTAATTGCCATCAAAAATTAAGGTGAAAGGATCATTTTAGGCAGTTGACGGGATTAATCCCATTGTAAAAGGGTGTTTGACTTCCTTTTGCCTCTTTCACTTCTTTTTGTGGGACACAGTGTAACTAACGTACCATCTTGGAAAAGAGAGTAAGGTCTCACCAGACTTGAACCTGTGTGTATTGGCCTTTTATACTTCCCAATCTGCAGAAATAAATACCCAGTCTGATACCCTCTTACAGAAGCACCAAACTAGCTAGGGCATTCTTTGCATTCTCTGCTTGCTGTCCCTTGTCTTCCCTGATATCTTGGAATTAGCATTCCCTCAACTTCCATGTCCAGCTTTCATCACTGTGGTAAGCTATGGGATTCCTAGTGGAGTTGTCTCCAGTTTCATGTTTTATTTATTCATATCACTGTCCTTTCACATTTATGCTTTTCTTGAAGATGGGTACATTCATGCATATATGTAAATGTATCATTTCATGTTAGAAACATAAAAGGTAGTTGGTAGGTAAATTATTAAATTACCTAGATTTTCATACTTAGGAATAGAAATTTGTTTTTGACATTTGTGAAATGTTAGGTTCTCATTATGAAAGAGTTATTTAGATTTGGTGCTGCATTTACTTTTCTATATTTTCAGGAATAAATATAAACTGAACAATTATTTAGAAAATTAATTTATAAAATCTCTAAGGATAGGAGTATAGTTCATTTGGTAGAGTACCTGTGTAGCCTGTCATCCCCAGGACTGTATAAACTGGGTGTGGTGTGCATACCTGTAATTCTAGTAATAGGGAAGTAGAGGCAGGAACATCAAATGTTCAAGGTTATCCTCACCTACATTTTGAGTTTGAGGCCAGCAAGAGACCCTGCTTAACTTAAACAAGAGAAAACAACCCTGAAAAATCACTTGCTATGACAGAGTTTATTGAAGTAATGAACTTGGATCACGAGCTTCTTTGCAGAAAGACTGTGCCTTTACCCTTTTATGTGCTGCAACAGAATATTTTAGACCAATAATTGATAAAAGGGCAGAGGGCTCTAGGCATTCTGGGTAGCAGCATTTGATTGCTCATTCTGAGATGTTGGTTCTTTGAGATGGAGATGAGCAGCACTGTGGTCTCACCTGACACAAGAGGAAAAAAGAATGGGCCCACCCTGCCTTTAGACCTCTGTGTACAGCAACTACAATCCATTCCTGGCACTTGGGGAGCCCTCACAACCTAATGGCTTCTATTTTGTCCTTACTTTTTGACCTATTGCTTGGAGGATTAAGCTTTAGTAAGAGTCTTGGATGGTACAAAATAGCATTTTATATATACAGGTTTATTGATGCTATATTTAGATTGAATTTTTAACTTTATATAACAAATATTTGTTGAATAACTGTTTAACTGAAGAACTGAAATAAATTTGTATGAACAAGACATAATTAGCACATTGAACTATTTGAAAGATTAAAAAGGGTAAAGTGAATATGTTGAATAGAAAATTTATTTCTGCAGTTGATAAAATAACTTATTAAAGAATGAAATTTTATGTCTAATGTAGTTTTATTGTTAAAAACAAGGTTTAGAATACATGTGCTATAAAAAACAATAGGTGGGTTCAGACTTCTGTTGATTTTATAAATATAGAAGAGCTCATAAAACCAGCAGTTCATTGAGGTGGAACTGGGTTACTTACTGTCAGTGAGTTTGTAACTATCTGCTATCTGCTTTACTGACTGTTGTGAAGGAAGTAGATAATCATTCAGCTTTGAGGTAGATTTGCAAAATTAATCTTAGTAAATATTAAATATATAAATGCTTTACTTATCTGCACTTGGATTATATAGAGAATACTTTGAATAATGAGTTCTTTGTTGAAGACAAATGGAATCTTGACTAGTGATTTAAATTGGTTTAATTTAAAATCACATTTTATATCTATTTGTAAGAAAGAGTTTCTCATCAAATTTAAAAAGCAGATGTAATTAAAAAGTAGATAAACATTCTTAATTACTTTTGAGGTAGCTATTGGCATCTAAGTGGTAGATTTAGAGTAGGATCAGTATTCGTACTAGTTCTTCATGAGTTACCTGAAATACCCAGCTAAAGGAGTATATAGTGTATAAAGGTCACATGATCTATTTTAAAGAACAGTGGGAAAAATACACACGATTAACATTAGAAGTAGTAGCAGTAGCATTTGTAATATAGAAGGATTTTTAAGGTTTAAGATTGCTGGCTTGAGTATTCTTTCAACCTTGATATATTTTCAGCTCTGTCCTATTACCACTGGGCAGATTAAACTTTCTTTGGAAAAGAGATTAAGAAGCTTTAAAGAGAGAAGTTGAAGGCATGAACATTATTGTGAGTCTTTGTTGTATGACTGAATGATATTATATTAGGAAGCTGTAGAGGCAAAAAGAATAAAGAAGTGTAGTTTGAGCCAAACGATGGTTGTTGGATGAATTCTAATTGGTATTAATAATAAAAACTCAGAGTCAGATATAGAAATTCAAGAGAAGCAGAGTGGCAGCCACTATACAGTTCTTTGACCTCTACCAATACTCAGACCAACAGGGCTATCTTATCCTCAGACTGTCTCCTCAGACTTCAGCAGACTGTAATGGCCTCCACCAAACCTCAGACTGCACTGAGCTCCTGTCTCCTCCCACTTTATATTCCTCTCTATGCCCAGCCTTATCACTCCTGTCTTCACCTCCCTAGTGCTGGGATTAAAAGCACGTGATTTCAAGTGCTGGGATCACCTTTGTGTGAGCTCTGTTTCTCTTTTAGACAGATTCAGTTTTACTAGCCACAGGTGTTCTTGAACTCAACAGATCTGTCTGCTTCTGTCTCCTGAGTACTGGGATTAAAGGTGTGTGCCACCACTCCTTGGCCTCTAGTGGTTTAGCTCTGCACTATGATCTTCAGGCAAGCTTTATTTGTTAAAACACAAATTATCACTACATTTTGTATTTGATTTGTTTTAAAATTTTTTTTTCATCTTAGAAGCCGTGTTAGTGGTATATACTACCTAGTATATAGTATTCCCTATAGCACAATGTCAGTACCCTGAAATCAAGGGCAATGAGCCGCAATATTGACACACACACACACACACACACACACACACAGAGAGAGTAGGATAAATGAAGAGTATAATTTTCATTTCAGTTTAGATCAGATTTTACTGCCAAATAAGTCATGTAAAACTTTTTATTTTTATTTTTTTTTGTTTTTTCGAGACAGGGTTTCTCTGTGGCTTTGGAGCCTGTCCTGGAACTAGCTCTGTAGACCAGGCTGGTCTCGAACTCACAGAGATCCGTCTGCCTCTGCCTCCCGAGTGCTGGGATTAAAGGCGTGCACCACCATTGCCTGGCTTCATGTAAAACTTTTTAATTTATGTTTATATCTTTTAGATTTCTTTTGAGTTTTTTGTTCTGTAATCTAGTCTGGATTTGAACTCATGATCCTCCTCTTTTAACTTCTAAAGTATGGGATTACAGGTGTATAGTACACTTGCTTATACCCACAGGTTGACACACATGTATGTAAATATATACACATTTAGGAAAATAATGTTCATAAATAAAATAAATAAAATTTAAATAAAATAAAATTCATGTTGAGAATACAGACAGAAGCGGTGGGCCTATTGGCAGCATCCTTGTACTAGTTCAGGTTTGGTTTAACCTAGTGTGATATAAATCTTAATTGAAGTTTGGCAGCTATGTTAACACTTTAGCTGATCACTAACACATTCTCTTGACATATATAAAACTTAGACCCTCTAGGACTATTTAAAATCATAAACAGGATATTCTGGGTGCCATATAATGTATTCTAAATAAGCACAGTAAAATAATAGCTTAAACTACTGTTTTATTAATCCTAGCAGTGAACAGTGTTGACTGTTATGTAGGCACCCAAAGAAGTCATTTCATTTTTCCTGCTTAATAATTAGCACACAGGCCGGGCGATGGTGGCGCATGCCTTTAATCCCAGCACTCGGGAGGCAGAGGCAGGCGGATCTCTGTGAGTTCGAGACCAGCCTGGTCTACAGAGCTAGTTCCAGGACAGGAACCAAAGCCACAGAAAAACCCTGTCTCGAAAAACCAAAAAAAAAGGAACATGGGATGTACTCACTCATATTTGGTTTCTAGCCATAATTAAAGGATAGTGAGCTTATAATTTGCAATCCTAGAGAAGCTAAATAAGAAGGTGAATCCAAAGACAAACATATAGGCATCCCCCTGAATATTAACCTTCATCAGGCGATGAAAGGAGACAGAGACAGAGACCCAAATTGGAGCACCGGACATAAATCTCAAGGTCCAAATCAGGAGCAGAAGGAGGGGGAGCACGAGCAAGGAACTCAGGACCGCGAGGGGTACACCCACATTCTGAGACAATGGGGATGTTCTTTCGGGAATTCACCAAGGCCAGCTGGCCTGAGTCTGAAAAAGCATGGGATAAAACCGGACTTGCTGAACATAGCGGACAATGAGGACTACAGAGAACTCAAGAACAAGGGCAATGGGTTTTTGATCCTACTGCACGTGCTGGCTTTGGGGGGGCCTGGGCGGTTTGGATGCTCAACTTACTAAACCTGGATGGAGGTGGGCGGTCCTTGGACTTCCCACAGGTCAGGGAGCCCTGATGGCTCTTCGGGCTGATGGGGGAGAGGGACTTGATCGGGGGGCGGGGGGGGAGGTGGGGGGCGGTGGCGGGGAGGAGGCGGAAATTCTCAATAAATAAATAAATTAAAAAAAAAAAGAAAAACCAAAAAAAAAATTAGCACACAGATTGTGTTTTGAGATAGAAAATGGAGAATCTCTGAGTCAATTGAAAAGGTAATAGGAATTTGAGGAGGGAGGAACTGATGATCCATGTTGGAAAAAGGCCATCCACGGGGAATTAACACCCTGATATTATGAACAGTCTCACGAGATCTCAGATGACCTCAACAGACTTGCACTTTTTGTTTGTTAAGAGCCTTTGTGAGATGTGCTATGATGTACACTGTGAAAAGCACTGGGGCTCTATTGTTTATCTCCATGTATGCCAGTAAATGTCATAGAAAAATACATTTGCTTTGTGCAACCATGCTACAGTGCATGTGGGTGTGGGTATGTATGTGTATGTGTGTGCATATATGTGTGTATGTATGTGCAAGCGTGAGTGTATAGGTTAGAGAATTATTTGGAGGACTCTGCTTCTACCATGTGGATGTTGGAGATGGGTCTTAGGTGATCAAGCTTGGCAGTGAATGTCTTATTACCTAAGCCATCTCCTGAGTTTTTTAAAGTTGATATGGAGAAATATTGTGTGAGAATGAATATTTTTTATGCTTTTCTTCAGCCTCTGTTCCTTGCTGAAACAGCAAGTGTCTGTACTCTGTGAGCTCATTTGTTGAGTGCTGACTCTTGGAAGAAGAAAACTTAGGAAGTGTGTGTAGACATTGTCATGAGGAAGCATAAGGAATGAGGCAATTTAGTGAGTCCTGCAAAGATGCTTTCAAAGTGCAGCCTAAAGTCAGATTTTACTTCCTTCAGATTGCCAGTTTTCACACGACATTATGGTTTATTCTATGCATTTAATTTTTTATTCAGATATAGAAGGGAACATGCTGGTATTATCAAATTATTGCCCTTTTTAAATGCAAGGTAAATTTTCATATAACTATTATTACTGTCTTTAAGAAATGAATTTGAAACATTGTTTAAGGTTATAGACTGAATGGTATTTGTGAAAAAAATATGGTCTTTATCTTTATCTCATGAATGAAACTTACTTTGTGGAACCCCCCCCCCTTTTTTTTTTAAATTTTTCAAGGTTTCTCTGTGTAGTTCTGGCTGTCCTGGAACTCACTATGTAGACCAGCTGGCCTCAAACACAACAGAAATCCACCTGCCTCTCTCTGCCTCATGAATGCTGGGATTATGGCAGTGGTAAAATCTACTTTAACTGACTTTTCGTTCTTTTAGGAAAATGTGCTTTTGAATTCTGCTGTAATAGCCTGTTTAGTTCAGAGCAAATCTTTTATTTTTCTACTTAAATAATAAAGAGGTTAGTTAACTAAAACTTAAAATTTGGGAGTTATTTGGTAAAGCCAGTGGGAACAAGTGTGAGGCTGGGTCTGTATCAATGGTAAGTTTGTGTTTTTATTAACATACTCCATGTATTTTGGGGGAGAAAGCAGGAAGAGAAGAGCATTTTATAGTCATGCCCAACATTTAAAAATAGATCTTTGTTCTTTTGAGATGGGGGAATGACTGTAGTCTGAAACCGTCACACTGAGTATCTTGAGTCTTTTATAGAAATTGTTTAAAAATACACAGCATGAGGAACAGTCTACAGGACTCAAAAGGAGAGTTGGGTTTTATTTACCATTATTAACAGATGACTTACATTGCTGCTAATTATTGTGGTTTTGGATGTATACTGTTTCACTAAGTGCATATGATAAAAGATTGGTGGTGGGGGTGGGGTTGGGGAGAGTATGTGTTGCTAATAAAATTAAGTGTTAACCTTAAATGTAAAATCTTACCCCTACAACCTGCTCTGTATGATCTGTTTTCACGAGGAAATGTTGATTAAGTAGTTTCCATTTTGGTATTACAGTATGTCCTGTTGTAACTCGCTGAGTATGTAAAAATCTGTTAAGTCAGAAAAGCAGCTCCAGCTTTAGCCTCTACTGTTTATTATGGGAGAAACCAGAAATAGAAATCTACTAAGGGTTTTACAGTGTATTGAATTCCTGCACATCTCTCAGAGTAAGTAAAACTTTTCTAAAAAAGCTGAGATTTTAGAACCAAGTCAGTTACTTTCTGTGTTACCACAGAATGTCTTTTTTTTGCATGAGTTTTTTTTATATACATGTCTGACATTAAAAAAAAATGTTTTATATTTGAGTCTTGGTATTGCTGTGTAGTCAAGGCTGGTTTAGAAGTCACTTGCGTCTTCCTTCATGCTTGTAGATATGTGTACACTAACTTGCATAATGGGCTTGTTGAGTAAAGAAATGTTCATATTAAACACTAAAGAAATGTATTTTCTGATTTTCTCCAACATATTCTTCTGATTTATTCAAGAAATTTGATTGTCAAGATTCTTTCTAGGGCATGACCAATAGCTGACTTTTGGTATCTGCTTGCAAAATGTAGTAGTTAAGTATTAACTACTTAATTGAATTCTTAACTTTCAAATGTTATTAACAAGGTGTATTGAGTGTAATTTCTGAATAAATGTTTATTTCTATCAGTATTTCCTTCTATCAGGGGTAAGAGGGAGAGGAGGGAAATTCAGATCCACTTTTTATTATTATTATTTTTTATATGGATTTGTACTCTCGTCAGTGTTTCCCTCCCTCCTTCCCTTTCTTTTTGAGACAGGGTCTCTTGTAGCCCAGCTTTCCTTTCTGATCCTCCTGTCTCCATCTCCCTGGTGTGATGTGTTCCACCACGTCGAACTCGTGCTGCTGGTGATTAGACACAGGGACTTGTGCATGCTATACAAGCACTCTTGACTGGACTGTATCCTAGCCCCTCTGGTCAGTTAGTTATAGAGTTTGTTACTTTGTAGTTTTTGCTTTGTATCATGATCAAAAAAGTTTTTTTTAAAAAAAAACTACAATATTTTATTTATTTTTTTGTAAATATTTATTTTACGAGCATTGTGTTTTACTTGCATGTATGTGTGAGGGTATCAGATCTTGGAGATACAGACACTTGTAAGCTGCCATGTGGGTACTGGGAATTGAACCCGCGTCCTCTGGAAAACTAGTCTTAACCACTGAGCCATCTCTCCAGTGCCTTTTTCTTTTTTTAACCGTGTAAATTAGTTTTGCATAATAATGAGGTTAAATTGTTTACAATTTAAAATTATACTGTAGAGGGAACAGAAATATCAGTGACACGTGAAAAGAAAAGCTGTCAACTACAGTCTTGTGTGTGGTATTCATTGAACTTGTGATTTGAGAGAATTTAGTTTGGATTATTTTTGTGTTTTTGTTTTTCAACACAAGGTCTCATGAGTCTCTGGCTGTCCTGAAACTCCTTCTATAGACCTGCCTGGCTTTGAATTCACAAAGATCTGCCTGCCTCTGCCTCCTAAATGCTGGGATTAAAGATGTGCACCACTAAACTTGTTTGGATTTTAATATCATTAACAACTAGACTTAAGCTCACTTTCCGAATAGACTCAGGAAACAAACTGCAAGGCAAAATTATTTCCCCCCAGACCACAGTGAAGAGTAACTTTGATTGATGATTGTTTTGACAGGATCTCATTTAGCTCAGACTGGCCTTAAAGTTATCCTCATTCATCCACCTCCTGAGTGCTCAATTTATAGGGTGTACCTCTGTGTAAACAACTACAGTTCTTTAACTGTATCTCAACTTTACCAGGATACCTGTCTTGTATAAAAAGTATTTTATTTTTTGGTCAGGAAAGGTATATTTTTCTTTGAATAAGAAACAAGAATTATCCTATTCAGTATGACTTTAAGTGTTAATTGATATAGTTATAAAAAGTATGTAGATGTTTAGGGGTTTGGTCCGTGTACTTGAAAGAAACTTTGATGGAAACATGAATGTAGTGAATAATTATTTTTTAAATTTAATTTTAAATTGTAAAGATACTTTATAGTGTGTCAGAACTGCTAATTCCAAAATAGTAACCTGAGTCCAGATCAACAACTCTTTCTGAAGGCATTCAAAATAGAGGGTAGTCTCTTTTTTGTGTGTTGTAAAAATACTGTTTTAATTATGTTACAAGCATATGAGGTGCACACGTACATAGTTCAGAGAAGGACGTTCTTCTGTTGCTCTCTATTCTTTTGAGAGAGGGTCTGTCATTGAATCAGAAGCCAACATTTTGACTAGGTTGGCTGCCCAGCAAATGCCAGGAATCTCTGTGCTGCTATGTCCCAGTGTTGATGTTACAGCCACATCTTGCCATGCATAACTTTCTTTTTACATGGATGTTGAAGATTCATACTTCGATCTTCATGTATTCTCAGTAAGTGCTCTTAGCCATTGAGCAATAACCCAGGCTCCATTTTAATTCTTAGCAATATGAATTATAATGGTGAATAGTAATGTTGACTGAACCTGTGTGCAAGTAACTGTTTATTTAAATTCAAGTGGTTAACATTTTTGGCTCTATATTTTCTTGTAAAGATATTCTAGCCGGGCGACGGTGGCGCACGCCTTTAATCCCAGCACTCGGGAGGCAGAGGCAGGTGGATCTCTGTGAGTTCGAGACCAGCCTGGTCTACAGAGCTAGTTCCAGGACAGGCTCCAAAGCCACAGAGAAACCCTGTCTCGAAAAAACCAAAATCTATAGTGTGTTTAAACTATATAGTGATTATAAGAGTATTACACATTTTAGAACTTTTATAAAGTACAGAAAATAACTGCTTATCAATAGTTAAACAGCTAATTGACACTTTCATGTTGATATCTTTTCTCTCCTTTTTTCTTTTGTCCTTAAATTGTTTTTATTGAGCTATATATTTTTCTCCGCTCACCTTCTAATATCTTCCACGATCCCCATGCCCCCAGTTTACTCAGGAGATATTTTTCTACTTCCCATGTAGATTAGATCCATGGATCTCTCTTTTAGGGTCCTCTTTGTTGCCTGGGATTTTAAATTGTAGGCCATTTCTTTTTTTGCCTTATGTCTAAAAGCCATTTATGAATGCGTACATATGACATTTGTCTTTCTGGGTCTGGGTTACCTCAATATGATGTTTCCTAGATTCATCCATTTGCCTGCAAATCTCAAGATGTCATTTTTTTCTGCTATATTGTACTCCATTGTATAAATGTACCATATTTTCCTTATCCATTCTTCAGCCAAGGGGCATTTAGGTTGTTTCCAGGTTCTGACTATGACAAATAATGCTGCTTTGAACATAGTTGAACATAGGTGTACCTTGTGGTACAATTGAGCAGCCTTTGGGTATATACCCAAAGATGGTATTGCTGGGTCTTAGAGGTAGATTGCTTCCTAATTTTCTGAGAAATCGCCATACTGATATCCAAAGTGGCTGTATCAGTTTGTATTCCCACCAGCAATGCAGAAGTGTTCCCTTTTCCCCACAACCTCTCCAGCATAAGTTGTCATCAATGTTTTTGATCTTGGCCATTCTTACAGGTATAAGATGGAATCTCAGAGCTGTTTTGATTTGTAATCCTCTGATGGCTAAGGATGTTGAGCATTTCCTTAAGTGTCTTTCAGCCATTTTAGATTTCATCTGTTGAGAGTTCTCTGTTTAGGTCTGTATCCCATTTTTTTTTATTGGATTATTTGTTCTTTTGGTGATCAATTTCTTGGATTCTTTGTATGTTTTGGAGACCAGCCCTCTGTCTGATGTGGGGTTGGTGAAGATATTTTCCCATTCTGTACGCTGCCATTTTGTCTTGTTGATCATGTTCTTTGCTTTACAGAAGCTTTTCAGCTTCAGGAGGTACCATTCATTATCTGTGCTACTGGGGTTATATTTAGGAAGTGGTCTCTTCTGTCACTGTTCAAGTGTACTTCCCACTTTCTCATCTATGTCCTCTCTTATTTTCTTATGTGTGTTTATTCAAGTTGATATCATACTGCTTCTGTATAGGGGTTAGATGCTAACATTCAAAGCATTATAATGATATTTATATTATAGCCAGAATTTTTATGGAGCAAGGCATTTGTGTTAGGTTTCAATTAATTTTATATGAAAAATTTATAATAGTATTTTATTCCATATTTTCAGACCGACAAAATTATACATTTTCCTGTTTAAATTATAGCCATTTAAAATTTTATTATTGTTTTATTATTTTGTGTATATGGGTGTTTTGTCTACAGGTATGTCTGTTCATCACATGTGTGCAGTACTCTTGGATGCCAGAAGAAAGGATACTCTTTCTTCTGAGCCTCTATGTGGTGCTAGAGATTGAACCCAGGTTCTCTGCAAGAGCAGCCAGTGCTCTTAACTATTGAGCCATCCCTCCAGCCCCTAAACTATAATTTAAATGTGAAAACACTCAGGTTGAGGGTCTTCCTGAAACAAAAGCAAAAGTAAAATCAAAACAAAGTAGGCAGTTGGCTAGATTTGACTGATGGCTTATTTGCCAGCTCCATCTTTGGAAGATAATTTATTTGTTTTTTTTTTTTTTTTTAAATATATTTCTGTGTGTGGGTATGTGTGCTCATGTGCCATAACTCTTAATGCTTTTTGACATTATTACTTCAAACACAAGGAGCTAGCCTGTTTTTAAAGCCCACTGATCCTGACTGACTTAGCCTCGTTATTGCTGGAATCACCTGGCTCCTCAGAGGGAGGACTGACATTGGTTAGTAAGATAGGGTACTTAAAATTTCCTGGTAGAAATACTGAGCTTTCCTACAAAGGCTAGTGAGCTTCATCCAGCCTTCGTTTGAAAGAGGTATAGTGTGGAGTGTGGGGCCTTTTGGTGAGTGTCTAGGCTGCTCTCATTAGCTGTGTTTTTCTTTACTTTGCTACTGCATTTTAGAATCGATTTTTGTAACTTTAAGAGATGAACTTAAATAATAAATTTATATGTTAGTATAGAATAATGAAGATTAAAAATGCAGAAACAATGAAGTAACCAAAAATAACTATCATGAAGTCCCTTTTTTGTGGTAGGGTAAAAATTACGTTTTGAAATGTATCTATTGTATAAAAACAACCATAGTTTTGACATTGCTATGTTTCTGTTTGTTTTGGATCATAGTTTATTTTGGGGGAGGGTTGTATAAATGCTATAATTTTTACTTTCAACTTAAATTCAGGACTTTCTATCTGACCTAATGTTTTGGGGGCAGAAATAGAGAGTAAAATAATATCATATATACTCTTATTTCATTGTCTCTAATGATTGTACAAAGTTAAAGTATTAGACTTTGAAGGGGGCCAGATTTACACATTCAACTTAGAGATTTATTGTTACTGGACAAATACCACTTTTTTCCAGCAGTGCTCAGATGGACTTCGGTCACAGCACTGTGTTTCATAAGAACATTTAAAAGGAACACAGTAACTGTATTTGCCTATAATCTTATAATCAGCAGTTAGAACAGTGGATTTGGGGTTAAGAAGTAAATTCTAGATTGTCGTTCTTAGTGTGTGCTCCCTTTCAAATGTAAGTGCTTAGTTTAAAAAAAGGAAGGCGTGATTATGAGGTTTTAAGTTCTTAAATTTATTTGGTATGTACATTTTGGCACAAATAAGAGGTCAGAGGACAACTCTTCTAGTATGTGGAGTTCAGGGGTCAAACTCAGGCTGTCATACTTGGCAGCATGTCTCTTTATCTGTTGAACCATCTTTCCAGCCCAGGTAAAAAGATTTTGTTTTAAATGGGTTTTCTGTACCTTGATAATAGGTTTCTCTGCCGATGCAGTAAGCCAGATCAAGCCAAATCAAACTAAATTGGAAAAGTAAAAGAACAGTGTGATTTGAGCAAAGCAACTCCCCAGTGAGTTCTCCGGTCTCAGAGATTGAGGCAGAAGTCACAGGCCCAAACTAAAGCAGGAAGCTTATATAGTTTGTAGGCCAGGGGTGATGATATGTCTGCCATAAGCTGAGTTTATGCCCAAGTACGGTAAAATAAAACTGATCCTTTTAGGCAGGTACTTGGGTGACTGGCAACCTCAGGGGAGGAAGCTGCAGTACTCTCCAAGAATGCAGAACTGGGCTTTTTGGTCTCTTGCTTTTGTTAGGAGATTCTCTTGAGTGGGCAGGGTTTGGAGAGACAGGATTGG
This sequence comes from Microtus ochrogaster, assembly GCF_000317375.1. Taxonomy (NCBI): domain Eukaryota; kingdom Metazoa; phylum Chordata; class Mammalia; order Rodentia; family Cricetidae; genus Microtus; species Microtus ochrogaster. Next base: position 67,446,783 of record NC_022012.1, read on the forward strand.
AACTTTATAGATTATGCAGGGGCAAGCTAGAGGTTCCAACTGAACAGTTTTTGTTTTTCCAAGACAGGGTTTCTCTGTGTAGCTCTGACTGTGTTTGAACTTGGTTTGTAGACCATGCTGGCCTCAAACTAATGGAAATCTACCTGCTTCTGTCTCCCAAGTGCTAGGATTAAAGGCATGCGCCACTACCGCCTAACTCTTGGTAAAAGGTTTTTAAAACGAGATGGTTTTCTGTTGTTATTTCCATTACAAAGTTTTGCAACATATGAAAAAGTCCAGTCTTATTTAAGTATCCATTTGAGAACATCATACAAAAGGGCTTATAAGAGAATCATTGCTCTAGAGTCCTGGACCTATGCACAATATTTAATGATTACATTAGCCACAGTTTTGAGGAGATGGGAACCTGCTGCTAACATGAGGAAAATGTGTTGAGTTCATCTTGGTCCTCTTCCAGAGAATATAGTGTTTTCCATGTTTGTAGTTCAGATTGGCATTATTGATAAGAATCTTTTTAAAAGGATAATTTATTATCCCTATGGAAAATATGCTGAAACCTTGAGAGGGTTTCCTCTTTTAACTTGTTGCCTATTTTCTTAGTATAGTTTAATTTCTTCAGATGTTCAGGCTGCTTACAAGATGCAAAAATATGAAGAACCATTATATCCTTCCAAAGCTAAAGCTAATACAAGCAGTTACATGTGTTATAATATATGGAAATTTGTCCAGTTAAAAAATACATTGTTTAAGTGGTTTATTTATCTATGTGAGCAATTAAGTAAGCATGTTATTTCAGGTGGAAGTCTTGGGGACTATATGTAGGTGGAACAATACTGAGTTTGCTTTTATTAGGAGGGAAGACTTCATGGAAGAAGATGAGTAAGTGGGTAAGAAGCCAAGGTTGGTATAGTTCTTTGTAAATACAGGGGACCAACAAACCTATATTTGGAACCAAGGGTAGGAAGTAGATGGAGGGGAAACATTGCCTGTAGTTTGTAATGTCAGTGTATGTTAATTTCATGTTTATACCTCTTTCAATTTTAATGAAATAAAAAATATTTTGAATGTGAAAATTTTCTTTGCTCTGTCATATATATAGCAAAACAATGTACTAAAAAATCTAAGTAAGAAGAAAAATTACAGTTTCAAATAAGGAAGGTGTAAGAACAGTTTGTTAGCTATTGAGGTAGAATTTGTCAATAGAGGGCTTGCAACCAAGGAGTAGGAAGGACCTTGATAGTACTAGGTTTGAGGGCTAGACTGAGTTAAAGTTTTATGTTGAAACAGGAAGACTTAAGGTAAACTGCCAAGGCTCAGAAGGAGGCAGATGAATGTAACTGGAAGTAGGACTTCAACAGTGGCTTAGCTTCCAGATGTGGGCTTTCCCCAGTTATGAGGAAGCAGTTTGGGGGATGCTATTTAGAATAAACTACGTCCTTAGAGCAGCAGTCTGTGGGTCCCAGTCTCCAAAGACCATCAGGAAACACAGACGTTTACATTACAATTCATGACAGTAACAAATCACAGTTATGAAGTAGTAACAAAATGATTTTATGGTTAGAGTCACCACATAAGGCATAACTTGACACATGACTTTCAATATTTATAATTTACATAATGTTCATATAAAATGTTGTAAAAAATTATATTTCCTAGAAGGGAACAAAACCAAATTCAACTTAATCCTGTCTGATTTATAAGTCTGCCCTTTGTACCAAATTATATTTGGTGACATTTGTTTCAATTTTCTGCATACTTTACAAATCTATTTTTTTTTAAAAAAATATGTGCACATGTATGCATGCCTGTGTGGAGGCTAGAGGTCATATCAGGTGCCTTCCTTAGTTCTTGTCTAACTTATTTATTGAGACGGTGTCTCTTTTGCCACCTCCCATTTCCTCTTTTTATTTATTTTTATTTATTTTTATTTTATTTATTTATTTATTTGTTTATTTGTTTGTTTGTTTTGTTTTTCGAGACAGGGTTTCTCTGTGGTTTTGGAGCCTGTCCTGTAACTAGTTCTTTTTTTTTTTTAATTTTTTTTTTGGTTTTTCGAGACAGGGTTTCTCTGTGGCTTTGGAGCCTGTCCTGGAACTAGCTCTGTAGACCAGGCTGGTCTCGATGTAACTAGTTCTTGTAGACCAGGCTGGTCTCGAACTCACAGAGATCCGCCTGCCTCTGCCTCCCGAGTGCTGGGACTAAAGGCGTGTGCCACCACCGCCGGGCCCATTTCCTCTTTTTAAATACCTTAACTATACAGCTGAATTATCCCCTTGCAACTTAAAGCTACTGAACCTGTTTTGTTTCAGTCAGCAAAATAATTCTCAAACTGGAAATCTTATATCAAGCAACATAATGAAATAGAATTATAGTGTAGAATAAGGGATGAGAAAGATAATTGCTACATCAGAGCTTTAAATTCTTGGAATGCACATATATAATTTTAAAAGTGAAGTTCTCTATAAAAGGTATCACTAGTATGAAGAACAGTTGATGAAACCTTAAGCTGCAGTAATGGAAATGCGATGCCAATGTCATAGATGCTAATGTTCCTATCATGATCTTAGGTGGAGAGAAATTCATTTTTGAACTTTTAAAGGTTTACTTATCAACTATAGTGTCTGGGAACATGTTTAGTTGTGCTACTCAAAATGGTTTTGTAGTAAGAATGGTTAAGAAAATGGGATGGAAGAAAGGACAATTGGAAGGAATGTCCAGATTTTTTATGTCATTTAAGAGAGAATATAGGCTTCTCTGTTTTTAAGGAAAGCTTTTTTGAGGAATGGGGATACAGGACCAGAATAACACTTGTGGTGGTGGGTATTACTATCATTGATCCCTGGCAGTCATCATAATGTGAACAACAAATGTGCCAAATGTATATAGCTTTATTGGCACAAAATATTAGCAGTTAGCATAAGTAGTAGGCAGGGTTTACCCACAGGGGATAGGTAGTGAGTGTGTTAGCTTCTGCTCTGGAAGAGCGCTGTTATCTCAGTTAAGAACAAGAAATGAGTTTCATTAGAAAAAGCTTGTCTAGAAAGGTCCAAGTGTCCCATGACTGAATCCTGGTAACCATCCACCGTCTGCTGTTAGTAGAAGTCATCTACTAACTGGAAAGGACCTTTGCCAACTTTTCCCCACCATATTTTCCATGCTTCCGTAGTGCTTTTCTCATTATTGTGATTAGATACCTAACAAGTAGTAGCTTAAAAGAGGTAAGATTTATTTTGACTTACATTTTAAGAAAGTAAAGTTCACTCCTGTGGGGAAGACATGGTGGTCATAGTGAGTCTGTGGGTCATCCTACATCCACAGTCAGAAAGCAAAACATGGACAGGAAGTGAGTCTGTTGAGAAACCACAAGGCCTGCCTCTCACTTCCTTCAGCCAACTTCTACTTCAGGGCCAACTCTCATCAGGAACAAAGTGTTCACACACCTGAGTCTTTGGGAGGCAATGTACATTTAAACTACAGCATTCCTTAATTGATAAAGTTATAAGAAGAGCCATTTGAATTCAGTCTAGTGGAACAAAGATTCAGTACAGAAAATATGTATTAAATTTTGTTTTGAGTTTGCTGAACTTCAGTTCTTTTGGAACTCATCCAGTATTTCATTATAATAGTTTTATTGTATGTTTGCATTTCTCTGTATGTAATTAATAAAGCACTGTTTTTGTTGCTGTAAATATTTATAGTTTTCACATAGTCAATAAAATACACATTTTTGCTTGTTTTACACTCTAATCAAGACCATACCCATCTTTCCCAGAAGTTTCCTTCTACCCTTCTCAGTCAATTTCCCTTAATAAACTTCTCTTGAAGCCACTCATCTGATTTCTATCACTAGAAATTGGTTTAGCTTGTCCTAGAAGTGATTCCATGGTAATGGAGTTGTGCAGGATGGCCTTGCTTCTGGCTTCTTTGACTTAATGACCTTGGAGAGCTATCCAGCTTTTTGGATGTGTCTGAAGTATTTGACTTTTAGTCCTGAACCACAGTTTTTTATTTCTGAGTCTTTATTCATTCATTTCTTGATGTATATTTGTGTTTCTTACAGTTTTTTTTCTATTATGAGTAAACGGGTGTAGAGATTCTGTATAAGAATTTTTAGTTGTTTGAAATTTATTGTTGCCGGGCGGTGGTGGCGCAC
>NC_022012.1:67451800-67453206 GCF_000317375.1 Microtus ochrogaster
TCTTGTAGACCAGGCTGGCCTCGAACTCACAGAGATCCACCTGCCTCTGCCTCCCGAGTGCTGGGATTAAAGGCGTGCACCACCACCGCCCGGCTACCAAAAGCATTTTTGTCTACTTAAAAAAGATCAGTTCTGTTGTGCTGAGAAATTTTGTAGTTTTAGATTTTCCCTGTATTTCAAAACTTGAAATACTTAAAAAGTTGAAAATTTAAAAAAGTTTGCTATGAAATATTGAGTAATAGCACTGGGAACATAGTTAGGTCAGTGGTAGAGCACTTGCCTACCACTGTGTAACATCCTGAGTTCAGTTCCCAACACAATTTAAAAAAAAAAGATGTCCAGCTGCTCAGTGCTCTTTATAGCTGCTCTTGATCTACTGATGTAGTTGAAAATCATTTCAGCACTTTTGATTGTGTATTTTTGTTCCATGTCTCTTAAATTTTTCCTACTTGACCGAGCTACATCCTTGGCCTTTCCTTTCCTTTTTTTTTTAAAGGAAATAATGCTTTTTAAAAAAATAATTAAATTTTTTAAATATTTATTTAAATTAAATATTAATTAAATTAAAAATAATCAAATTTTTTAAAAATAATTTAAAAAAATAAATAAATACATTTAGAATATGTAGACAGGAAGAAAAATGGAAAACCTTGTCCATTGTTTTTTGTTTAAACCAAATCAAATACTGAGGCTTTTAGTGCTCCTTTACCCATCCTTGCTATTGCCTCCTCCTCACCATCATTTTCCTCTTCCTCCTTCTTCATTTGTATTCAGTGTTAATCATCTTGAAAGAACAGTTGGTACCTCTTTTTTCCCTTGTTAAATAATCATTTAAAAAATTTGTGTGGATATTTTGCCTGCATATATCTGTGTACCACTTTTGTGCCTAGTGCCTGTATATGGCGGAAGAGGGCATAGGATCTTAAAACTCGAGCTTCCAAATGTTTGTAAGCTGCTATGCTAGGAATCTGCCTGGTTCCTCTAGAAGAGCTGCCACTGCTCTTAACTACTGTCATCTCTCTAGCTCCAGAACAGTAATTTCTAATTAGCATGTGGTATGGTATTTGCCACAGACACAAAATTTATGGACATGAGTTGCTGTTGTGGGACCGTAGGAAATGTTGGTGACTATCTTGAGATCCTTTGCACTAACATTTGTTTATTCATTCAGTCCAACCCCTTGCTTATCCTCCTGGGACTACGCAGGTGATGGTAGCCACTGACTTGCTTAGGCTAGTAAGAGGCACCTGCTTATTTGGCTTTTTAAAAACTGTGATTATTTTTGAAGTCTAATAGACTTACTTTTAGACCTAAGTAAAGCACTGTTGTTACTTAATAGTCATGGAACATCAATGAACCATTTCATGAAGTCTTAGAAATTAGCTGCCCCTCTCTCCCTCCCTCCT
>NC_022012.1:67453306-67454227 GCF_000317375.1 Microtus ochrogaster
AGACAGGGTTTCTCTGTGTAGCAGTTGTAACTTGCTTTGTAGACCAGGCTATTTTTGAACTTAGAGATTTACCTGTCTCTGCCTCCAAGTGCTGGGATTAAAGGCATGCCCAGCAAGTTTCATGCATATTTTTAACTTTGCTTTTAAATTCGTGACTACTTCTGCCAGGTTATGGGGGAGGCATTCATGTGACCTTGAGGAACTTGGATAAATGCTCGTTTGTGGAAAGAAGTGCTAACCAAAGTGTTTGTCAGTGATGTTTCTGTTATGTTTGAGATAGGAACTGTATTAAGGCATAATAAAATACTTAAAAGACAGCGTGAAAGAGAAATTATTTTGTTGTAGTAAATCTAGACCTTTTTTGGTCTTGTGGACTACACACACAGTTTAACTATATAGGGCAGAAAGCCAATATTTATCATTGAGGAAAGGTTTCATTTTTAGTGCTATAGATACATACATGAATATTGAGCGAAATTATGTAACCTATTAACAGCTATCACTATAATTAGTGTGAAATAAACTATCCTTAAGACAGCTTGATGGATTTCTGGGGAAAAGTTTTAGTTACAAAGTGAAACCATCTTTTAAATAAACTGATATAACAGTTGAAAAAGAAAAACAATCTAAATAATTTCTGTTCTAACTTTTAGAAAGATTGCTCACTATAAATTTATGAATTTGGGATGGATCTGTCAGTAATAGAGGTGTGTCTGGATCCTTTCTGCCCTGTCACAGGTCTGGTTTTCAGGGTCTTCTGTTTTAGATTTCTAGGGATAAACTACCTGATGGAAAAATATGCTATTTCTTTCTTTATTATTGCCGAAGCATGTCCTTCCTTTGAGAAGACAGTAAAATATAGTTTTATGGAAAAAAGAAAAAGAGACAAGTAGGGATATATTTTTAGATAAATATATATTT
>NC_022012.1:67454327-67495874 GCF_000317375.1 Microtus ochrogaster
GCCTGTCCTGGAACTAGCTCTGTAGACCAGGCTGGTCTCGAACTCACAGAGATCCACCTGCCTCTGCCTCCCGAATGCTGGGATTAAAGGCGTGCGCCACCACCGCCCGGCCTTAGATAGATATTTTTGTTAATTAAAAATATATTTCTCTTCTCTATGTTAAGAGGTCGTTATTTTTTCTTCTGTGTAGTGCTCCATTGTGTAAATGTATCACATTTTTCTTTTTTTTTTTTCCACCACTATACAAACGAGGATACCACATTTTTCTTATCCATTCTTCGATCGAGGGGCATTTAGGTTGTTTGCAGGTTCTGGCTATGACAAACAGCTGAACATAGTTGAGCACATGTCCTTCTGGCACAATTGAGCATCCTTTGGATATATACCCAAAAGTGGAATTACTGGGTCATGAGGAAGGTTGTTTCCTTATTTTCTGAGAAATTCCCACCCTGATATCCAAAGGGGTGTACCAGCTTGCATTCTCCACCAGCAATGCAAAAGTGTTCCCTTTTCCCCACAACCTCTCTAGCATAAGCTGTCATCAGTGTGTTTGATCTTGGCCTTTCTTACAAGTGTAAGATGGAATCTCAGAGTTGTTTTGATTTGCATTTCTCTGATGACTAAGGATGTTGTCTTTCAGCCATTTTAGATTCCTTTGTTGAGAATTCTCTGTTTAGGTCTGTACTCCATTTTCTTTTATTGAATTATGTGATCTTTTGGTGTCCAATTTCTTGAGTTCTTGTATATTTTGGAGATCAGACCTCTGTCTGATGTGGGGTTAGTGAAGATCTTTTCCAATTCTGTAGGCTGTCGTTTTGTCTTGTTGACCGTGTCCTTTGCTTTACAGAAGCTTTTCAGTTTCAGAAGGTCCCACTTATTGTTTCTCTCAGTGTCTCTGCTTCTGTGGTTATATTTAGAAAGTGGTCTCCTGTACTAATGTGTTCAACTGTACTTTCCACTTTCTCTTCTATAAGGTTCAGTGTGGCTGGGTTTATGTTGATGTCTTTGATCCATTTGGATTTGAGTTTTGTGCAGGGTGATAGATATGGGTGTATTTTCATTTTTCCACATGTTGATATACAGTTATGCCAGCACCACTTGTTACATATGCTTTTTTTTTTTCCATTTGATATTTTTTGTTTCTTTATCAAAGATCAGGTGTTTGAAGATGTGTGGATTGATATCTGGGTCTTCTATTCGGTTCCATTGGTCCTCCTGTCTGTTCTTATGCCAATACCAGGCTGTTTTCAGTACTGTAGCTCTGTAGTAGAATTTGAAGTCAGGGATTGTGATGCCTCCAGAAGTTTTTATTGCGCAGGATTGTTTTGGCTATCCTGGGTTTTTTGCTTTTCCAAATGAAGTTGAGTACCGTTCTTTCGAAGTCTTTGATGAATTGTGCTGGGATTTTGATGGGCACCTTGCTGCTTTTCTTATAGGTCATTTCTATTAGTTACTTTCTGTTCTTGAGGTTTCCACATTAAGGAATTGTGTAGATTGTCTCTACTGTGACGATAGCCACTTGGTTTCTGTCATAGCTTTCTCATTTGAGTAAAACCAGTGGAAGGCTGATATCAGGGCATTCTGGTCCTTGGGTAATCAGCTTCTTCGAGATTTATTACCCAGTTTTAGCATGTCATTCAAGGACCCAGAGTCTGTTAAATTGATATGATGAAGAGTTTATGTTCATTCAGAAGTCATCATTGGCTTTGAAGCCAGGTAATTTTGACCCTTTGCTGGTATTTCATCACTGTCCACTATATAAAACAGGCCTCAGCCTAGTGTGATAGCGCACGCCTTTAATCTCAGCACTTGGGAGGCAGAGGAAGATCTCTATAAGTTCAAGATCAGCCTGGTCTATATAAATTGAGTTCTTAGGACAGCCTGATCTACATAGTGAGACTTTGTTTATCACCCTCCTTCCCCCCAAAGAGAAAGAAAACAGCACTGTTAGAGTGCTACTTATCTCTCCAGGAGAGCCCAGGCCCAGGAAATCACCAGAAGCAAAAACCCTGATTTGCCATCTCTATCTATACACCAGGCCCCAGCGGAAGTTGAGACCAATATATCTTAAGACTCAGACTTCACCCCTGGCTCTGCTGCTTTTCTCACTTCAGCTGCCATCACTGATAGAATGAATTTTTAATGAAACAAATTAGCAAAGAATTCTGCTGTATTAATTTGTGATTCAGTCTAGATTACTGATTTTTTTTATAACAGGCTGTGTGCTTGATTGTGGAGTCTTTTGACATTATGAATGACAGCATTACATTCTTTAAACTAATGTTCTTTGGTTTAAAAATGAGTAAACTGATTTTTGAAAAATTCCGTTTATTTTCAACAGTGGATTTTGAATCCAAAGAAAACTTTTGGCAAGTGTGTAACCTGACAGAAATATCAGTGAACAGATGGAAAGGAGTTCCGTAAGAATTGACTGAAAAGTAGAAGTTTGATTTTCTGAAAAATAGCTCTAGTACCTTTTCTCTTCCCTGTAAGTGATCTGAAGAAGAAACAGCTATTTTTAGGTTGATACTTGGTAGCAGATACCCTTTAAAATAAGGTACTAAGTGTATGATTCATTTTTCAGAACATTAATATTCTTTTATGAGCAGATATAAATATAAAATAATTCAAAGCCAATAGGAATAGTTTTTGAAATTTTCTTAATGATACTGCTACTTTGGCTGGATAAAAAATGAAATTAAGGTAATTGACCTACAGTATGAGAATTAGGACAGTTGAGTTTTATTCTTGATTCCATACTTTTTGCAGTCATAAACTTTGCTATGTGCGATAGGCTCCTCTTCATCTCAACTTGTCACTAAAAGGCATAGATTCAACTCATAAATTTCTTTTTCATATTGATCCATTGCATGATCATCTATGCATACCTACAATGAGCCTGTGCCATTAACATAGCAAGCTCTTACCTTTCATAATACGAGAAGAGATTTGAGAAAGAACATCCTCACTGACATCAAGTATTTCTGTATTAGATAAAAATGAAAATGTACTGAGGACAAACTTTGTTTGGAGAGGGGACACCTTCTAAAATTACTTCTAGCTGTCATGGGGGCGATGTTCTTTCTATGGAATCCTGTGAAAGTAAAATGATGGTTAACTTCCAAGATTACTGTCTGGTATAATTGCAAATAGTCTCTGATTATTTGGTAGCATTTTTCTGAGGTTCCTATTTCGTGTTCTGCCCTGAACATTGTAAAAAATGCACCATTTCAGCTAACCAAGTTGGAACCATCTTGAGCAGCTGATATCCAAAACAGGTCTTATAGTAGTCCTATCAGCATCATGACGTCATATCAACCAGGTGAAGTTCTTTTGTGGGGCCCCATCTTCTCTGGAAACTTCAAAGATTACTTCAGGAAAATTCATTGTTCATTGTGGAAAACTTAAATATTATTTATACAAACATATATTCAATGAAAGGTATGTTAGAGACAAAAATAGGTATGAAGAAATGTAATACTTTTTTAAAATTCTTTTTTCTTTCTGTCTTATATCATGGCCACTCACAGGAGACAGGAAGACTGAATTTTTATTTTAACAATATGCTTGGATTTAGACAAGGGCAGAGCCATTGTCCAACTCCAAAGGCAGCTTTGATTTTTAAGTGAGTCATGATTATTATTTTATTTAGTATTCAGAGATTTTTACTCTCAGATGCCATGTCCTCACAAGTGTTAATTCTCTTTGCTGGGCGATCCTATCTGGATAATTACCTTTTCCTCTTTAGGCATCTAGATGTCCATGGTCCCTTGACTTTTTGAAGGTGAGTATTTTCCTGTAAAGATAAGAACAGAACCCTGCCCCAATCCTTATGAGGTTTCCTTATCACCTCTGTGTTGTTACCTCTGTGGATGAGCCGTAATTTCTCTCAAGAGATTTCTCCTTTTCAAACCAAATATTTATTAATTTTGATGGTAGCCCTAACTTTTCTTCTCCTATTAAAGCAAACAAAACCACTACTCCTATGTGGCACATCTCCTGGCTTCCATTGTGAGGTCAACACATCCTTGAAATACACCGGCTGATTTAATTCAAAAGACTTTTCTATTATGCAATGTCTTTCTGCTGCTGTTGTCCCTTTCTCATTAGCTTTAAGGAAATTCAAGGTTAATAAAGCATTATGTAATCTATTTCTGGGGGTATTTTTCACCCCTTTCTGTTTGTTTAATATATCCTTTATAGTTCAGTCTTATCTTTCTATAACTGCCTGACCTGTAGGATTGTGTGATATACCTGTAATATGTTTTATATTTTAATAAGCAAAAAAGTGTTTCATTTTCTTAGAGACTTGCTGGATCATTATATGTCTTTATTTGTGCAGGTATACCAATGATGGCCATAACTTCTAATAAATGCATGATTACTGAATCAGCCTTTTCTGAGCTCAAAGCAGTTGCCCATTGAAAACCTGAATAAGTTTCAGTGGTGTGATGTACATACTTTAATTTTCCAAATTCTACAAAGTAGAACACATCCATCTGCCAGATTTCATCCCTTTGAGTACCCATTAGGTTAGTCCCTGCAGGTAGTGGTGTTTGGTTATAGAAAGAACAAGTAGGACATTTCTTTATAATCTCCTTAGCTTGTTGCCATGTAATTAAAAGCTCTCTCTTTAAACCTTTGCTATTGACCTGATGTTTCTTATGAAATTCTGTGGCCTTCAACACACTTCTAATCAGTAATCGATTTATATCTATCTGCATTACCTTGTGCTAGAGAACCTGGAAGACCCGTATAGTATTTGGTGTTTGTTATGTATATGGGACAAAGCCTATTCATGGTTATTACTTGAACCTGTATGAATAATTAAGTCATTTCTGTATCATCTAGTATAAATTCACTGGTTTCAATATGCATGACAACTTTCTGTGTATTGTGAATCAATAACTATATTAAGAGGTTCTGTAAAACCACTCAGCAACATCAGAATAGCATATAAGTCTGCCTTTTGGATAGAATTATAAGGGCTTTGTTCTACTTTACTTAAAATTTCTGATTTGTAATCTGTCTTTTCTTATGTTTTTGCATCAATATAGAATGTATGGGCTCCAGTTACTGGTTTGTACCATTCAATGTGAGGAAGGATCCATGGAGTTCTCTTTATAAGGTTAATTTTATCACTTTTGGGATAATTGCTATTAATCTTTCAAAAAAAATTAGCACAAGATCTTTGCCAAAGTTCCATGTCTTACCATAAGTTTTTAATTTCATCAGCAGGGGCTGGAGAGATGGCTCAGTGGTTAAGAGCATTGCCTGCTCTTCCAAAGGTCCTGAGTTCAATTCCCAGCAACCACATGGTGGCTCACAAACCATCTGTAAAGAGGTCTGGCGCCCTCTTCTGGCCTTCAGGCATACAGACAGAATATCGTATACATAATAAATAAATAAATATTTAATTTCATCAGTAGTACTGATGGGTCTATACCCGCTAGCTGATGAAGTCTCTTTTACCTTTTATAATTAGAGACTTTATCCACATTCGTTTATTTTTTACTTAGTTTATGTGGTAAAGATAACGATTCTAAGATTATATCTTTTTGTGTTTTAAAATTCCTCTAGAGGAAATTCTGGAAGGCAATATGACGAAAATGCAGTTAAGATTTGGATTCACCCTTTCCACATCTGTCTCCTGCAATTTTTCTTCAGCAACAGTCACTTCCTTTTCCGCTTCAGCTGTTAATTCTCTGGCACTATTTAAGTCTTTTTTTTTTTTTTTTAACCATCTAAGGTTTTGTTTAAATGAAATATATCAGGCGTTATCCCAACACCTGGTCATAGACTGGAAATGTCTCCTAACAATCTTTGGAAGTCATTCAAAGACCACAATCTCTTAATTTGTGTCTTTTTTTCTTCTAATTTTCTGAAATCCTATTTTATATTGTGAGTAATCGTCAGAATCTCCTCTCTCTATTTTCTCAGGAGCAACTTGTAATCCCTATTTTGGCAAAACTTTCTTTACTTCTTCAGACATTCTTTCTATAGTATGTATGTTTGAATCAGATAGCAAAATGTCATCCATGTAATTGTAAGTTATAGATTTAGGAAATTTTTTATGTATTATTTACAACAGTTGACTTAAAAAGTATTGACATTGGGTGGGGCTATTGAGCATTCCCTGTAAAAGGACGTTCCATTGGTATCTCTTAGTAGGCTGAAAATTATTATAAGTAGGCACAATGAAGGCGAATTTTTCTCTGTCTTTTTCTTGTAAAGGTATAGTGAAGAAACAATCTTTTAAGTCAATAATTATAAGACACTATCCTTTTGGTAAAAGAGAAGGCAGAGGAAATCCAGATTGTAGAGGGCCCATAGGTTAAATAATCTTGTTGATAGCTGTCACCATTCTCCATTTACCAGATTTCTTTTTATCAAAAAATACAGGAGAATTCCGAGGCTGTTTGATTCTTCAATATCGTGAGCAACTGGTTGCTCCTGTACCAGCTGTTCTAAAGCCTGCAGTTTGTCTTCTGTTAATGGCCACTGTTTAACCCATATTGGTTTTTCAGTTAATATTTTAAAAATAGGGCCTTTGGTACCTCTAAAGGTTTGCTAATTGCTTTGTGTTCTTGTACAGCCTAAATGACTGGTGCATTCAACCCATTTCGTGCTTTGTTTCAGTTGATACAGGGTTCTTATTCCTAGGAATTGAGAGCACCTGCCTCTTGAAGAGGCCAATTTGGATGCCAAGATTCTGAAGTGATGCCAAGATTCTGGAGTAATGATTCTTACGTCCGCACCCATGTCTATCTAACCCACAATTGCAATGCCATTTATATGCACTCTTAGCTTTGGTCTTTGATCATTTATAGAAGTCTGCCATAATATTTGTTTCCTATTTCTTATTGGATTTTTCTTTTATCCTCCAACTTTATTCCATCACCCAGAACAGTATGGTCTTTTACAAAAGTCTCTGGATTTTTAAGTGAGACATGTCTTCTACAGTGACTGGGAATGACTGGGACACTTTTGGCTTGGGGACTTGCGAGAGGCCACCCAAGGAGTTTCCTGATGGTATTGGGTTGACTTGTCTGTCTTTTGTTGATCTGCATTCACTGGTCCAATGTCAGCCTTTGCCACACCTACATATCCTGAAGGTTGAGTCCTTTTATTCTTGGCATTCCCAGAGGAGATATTATTCCTAGGAATTCTCTGTCTACAGTCCCTTCTCAGATGTCCTATTCTACCACAATTAAAACATTTAGCATTTGATGGTTCCTCATTCCTTTGGAAATTGCTTCTCCTACCCAAAATTCAGTATTATAGTAAAACGTCTCAATGTTCATTGCATGTAGGATCCATTTATCCATTGGTGCTGATCTAACCTTTAAAGGCTCAAGTATCTTTTTGTATTTTAAGTTGGCATTTTCAAAAGCCAGAGATTCAATAAGTACTTTTCTAGCATCTGGGTCTGTTACTCCTGTTTGTACAGCCTTAGTTAATCTTTGCAAAAAGTCACCAAAGGGCTCTCTCTGGCCCTGTTAACATTGGTATATTTGATTCAGTTCGTTTTTTTTTTTTTTTTGTTTTTGTTTTTTTGTTGTTGTTGTTTGGGTTCTTGAGTCATGTCCCAAGCATTTAAGGCTGCTTTGTGGCATAGGGACAAGATTTGCTCATTGTAAATAGCTTGAACCTGTAGGTCAGCATAAGTGCCTTCACCAAGAATTTGATTTTGGGAAGCCTTAAGTCCTTTTGCTCTTCCATGTTGTTTCAGAATTTTAGTGTCTTCTCTGAAATAACATTTAAACATCAGTTGAGGCCCATCATCCATGACTGCTCAAACTAACTGAAGCCAGTTGTGTGGTGTTGTTTTAATGCTAGAAGCCCACGTCTTTACCATCTCCCTAACAAATGTGGAATGAAGCCGTAAGTTACCATTGCTTTCTTAATTTCTTAGGTATCCATCTATCTTCTCTGGATCCTTTAGGGTGTTTAGAACTTGATGCTTTGTCAGAGTAGATTTACCGGTTAAGAAGCTAAATCCCTGGGTAAGTTATCTCTGACAGCTACTTGACAATGTTAAATCCTTTCCTTGTGCCTTATTTTCCTGCTCATCAGCTCCAGTAATTTCCTCAATTGTTTAAAATCTTTTTACTACTGTCTATTGTAAAGCCTGAATCTCCTGGCCTGTATATATTTTTAGTGATTTCACTGAGGCACCTAGCCTCTTGTCCTCATTCTGTACATGTGATTCCAAGGTCTGAAGTTTTTCCTTTAAAGATAACATCTCATCCTTGGATATTATTTGGATAGCATGCAGATTGCCTTCCTGGAGAGATACTCTTATCTGCTAACCTATCAAAACTTTTTAACAAATTTTGATTGTCCGGTTCATAGTATGAATTCTTTAAGATGTTTTTTCAGTATCCATTGACATGGATTCATTTTTGTTTGTCCAATTAATGTTACCCTTTTCAATAGTATTAATTTTTTCAGGTAACTTTTGATTTTCAATGGTATTAGTCCTGTCAGTTAGCTGTTCATTATTAGTCTGTAAAGACTGTACCATTTCTAAAAGTGCCTCATTCTTTTTTCATTTGATAAATGGCTCTGTTATCAAACCATTTTCTTAAGGATATAATATGAAGAAAAGTATCTGAGTTTCAATATTCAATAAATGGATGTATCAAAAGAGCCATAAGCCTTGCAGAGTACAAATCATAGTATTATCAAAAAAGTTACTAACATTTTCTATGTTAATGTTGTCTGCAATTATATAACTTTAAAGTTTATTGATTTATTAATTACCTGTTATGAGGTCCGGGAAATTGTTTTAGGTGTAATAGTCTTTATCGTCCAGCAGATGTTGTAGTTTCAGAGTCACTATTAGCGACATAACCTGGTACCATGAACAGTTTTTAGCCACTTTGGTTTTTTTCTCCGTGGTGCTGGCTAAATACTGAGAAATATGGTTGCTTGACAAATTAAAAGCAATTAAATCAATTTTATACATGGAGCAAGAAGCCCAGAACTCAGGAGCCGGTAGTACAAACCGGAAGCAGTACAAGTCGCCATGAACGCTGCAGAGAGAGAGAGAGAGAGAGAGAGAGAGAGAGAGAGAGAGAGAGAGAGAGAGAGAGCGCATGCACGCGCGTCTCATGCAGTTACCTTTACTGTGGTTGGGATTCTACAGAAAACCGCTTAGGTAAAAGCAAGCCAGGTGGTGGTGGGGCCTTTCTGAGTTGTGGACTGATTAGGCCTTTAAGCTGGTCCACCTGGATCCACAGGGGGCGCCAGATGAAGCCGGATGCTTAAAATCCCACACTAGCTCAGAAATGACTATAATAGAGGGTTATTTATTTAGGGGTAGACTCACAGATTATAGCCTTCTTCATGAACGGGGAACAGGAACCAAACAGGAACCAAATCGTGCCTCCAGAAGAGAGGCCAGGCAAACACTTTACATAGATAGGCATAAGAGGCTATGCCCAAGTGGGCAGGTAACATACAGGCTACTGGTCCTGGCAATTCCTACAGCAGTAGGGAGGTGGAGACAGAAGTGATATGGCTGGGTGGAATATAAAGGGGAAAAGACAGGAACTCAGTGGAGTGTGGAGTCTGAGGTTGGTGGAAAGCATTGCAGGATCACCCTTTGTTTTTCTGAGCCGTGGTAGAGATCTCTCCAGTGACTTGGCTTCTTTGCTTTTCTTATCTTCAGGTTGAACCCTAATGTCTGTCTCTGGGTTTTTATTATTCGTGCAGCACTCAGTTCCTCCCCTCCTCCTGTCTTTTGATCACCTTAGTATAGTTCACAGGCTTTCATCACATTAAGAATTTATTGTAGTGGAAGCTAAACTGTTGCCTCATGCTAATTTTATAATGCATATGTACACACACACACACACACACACAGACACACACACAAAACATCAACAAAAGAACCAAGTTAAGCCAAGATCTAGAGCTGTTGTCAAATGTGAAAACAACAATGACACACAGAAGAAAACAGAATGCGGGGTCCAAAGCCAACAAAACCCAAAATAAATTTGCTACTATACTTGGGCTTGTTTTGGCAGCTTTTGGAATTAAAAATACAAAAGGCATCACTTATACAAAAGCAAAAGTAATTGAAGTGTGAATGTGGGGCAGAATGGGCAGGACGTTTACAGTAGCTGTTTCATTTGAATGGAGAATGCTGCTGTTAGCTTTTGTTTAATTTATTATTACTTAATTTCATCACTGGTATTCTGTCTTTCTTCATATTCATTGTTGTTATTTTGGGTAACAGAAGAAGACACAACCATTACATTCAAAACTCATCAGACACTTTTTTTTCTGAGCCTTTCATTGCGGTCTGTAGGGTAGAACCCTTTCTTAGTGTGTTTGCAGCTTGTTTCATATTGTCAGTGTAGTTACCATCTCCCAGCCCTTTCCTCTATGGCTGTTTACACAATTAAGTACAAAAATACCTTTTGTTTTCTCTTAGGGGAAAGAATAAAACAAAGTGACTTCATACGTAGTTATGAGGCTGGTATATTTGTAGATCATCTGGTGGCTGTGGATAAAGAAAATAAGAATAGATCTTTTTGAAAGACAAAGGAAAAAAAAACCATGGTACAAAAACAAACAAAAGACCCTTGGTAAAAGGCATCTGTGTGTGGGTGATATGTATTCAAAACAGCAATTCCCATCTTCCATTGGATAATATTGTGGACATCTGAACATTTTCATTTTTGAATTTCTAATTGTACTTCTTTATTATGATAAAAATCCATATAATACAAGATCTATCCAGTTAACAAATTTTAAATGTGTTGTATAGTATATTTGGTACAGTTGTACAGTAGGTCTTATCTTGCATAACTGACAGTGGGAATCATTGAACAGTAGCCTCCCAACAAACCACCTCCCCTAGTCCCTGACAACTTCTGTTTTACTTGATGTTTCTGTTAATTTGGCTTCTTCTAAAATAAGGATTCTTTCAGGATATATTGTCTGTAACTGCCTTGTTTTAGTTAACATACTGACCTCCAGGTCCATCAGTGTTGCATATGACAGGATCCTATGTTTTTCTATCTGACATAATACTGCATTGTACTGTCTATATCACATTTTCCATATCGATTCATCACCCACGTGGTTAAGTTGTTGTGCTAATGCTACAGTGGACATAGAAGTGTGGTTTCATTGCTTTGGTATTATGATTTCATTTGTTCTGAACAGTTGTCCAGACAGATTTGTTGGATCATAGGGTAGTTCTGTGTTTGACTTTAGGGTATGTGTGTGGTGGCTGCATGTCTTGTATGGTTATGTTAGGTGTGAGTATATTTTCAGTGTTTACTCCTATAGGCCAGAGGAAAATATCTGCTGTCCTGTTCTCTTGCTCTCTGTCTTATTCTCTTGATATCCAATCTCCCACTGCCAGCAATCCCTGAATCTAAGCTCCTCAGCAGTGTTGAAGTTACAGGTTTGTGTGACTATGATGGAGGAAGGTCATTGGTTAACTAAATAAAGAAGCTGCTTGCCCTGATAGGTTAAAACATAGGTGGGAGGAGTAAACAGAGCAGAATGCTGGGAGGAAGAGGAAGTGAGGTCAGACTCAACAGCTCTCCTCTCTGGGGGCAGACGCCTCAGAGAGACACGATGCTCCACTCTTGCGGGCAGAGGCGAGAGCTCTGCTCTCTGAGGCACAGGCGATGAAGCTCTGACCCAGGATGGACGTAGGCTAGAATCTCCCTGGTAAGCCACCTTGTGGGCTACAGCAGATTATTAGAAATGGGCTAGTCCAAGTGCAAGAGTTAGCCTAGAAGAAGCTAGATAGAAATGGGCCAAGCAGTGTTTAAATTAATACAATCTGTGTGTTGTTATTTCGGGGCATAAGCTAGCCAGGTGGCTGGGGTGCCAGGGACGCAGCCTCGCCGCTCGTATTACTACATGACTACACATGACTTTGTACTTGTCTTTTGGGGGGATTTGAACTCAAATCTCATGATTGTGCATTAAGCATTCATAGCCAGTGGGCTGTCGCTCCATTCTTAATAGTTCTAATTTTAATTGTTTAATGAATCTTTGTAATGTTTTCCCTAAAGGCAGTATCATTATACTTCTGTCAATAGTGCAGGAGAATTTTAAAGATTTATTTTTAGCCAGACATAGTGGCCCGTGTCTTTAATCTCAGCACTTGGGAGATAGAGGCATGTGGAGCTTTGAGAGTTTGTGGCCAGCCTAATTTACATAAAGAATTTTGGACAGGCAGGACTACAAAAAAGACCCTGTTTCAATATTATGTATATGTGTGTTCTGGGTGTACAAATATGTTTGAGTGTCTGCAAAGGCCATAAAGTAGCATTAGGTCCCCTGGAGCTTGAAAATTATATATGATTTTGAGCTATCTACCCAATATGGGTGTTTGGAATTGAATTCTGGTCAGAATTGGTAAGAGTAGCAAGCACTCCTAACCATTGAGACATCTCTAGCCTGTAGAAAGATTTTGCTTTCTCCTCAATTAGCATTTGCTTTATATTTTATGTGTAGTATATGTGTGCATACATACATGTTCATGTATGTGCAGGCGTCTGTGTCATGTATGTGCCCATGTATGTAGGTGTAGATACCAGAGGTTGACTACAGTATCTTCTTCTGTCTCTCTTCACTGAACTAGGACATAGCCAGCCAGTGACCTTTGCAGACACATATCTTTCTGCCTGCTTTCTGGAATTACAGATACTGAATTGATTCTTATCATGTTTTATGTTCTTCCCCACAAGGCATGAGTGCAGTTGCTCTACATTCTTCTTAATGTCCTAGTTATTATGCAGACTTGTACTTAATATACTTTGCTATGTTAATATAAAACTAGGAATCTAGAAGAGTATTATTCCACATATACTTCCTTATGCTTTGTCATAAAAATGTCATAAAGGCCTTGTTTGTTTGTTTGTTTGTTTGTTTATTTTATTGTCTGTTATTTTCCTTCATCCTAAAACCTTCAGTAGTAGTTTTGGACTTGTGGTCTTTTAGTCCGGGATGATGGTTTTTTTCATCTTGCTCTTACAGGATGTTACTCGATTGTCATCTGACACTCACTACTTCTCATTAGAAGTTCGTATTTCCTTGAATCATTTTCTTCTTACATAATATATTCTTTTTTCTCTGTCTGAACTAAAGTTTTCTATTTTGCTTTTTAATTGTCATAGTCATATGTGTGATTGGTTTATAGTTCTGCATAGAGATTGCTGAACTCGCTTTGCTTGTAAGGTGATGTTTTTCACTGATTTGAAGAAAATCCTGTCAGTTGTGTCCTGCCCCCACCGTGATCTTCTTGGATGAATTTTAGACCTGTTAGTATTACCAAACAGGAATTTTTGCATTTTCTCCTTTAGTTTTATTTTTGTTGAGTTTTACTTATAAAACTCTTGATATTCTAGTCATCATTAAATTACCCCATGCAGATTTCTTTTCATATAACATATTATTAAATTCTTGAATTCCATTTTAGATAATTCTTCCTGCAAAGACTATGCCCATTTGTTGTAACTATTTTTTCTTAAAAAGTGTTTGAATATTTATACTAGCTGCCTTAAAGTTCCTTTCTGCTTATTCAGTTTCAGTGTGGGACACTTCTTTTTTTCTACTTTCATGTTAATTCTCATTTCTCTACATAGGTAGCTATTTTTTTTCATGCTTTTTTGGAAAGTATTGAAAGGTTGTAGAAATTTTTATTTTTGTCAGTTTCTGTTCTTTTTCCTTTGTTAAGTGGCCTTTATTGCTTGGCCATCTTAAGGCTGAACTCATTCTTTATTAAAACACTTTTTGGAAGCCCAAATTATGACCCATTCCCCTTTAATTAGCGTCTTCATAATTCCCAGTTACTGATATTTGTACTTGGCTATTTTAGTCTTTGAGCTGATGCTTTCTTTTGGGCTCCTTGATATGTTTTCTATGCTTAGTTCTTCAGAGATTATCCAAAGGCTTCAGGAGGAGATAAGTGTAAACTTTTGGACCCTCTGTTACTTTGTGCTTTTTATTTATCTCAATTTTTAGCCATATTCTAGCCTCCAATTTTTTTGTTTTGTAATCCAATAAAGCAAAAAATTTAAAAAAATTTAATGTCTTAAGTGAACAAGACCTGTAGATTAGGATGTCATTCCCTGACTGACTTTGTTCCTTGTTTTCTTTTGGCTTTTCACCATTATAAGATTCTTTCCAGTTTCTAGTATTTTTTGATTTTCTTTTTATTTTTAAATTGATCTTATTTCTTTTTCCAATTATTTATAATTGTTGTTTTCAAAAAAATTGCTCTAATTATGTTAGTGTACCATTACTTAAAAATAGAAGCCACACTTTCTTTGTGTAGTACTTAGAGGTTCCCATTTTCTATTCAGTTTTTTTTATAATATTTATTTATTATGTATACAATATTCTGTCTGTCTGTATGCCTGCAGGCCAGAAGAGGGCACCAGACCTCATTACAGATGGTTGTGAGCCACCATGTGGTTGCTGGGAATTGAACTCAGGACCTTTGGAAGAGCAGGCAATGCTCTTAACCTCTGAGCTATCTCTCCAGCCCTGCTATTCAGTTTTTTATGGCAGCTTTTATCTATACCAGTTCTTCTCTACTCTGGTTTAGTTTATGCATCAATATATCTTTTTAATGGGTCTCTCAGTTTCACAGATTTGCAGATTGATGACTTCTTAAAGCAATAAATTAGATGCAGTGCTCAATAACCTAATCCATAAGTAGCCTGATTATAGTTCTTCAGATTATAGAAACCTCAAAGGGACTTTTAGAAAGCTTCATCTTTTTCTGATTCCTGATTTTATGTTTCAGATGCTAATAATGTTTTTAAAAGTTATATGAACATTTATCATGATTTACCTTTTTAAGTTTTGAAAGGTACAGCACAGTATAGCTCTGACTGGTGGTGTGAACTTGGGAAAGCAGGGGCTAAACATGAAGGGGACTAAAGTCTCCAGCAATAACCTATTTTATTCAGAGCATCACACAATTTATACTTGAGGGGTAAGAAACATCACATGAGTAAAGCTTACAGTCATAAGGACAAGCCAGATATGCCCCCCCCCCAAAAAAAATCCATAGACTCATATGAATAGCAACAGCTGAAGTAACCTTATTCCTGTCTTCTGTACCTAGAGGAGCATGAAAAAACATCCTCAGAAAAATTCTGTATTTAAAAGAAATTGAGATCTCAAGACCTGTTTTCTTGGGAGTGTTCTCACAAGACCCCAGAATTCTCACACTACTCTATGACTGGATTATGTTCCAACAGTAGTGTACTGTCTAGAATCCCATTTATCTTATGTAAAGGTTCCCTTTCTCATTCCTCCAATCCCTTAGCGTCTGCTTGTTCTTCTGTGAGTTTTACTCTTTCTGACACTTCAAATAAGCAATTTCATGTACTATTTATGTTTTGGTGGTAGGCTTATTTCACTTAGCAACATGTTGTCTTCTAGGTTTACCCCTGTTGCCTCCTGTGGCAGAATTTCTTTCTTGTCAATGGTCTATGTCTAATTAATCCCCTATGTGTATTAAACTTTTTAAAAAATTTATTTACCTATTTATTAATAGGTGCATATTTTCACCTTCCCCATCCACTAGTGCTGTAATTTAACCCAGCAAGTGCTCATCAAATGCTCTACACTGAGCTACAATCTCTGTTGATTTATATCTTGGCTGCTGTGATAACTTTGCAGTGAATCTGGGAAAGTAAATTCACTTATCACAGTTTTGTTATGTATAGATAGTTAAATTTTAGTCATGTAAATGTATATATGTCTATATGTGAGTATGTACTTGTGAGTTAAGTCCAGGTGCTTGTGCCAGAGGACCTGAAGTTACAGGTGGTTGAAAGCTGCTTAACATGGGCTCTGGATTGATCTTGGGTTCTCTAGAAAAGCAAGGATATGCTATTAATGAAGAGCCATCTCTGTAACCTGGTTTTCAGTTATTTTAGGAGTTTTATAGTTTTTCATCTCCATGTAGGTCTTTTATCAATTTTGACTTCAATTTTGCACATAGTGAGATTGGAGTCTACTTTCTTTCATACAAGCAGCCAATCTTCTAATTATTGAGGTCATTGTTTTTAACAGTAGTATTCACTTTCATAAATTCCTTTTTTATACAACTTTTGCTGCATCTCATAGGTTTGATGTACTTTTCTCTAGATGGTTTCTCATTTTTCCTTCTTCACTGGGTTTTCTACTTTCTTTTGGGGTACCAATTTCTGAGTTCAGTCTTAATGTTTAGACTTGTTTGTATCACACATCTGTTCTGTTCTAGAAAATACTCCAAAAGCAGCACTTGAGAAGAATACATGTTGTGTGCTGCTGTTGAGAAGGCTGTGGTATGTGTATGCAAAGTGTTTGGTCTGTAGTAGTGTTTACATTGAAACAGCTTTGATAATGTTAATTCTCGGACCATTTCACAATTCTTAGGGTTTTGATAGGAAAGTAACTCATATATATGTAGCTAAAGAAGCCACAGGAAAATGGTTTTAGAACCCATTAATAGACTTAATTTTTTCATTTAAAAATATTAATAATTTTGAGACAGGATCTCACTGCATAGTTCTGGCTTATCTGGAGCAAATATATAGACCAGGCTGACACTGAAGTCAGATATCTGCCTGCCTCTGCCTCCTTAGTGCTGAAAATTAAAGATGTATCACCATTTTTATATGTTTGTAAGATTTTTATGTATTTTATAAAATGTTTTACTTACCCTGTAAAAGATTTTCATACTTTTTCCTAGATAGCTAACTGAGAAGCAAATAGAATGATTTTGAAATTATATTTATGTTTAAATTGTATTTTTTTTTTTTCCTAGACAGGGTTTCTTTGGTAACAACCTGGCTATCCTGGAACTCTCTTTTTGGACGAGGCTGGCCTCCAACTCACAAAGATCTGCCTGCCTCTGCCTCCTATCTGCTGTGATTAAAGGTGTGCGACACCACTGCCCAGCAAAGAGTGATTATTTTTTAAATCATCATACTTTTGATGTTTTTAGATTGATCTATGTATTCCTGTTATCACCTGGCTTGGTGATTTTGAGAATTAGGCCTTTTATTATGTCTATTACTAGCCCATGTCTTCGTATTGTGTTTAATGAGTAGTATCATAGTTCCTTAATACATTTCCCATCGATGATCTTCTGGATTGTTTCCAGTTTAGCTATTATGGTAAGACCGCTCTTCACATTTCTTTGTGTAGAATACTCCTTCAGGGCATATTTTTCCTATTTTATTTCATTGTAGCTGAAAACTTGGAGGTAAAATTAGGTTTAGGGTATATGAATATTTTTAAGAAATTGCCAGTTTTCCAGAATGTATTGTTTTATGCCTTCACGGGCAATGCTTAGGATTTGAGTTGCAGATTATAGTTTTGTCATAAATTATGCTAATATATGTTGATTTAACATAGCCTTCTCACTGTGGTTAACTTTGTTCTGTTCGTCGATTGTCTTCTTTATTAACACTGCCTTGTAGAATCATGATGTTCACTAGAGTTGCTGAAAGTGGATGTGCATGGATAAGTAAAAAGCTGAACAACACTGTTGTTTTGTATGTAAAATTTTTTGTGTTGCCAGGTGGTGGTGGCACACCCCTTTATTCCCAGCACTTGGGAGGCAGAGGCAGGCGAATCTCAGTGAATTCTTGGCCAGCTTGATCTACAAAGCAAATTCCAGGATAGCCAGGGTTGTAACACAGAGAAACCCCTGACTCAGAGAAAAGAAAAACAAACAAAACCCTTTGTGTTAAGTCACTTTATGTATTCAGCTTTGAGGTTCTAAAATTGGAGACATGTTAGACGGCTTTTTCTTAAGAAATGTGTAGCTTCTCTATTGTGATATAGATTTGTAGTTGCGATACTTCTATTAAGGAGAAGCAATTAGGTTAGTAATGGAGGGTGCATCTGCATCTGGAAGGAGTTGGGAGCAGTGGGTGAATATATTGCAATTCACTGTAGGAAATTTTCAAAGAATTAATAAAAGTATTATATTCAAAAGAGTAAGATACTATTATCCATTGTGCTTTATAAATACTGCTTTAAAATGAAAAAAGTTTTGCAGGGCAAGTTGTACAGGAGAACATTGAATCTGTGGGAGAAGGTGAAAGTGTTAAAGGACATAGAAGTAGTCATGGCATGCTGTGTATCCTACAGTGTGAAGGTGCTTTATGGTTATAGTAGTTGGCTGCAATCAAAGCACCACAGTGGTATTCCCTGACTCTTGTGTTAGTGCTATAGTAATAAATTGTGTGTGTGTGTTATAGTTCGAAGAAGAAGAGCAATTACCAGTGGATTTTCAAAGATGTTTAACACACAAGGGACAGAATTTAGCATGTTTCACTACAAACATTTGTGGAATAGATTAATTTAGAATAAACATTTCATTTCAAGTTAAAGAATTTTACTCTGCTGGCAGTGAAGCACTTGAAAATGCAGCTTCTAAATCTGGGAGAAATGTGTATGAGAAGTGTTTTAGCAAGATTGTGCTGGCAGGACTTCTTAAAGCAGGTGATGTATTATAAAATAGTGCTTTAGGAAGAGCAAATGAGATGCAGGAATATGAGTCTAAATAGATACATTATGAAAGCCTAGAAGAGAGAAGGTGACTAAGGAAAACTCACTGTGGAGGTAATAGAGAGAAGCAGGGGGAGAATCATAGATTTTTGCCAGTTTCCAAGTCTCTTTGACTTGGACTATTACACTACTACCTGTGGTACTAGAAATAATAACAGTTAAGTGTGGGATCTCATATAGAGACATAGGGGGAAGAGATGAAAAGCATATAGAGTGTGGCTGACATACAGTGAGGTGATGGTGAGGTACTCAAGAACACGTTCAGCAGGAATGTGGAGATGGTTGTTCCACAGTCAACACTGGATTTAAGATTGGGAATGTGGGGCTGATGAAATGGTCCAGTGGGGAAAGGAGCTTGCTATCAAGCCTGATGACTTAAATCACATCCCCAGTGACCCATGTGATGGAAGTAGAGAACCAGCTTCTGTAGTTTGTCCTCTGACCTCTACAAGTGTGCCATAGTGTGCATACAAGGTAAATAAGCAAGTAAAAAAATGTTTTTAAAAAAAGGCAGGAAATACATGTTTATAAATTGATAATATGAAAACAAAAATTGTAAAGCAAAATGACCAGCCTGGGGGTGGAACATAGATTGGCAAAGTGGGATAAGGACAGGTCCTTTCAGCACCTGCCCCAACATCAGAGCAAAACAAAAACCCAGAGGACTTCATAAGAAATGGGGGTGGGAAGTATCATTAAAACCTAAATCAGTAAATCTCAGAGAAGGGGAAGATGTGACTGAGGGCTGATGATATAGAAACTAGGGTGGGCAAAATACAGTCTATGGCTAATGGTTTTGCATTGTAAATATACCTTTTGTTTTTTAAACTTAGCTACTTCTTTGTTTACATATTACCTGTGGCTGCTAGCTGCTTTTGTGCTGTGGTAATAGAGTTGAGTGGTTGGTGTAGAGAACACTTAGTTGGTCTCCTGTCATCTAAAATATTTACTATTTGGCTTCAAAGCAAAAGTTTGTTGAAGTCTGTTACAGAGACCTAAGAAATTAAGAATAAGAGGTTAGCTTGCCTCTTTGATGACTAGGTAGAATTCAGGGGTTTTTAATGTGTTTTTGTTGTTCTTGTTTTCTGTGAGCAAATATTTATGGACAGACTTGTGTGTCTGGCATTTGGTTTTGTGATGTGGTCTAGAAATGGGCTAAGTAGCAAGAGATTATTAATATGTAAATGGTTAACAATGAAAGTGGTAAATATAAAATTTTCTTTTGTTTGAATGGAAAGAAATATATGGGAGTTTGAGCGGTAGAAGAAGAGAATTTTCAATACAAGGAAAATATGGAAAAGATTTTATGGCACTCTTGTAGAGAGGCAGTGTGTTGCCATTACAGGAATTAATGGTCTAAGACTTGAATGCAGGGAGTGCATGGGCCTCATTACAGGAAATGAATAGAATTGTTTGTGGAATTGAGTTAAGAATAGTAATTGCTCACACAGCTGTTTTTAAATAGCAAATGTGTTAGGTAATCAGCAAAAATTCACGAAGATGTACTTGATAGTTATGCAGAAATCGCTGTGTTCCTACAGACTTATGATCCTGATGGGAGCCATAAAAACAAACTAGCTAAAAACCTGTGCATGCAGTTTTCACATTGGTTTAATATTGTAGTTTTTGTTAAAGTGTAAGCATAGTTTTATTTTCATCTTTTCTAACCACTGAATCTAAATGTACTTGTGTTCAAGAACAGCAGTGGTATGAAATGATGGGTGTACAGAGCACTATGGTGTG
The DNA here is from genome assembly GCF_000317375.1 of Microtus ochrogaster. Lineage (NCBI taxonomy): Eukaryota > Metazoa > Chordata > Mammalia > Rodentia > Cricetidae > Microtus > Microtus ochrogaster. The sequence goes on from NC_022012.1 coordinate 67,474,629, forward strand.
TGCTTGCTGAAAGGAATGTCTACTTGCTACTCTGCTTTCCTCCTAGGCAGAAGTATTGAATTGTGTTGTTTGTTTCTGTTTGTTTCATTTTATCATTTAGTTTTATTTTATTATTAGGCACTGCCTCTGCTCATTTCCCCCTTCCCTTGTGCCTTCCCAAGGATGTTGTAATACAACATTAGCTTTTAGAGACTAGAGACTACTTTGAGTTAATACAGTACAACATCAGGTAAAATGCAGCTTTCTTTCAAACTTTTAGGTCTATTTACCTTGGGGAGGGGTCTATTTGCTGTTTTCTCTCATGCTGTAGTTGTGTTGGCATTACTTCTAAATGCATGCATTGCAGCTCCTAGAAAGATTGTTGGTTTTGTTCTAAGTAGCTGTGTGTTTTGCAAACATTAAAAAGAGTGCTGTCTTATCGATACTTTCCCTTTCTTTCCTCTGGTAACATTTTTCATCAGCCTGAAGAACTACTTTTAGTATTTGTTTTGTTTTAACCAATGTTGAATCCTTAATTCTCTTTCATGTGAAAATGTCTTGATTTCATTTATCTTTAGTATTGAAGGATATTTTGATTAAATGTAGAATTTTGGATAAGAGTAGGTACATTAAAAAATCTTTTTCTGTATCTGCCATGATCCAGTTTTTGAAGGCAAGTAGTGATTTGAATTTTTCCTTTCTAGGTAATATGTCTCTTGCTGACTGTTTCTTGAAATTTTAAAATTTTGGCTGTCAGCTTGATTTTGATGTGGGTGGATAGGACTTTCTTTGCATTTTTACTGTTGGCATTTACCACAGTCTTATTTGGTAGATTTAACCTTTACCCATCTGTGCATTCTCTTTTGCTCATTGTTTCTTCAGGTAAATTTCCCATCTTGTTCTCTTTGTGCTCTCATTATATTCTTATTGATCCTATATCACAGTGAATTCCTGAGAAAACGTATTGGTAGATTTATTTCATGTGTATATAAAACCTGAAAAAGTATGAAAAACTGTTGGTATTCAGATGTTTATTAATTTAGAATTGATTGCATCCTTTGAATCTTATATAAAGCAGTATCATTACTTCACAAAAAAATTGAAGAAACTATTGAAGTAAGACATTCATCATGTTGGTTATTTAATATAGTTATTTCCAATTAGCTTTTCCTTACAAATCACTTATTGAATCCTCTTGATAGCAGATGACAGTCCTACAAAGTATGTTGTCTTTTGTTTATTTACAGTGGTACTAGGTTTAGACTTGCTGAAATAAAGAACTTTCAGTGTTAGAAATGACTCTGTGGGCAGGGAAGTGTACAGTTTCCTGACTTGTCCTCCTAACCTGACAGATACCTGCTTTCTCTGTGCAGATGCTGATGTATACACATGTCTGTATTGAATTGCCATTTTGGCATCTTTGCTGTGAGCTGTCTCCATCTTTTTTTTATGTTCTTTTTATTTCCTTCATTTTTTCATTGTTTTGGAGCTTGGTCTTTGTTGCCACCAGTCTTGCCTGATACCATCCTTTTCATCTTAGGCAGATCTTTCCTGAGGTTCACCAAAGATTGAAACATAGTGTTAATAATCCTTGTCTTCAGCACCTTCATGGGAAAAGCCAGGTTGTTAGGGCATGGAAAAGTCTCTCTCTTCAAATAGAATATGTTTTCAGGCCTGGTGGCTGTGGCACACACCTTTAATCCCAGCACTCTGGAGGCAGAGGTAAGCGGGTCTCTGTGAGTTCGAGGCCAGCCTGGTCTACAAGAGCTAGTTTCATGACAGCTAGGGCTGTTATACAGAGAAACCCTGTCTTAGGAAAAAAACATCGTTTTCTGCTTTTGCTGGTGGATAAAATCCTAAAGAAACCCCTAGGTCCATATGCTAGCATGCTAAAGGGGAACGAACGGGATGGGAACTGAGGAATAGGATTTTAGAGAGCATTCAGAGTAAAATATTTATGGTGGAGGCAATGAGATAAATGGGCAAACTGCATTTGAGTTTTTCATCGAAAAGAGAGTAATGCCAGACAGACATTGGACTTGGCCAAAAGTTTGCCTGGTCCTCCAAGAGTTTTATATATTTGATTTCCATCAAATTTCGTTTATTCCTTCTTGAAGCTCCCAATCTTGCAGGAAGCTACCTGTACATACAGTAATTTCAGATGTATTTTTAGTGACTTGCCTTTTTTCTTTTCTTTTCCTTTTTACTTTTTTTTTTTTTTTTTTTTGAGATAGGGTCTTGCTTTGTAGCGCTGGCTCACCTGGAATTCACCATGTAGGCCAAGCTAGCCTCAAACTCAAAAAGACACCTCTGCCTCCCAAGTGCTGAAGTGAAGGTGTGTGCCATCACACCCAGCTGTGACTTTTCTTACTAAATGTTTTTACAAGGGAAAAAAAGACCAACTTCTTTCATTCAATCTGCACCATTGCTTTTAGAAACAAGGCCTTAAGTTTAATGTTTGTTCTTAAATGTGGTGGTCTTAATGAGGTGTTCCCTATAATCTAGATCATTTGAACACTTACTTGATTCCTGTCTGTGGTGCTGTTTATTCACATGTTTGTTTAAAAGGCCTTGTTGGAGGAATTATGTCACCAAGGAGGTAGGCTTTGAGAGTGTAAAGATTCCTATTTGCTCTCTCAGCTTCCTGCTTAGCATTTAAGGTGTGAGCTCAGCTTGCAATTCCAGCCTTCACGCCCTCTGTGCCAACATCATAAACTCTTATTCATTTTGATCCATAAATTCAAATAAACCCTTCTTTCTGTAAGTTTCATTGGTTATAGTGTTTTACCACAACAATGGAAAAGTAACAGTACAGTACACTTTTATCACAGCAATGGGAAAATAACAGTACACTTACTAGATAGAAATAAAAAATAACAAGCTAGGCACAGTGGCACATGCCTGTAATCCCAGCACTTAAGAGGCTGAGCTGGGACTTTAATAGTGAGTTTGAGTTACACAGCAAGAAAATAAAACAAAACAAGCTGTATGTTATTAAAAGTGGGGCACATGAAATAAATAGTTAAAGTATATTTTATGTAATTGATTCCATTCAGAAAAGCAGGCTCTAGGGCATACTTTGTACATATACGAAAGGTTAAAAGAACAAAATGAAAGGAATGCTTCAGTGTTAATGTGAGTTTACTTATTGCTTACCCGTTTTAATTCTGCTGAACAGAAACATAATTATGCTTTTGAAAATCAAATAGTCAAAAATACTTCAATCTTTTAATCATTACTTAGCATTCTCATAACAGTCATTTAGATCTGTGGATTACAGAATTGCTCTAAAGTTGTTGATTTGCTATATAGCTACTAAAAATGGAAAGGTAAAAAAATATATGGGAATGATTTTTTCAGATATTTAAAAACATTTGCTTTCCCTCTCCATTTTGTTGTAATTCTTGTGCATTTGCTTGTTTCCCACATTTTTATCAGTTTGTTTAATATCCTCATAAAGTTTATCTTCAGGTGTCATTTTGTTTTTGTTGTGGTTGAAGCTTTGGAAGTTTTATCATTGTGGTCATATTTTTGTGTTTGTATAGCCATTGTCTTGAGCAGAAAGGAGTCATTGATACAAAATGATTACTTTTGTCAGTGCCAGCCACGACCTTTAGTCAGTCTGGCTATGTTGACAATAAAACCACAGAGTTTGGAGTTGAAAACCTAAGCCAAATCCTTATTACTCTGAAATACCCTGTGTGCCTTTTTCCTTCCCCAGTAGCAGTGGTATTAGTGTTTAACTGGTGGATAAATTGTTTAATAAATTACCATTTTATTAATAAATTAACCTTTGCCCTTTCTTCCATCTTGTGGAAGGAATTTTGTCTTTTGCTAAAAGTTGAGCATTTGGTTTCTATCTTTTCTGTGTTTTTTTAAATAAATATTAAAAATAATATAGAAATATAGAAATCTCATTTATTAATTGCTATAAATACATTAAGGCAAGTTTTGGTCTTATTTTCCTTATCAGAAGAGGTTTTCCATTTATAATCAATGAGAATACCTTTTGTATACAAATTATATAATTACTTGCAGTTTTATATCATGTTAGTATATTCTGTGAGTTGAATCTTAAATCCTATGGTCTACTTTATATTAATGATTTCAAAGAAAATGATTAGAAAGTAGCTTTCAGGTAACACTATATGCTTTTCCATGATGCATTACATGTATAGTCTATTAAATTAAGAATTCAATAGGATTTTTCTAAGAGCAAATAAAATGTACGTGTGTGTGTGTGTGTGTGTGTGTGTGTGTGTGTGTGTGTGTGTGTTTATTTTGAAAGCCGGTTTCCTGTAAATTGTGCTTGGCTTATTCTCTATACAGCAGTTCCTCCTTACCTATGGGAATAAATTCCAGACTCCCAGCAGATACCGAAAATTAAAGATTTATCCACTCTTACTCCATACATCTGTATCTATACATAAACATTTTCTTACACCTTTCTTTTGTTTGTTCAGTTTTCAATACCTTCAGCTGGTTTCTATAAAGACTTGGACATCCACAAATTATCACAGAGGTTGTGACATTTTATGACTGAACACTGCATTTTTATCTACATCACAGAGGACTTCAAGGAACAGTCTGAGAGGGTTCCTAAACTTAATAGTTTCTAACATCTATGTTTTTCTCATATACAAATGAAAGAAAACCAACATTCTCTTCCATCATAGAAAACAGCTCACAGTGGGCTAGGGAACACATACTGTTCCTAGGAATCAAAGATGAAAAAAACTGGACTTTTAAATTTAGAAAATGTAGAAATAACTAGATTGAATCAGAAGAATACAAATGACTGGATTGAGAGATTTTTTGTTTTTCTAGGACTGAATGTGAAAATATAGAATCATCAGAAGAGCATGGTGGTGACTAAGTCTTTACCCTTGTAACACAGATCTTCAGTTTGCCGTCACATCGTGGATAAGAGCTTTGAAGAGATTGAAGTGCATTCTCACGTCACAACAGTTGTCTCTGTATAGCTAGTTTGAGATTTTTCTATCCTCAGTTAAGAATATTTATCTCTAGTCTGATAGAAACAAGTTTATTAAACTGAATGGTTTCTTGGCTAGATTTATTTTTGTTGTAGAGGAGCTGAATTCTTCATATTTTATAGAGAGAAAGTTTGAGAGGAGTAGAAAAATGGAGACACTTATATTAATCCATCTGAAAGTTTCCAAGGAAATATTTTAATTCTGAAATTTCATGATATATAGGGGAATAATAATGAAGAGTATCTGAAGAAACTAACTTGTTATATATTATATATTGTTATATATTGTTATATATTGTTATATATTGTTATATATTACTGAGGCAGGGAGTGAGGTAATGATGCTCACACCACTATGTGGACTGTACTCTCTTATGCACTATTCCAAACATCCTGAATATGTTTTTATATTGTCCGCTGTCTTCTTTCCTTAGGTATGGATGAACGTGGAGGAACAACATCTTGGGGCACAAGTGGTCAACCAAGCCCTTCCTATGATTCATCAAGAGTAAGATTTTTAAAGTCTTATTTTAAGTCTTATTTAAATCTTTATTTAAGTCCTGTGATTCATCTAGAGTTTGTTTTTTTAAGTCAATTAATTGAGCTGAATTTCTGGTTATCTTGTATTGCCATGTGGCTGTGGCTTACCAGGTAAAGTTCCGTCTGGCGTCTGTTTCTGGCAGAGCTATATGGCCTCTCCCTGACTCTGTCTCCTTTCTCCCAGCAGTTTACTTTTCCCCAACTATCTATGTTGTAGAAGGAGGCCACTTGTTTTTCTTGGCCTCCCAGAATGAAAATAATCCCACAGAAACTATATTAATTAAATCACTGCTAGGCCCGTTAGCTCTAGCTTCTTATTGGCTAACTCTTACATTTTAATTTAATCCATCTCCATTATCACGGGGTCATGGCTGTGATATTGATTGTTATTTGGAGGGAAAGAGGTGCTGACTCACTCTATTAACATAGTGGCTATCAGTGCCCAAGAAAGAGCCATATTATGAGGTGAAGTACCTTGTCAATTGTCTCAGGATTTAGACTTTACTATTGATTCCTGGATACATTGTTCTTTCTTTTTAAAATCTTATTTACTTTTATTTTATGTGGGTTGTTGTTTTGCCTGGGAGTTAGTCTGTATGAGAGTATCAGATCTTGGAGTCACAGATGGTTGTGAGCTGTGTGTGGGCCTGGGATTTGAGCTCAGATTCTCTGGAAGAATAATCAGTGGCCTTAACTGCTGAGCCATCTCTCCAGCTCATGGCTACATTATAGACGTTCAATATTGTCTGCATTCTTAAGAGAGTTTCTGATTCTGAAAAATATATTTTGAGTGTGGAGGTGTGTTTTCTGTATTTTTGAAATAGCAGTTTTATATAGCAGCAATTTATAATACAGTTTTTATAAATATTCTTAAAATTCCTTCAGAAGCTCAAGTTACTGTCTTAGAATGCATTAAGTGGTTCTTTTGTAGTTTATATTAACTTCACTTTCAAGCTCTCTGGGTTTTTCTACTTGAGTATTATATGGGATTTTAGGAGAAGAACATGTAACAATGTATTCAAGCACTTACACCAAATTGATGATTCTGAAGTCTTTTACCTCCAGTGATTGGACTGAGAGAAAGTCCTGTTGTTTTTGTTATTTGATCTATAGGTTAGGTAGAAGAATTGTCTTTTACTTGTAATGTATTTATTAGCTTATTTTTAATGTAGGTTGTGGTTGAGAAAGTTAAACTGATTGTGTTAGTGTCACCCAGCTTCCTATTTAACCCAGGCACATTCCTACACACCCATCTCACTGCTTGTGGTCATCTTCTCCAGAAGTAGGCAGAGTTTTTATTATATGTGACCTCTCCAGGTCTTCTCAGATCCGAAAAGTAGCCTCATAGTACAGACAGAGGTGGTTAAGTTTCTGGTTGGGTGTTAGAGTTACTCATAGACACCCAGCTAGCAAAGAGATTTTTGTGAGGAAGATACTGGAGCAGATATGATACTTAATGGTGATGTTAGAGAGAATGATAGATAGACATATGTAGTATTCTTAGGCTTGAGATATTCTTAGACGGAGCCCTGCTTTTGTGGAAGCCCTTGTGCCCTCTATCTTGTCTGTGCACTCTTTGATAGTTTGACTATTACTGAAGAACAAACATAAAAATGAAAGGAGTACCATGATATGAAAGACATAGTCTAAAAAAATCTGTCAAAGTTAAAGCACCAGAGATGAGTAAGATTTAAATATTGCGTAGTGAAGACCTATAAAAAGGATAGGCAACATGATTTTATACGTCTTTTTATCTCCTTTAGTGCAAGAAATGTTTTCTCTGTTTAAGGCTGTGCTAGGTGTAAAGGTCAGGAAATTGGATTGTTCTTGTTGACTGCTGTGTTATTGATTTCTATCTATCTATCTATCTATCTATCTATCTATCTATCTATCTATCTATCTATCTATCTATCTATCCCCTTCTTACTATCAGTGTTATTCTGGACAGGTTATTTAAATTTACTATACTTCAGTCATTTGTAAAATAATAGCTACTTCATGAAGTTGTAACAAAGATTAAATGGAATGGTCAGGGTCTGATTTGCACTGTTCTGTATCTTTAGAAATCGCTTTGTAGATGTTTGTGTCTAATCAAACCAGCTACAAATGAATGACTACATTCACAAGAGATGCTCCTTTATAAATCTAATAAATGATAATTATTTACTTACTCAGTAATTAAAATACTTTTTTCTTTTGGATCTGTAAGAAATATAAATAAAATTAATTTCCTTTGCAATTATGCATTTCTTTCTTGGTTTAAAACAGGTCTTTTTTGTCAAATGATGATTTAAAAATATTAAAACAAAACAAAACAAAAAATGGGGCCAGAGAGATGGCCCAGTGCTTAACAGTACTGACTTCAATTCCTAGCAACCATATGGTGGCTCACAACTACTTGCAAGAGATCTGGTGCCATCTCCTGGTCTGCAAAGATACATTCAGGCAGAACACTGTATAATAAGTAAATAAATCTAAAAACAAAAACAAAACAACAAAGACAACCAAACAAAAAAAGAGTGTCAGGCAGTGATGATCTTTTCCTTTAATCCCAGCACTTTGGAGGCTGAGGCAGGCAGGTCTCTCTGAGTTTAAGGCCATCCTGGTCTACAGAGCGAGTTCCAGGACAGTCAGAGCCAGACAGAGACATCCTGTCTCAAAAAACGGTTGTTTACTAAAGCAATGTTTTATCCATAGAAGGTGTGGTGTGCTGTACTTATTTGTCAAATATAATCAAAATTTCGGAAATCACCAGATATATTAGGTTAATGGAATTTAATGGTTGATGGAGAAAAGCCCACAATTCCTTAACCCTATACAAAGAACTACAGACAACTAAGGAGTACTGAGAGTAGTACAAAAATTCTTTTCCAGGGAAGAGCACCCCAATAGGCCACCCAGTATTAAACAGTCATACCTGAAGAAATACATACACATAATATTATACAAACGAGCAGGCCGTATTTAGAAATGTATATGTAGATACATATTTGCATATAACAGCAATTAATGAAAAAAAGAGGCCATGCATTTGAAAGAGCAAGAAGGACAATATGTGAGAGTTTAGAGGCAGGAAAGGGAAGGGTGGAAATGATTTAATTATAATTTCAAAACAAAAAAGTTAGAAAGTGAATGAACAGTTTTTTTTTTTTTTTTTAAAGGACAGAACAATGATGGAAGACTGGGGTTTACAGTAGATAGTAGTCTTAGTAATAGGGAACAGGCCCCCTGTGTTTTTACAGATGCAAATTCCTGATAGATAAGAACCCAATTCAGGCATTTTATATGAGGTCGGACTTGAAAACTTGTACATATGACCTTAGAGAAGACAACTTTGTTTTAGATTCTTTTTGTCTTCAAAATTATGTAGTTTTACACAGACCTTAAAGGGCTTAGATAAAAATGGATATTATAGCTATGAAATATTTCACTTGTTGATACAACAAATAGAAACTATTACTGTTCCTAGTGATTTATCTCAATATCAAATAATTCAGTATGCATTTTCATCATATATTTCCTGAATACAGATTCTGTTTCTGAGATGTGACTGATACCTGGTTCTGTTTCTCTTACAAGTGACCATGTTGTTTGGTTTTGTCTGTTCTTTTGCACACTGGTACCTAACCTCGCCCAAACTCTACTATGTACCATTAAGGTCTGTACTTCACAGCCTGCATGAGATGCAGAACTCACCTGCTGATATATAGACCAAATACTTTACTGCTTCTTCGTAAAAGTCTATATAGGCTCACTGCTAGCAAACCACTAATAGGAAATTAATTTCTTCATGTCATTAGTGACTATGAAGTTTTTTCTTTTTTTAAAGTCATGATTATTTTCCATAACATGTGGCTGTTAAGGTGGGTATTTATTTATCTTTCTTGTTATTATTTTTACAAAGAACTTGAATTGTCTTGAACAGAATTTGAGTGCTTCCAAATTTCCCCTAGGTTTTTTTTCCCTTCTTTTTCTTTTTTATATTGTGCTTTGCAGAACAAAACAATCATTTGCAAGTTTGCTTTTTTCTTTCCTCATCATTTGCTGTCTCATAGAATTTCCACAACTGAAAAAATGTGTTAGCTATCATTTGCCCCAGTTCTTTTGTTTTCCAGAGGAGAAGCCAGATTTGGAGAGTGTGAGGTTGGTCAGGTAACTCCATTATTTACATGAGGAGGGTTGCACTTAACTCATCAGTCCTTGCCTCTGGCCTGTGACTGTATTACACGTTGCCAATGTGTTTTAAGTCCCCTTGCCTTGCCATAGAAGTTCCTAATTCAAAGAGTAGGCCTAATTTTTCTGACATACTTTTCAGGGAAAATAGAAAGTTAGAACAAGAAAGGGGACCTGCAGCTAGTGAAAGAAAATTTGGAACATGATGCTACTTAGCCACCTGGAGATGTGCTTAGTTGGTAGAATACTTTCCTATATTCTGTGAGGTTCTGGCTTTGGTCCCTAGCACCACACAAACTGGATGTGGTGGCACACTCTTGTGATTACAGCTCTTGGGAAGTAGAGGTTGGAGGTTCAAATGTTCAAGGTCACCTTGGACTATTTAGCAAGCTTGAGCCCATTTGGAGTGAAAGGAGGGGGAGAGGAGAAAGGAGGGTTATTTACATAGCAAGAGTAGTGTGCAATGAGGCAGAATCATAGAATTAGTTGTTGAATATCCAACTTGATCCAGTTGATAGATGGTACTGTCAGTGTCTATTTCTGACACCCCTCACACCTTGCTTTGTGATACTGAATAAGTTAATTTTTTTTACATCAAACTTTTTATCCCTTTTTTCTTCATTGATAACAAATGGAATGCACACCAATAATGGCTACATCACCAGTCTTCAAGCTTTTGCCAATAAGTAGAGAGGGGGAAAGCAGCTATGTGTTGATGGGTTAGCCTTTAAATAAAGTCCTTCAGTTATCAGTTGTGTGTGACTCAGCACAGAATGATTTCAGGAACTTGTTACTTTTTCTTTTTAGGTTGTGAACCTAGCCTCTAACGGCTGAACAGTTTTTCCCAAGAGCCCCAGGGACTTTCTCCTAAGGGATGAGTAGTAGACACATTTTGAGTTCTGTAGTACTTGTTCTGACTTTTGCTTCCTTCTAGCAGTGGGTTCACAGGGAGTTGAGGGCTCAGAGTATTAGCAGTGTTTTGACCACACTAAGGGGTTATACTGGCTGTAGTTTCAGATTGGCCTGGTTAGGTTTACATGTCATAGCAGAAGCCTTAGTAGTTGCTAATAGAACAGAGAGACCCTCTCTGCTTCTTTTCCTACTGGGAACTCAGTATTATGAGGAAACACCATTGCAAATAAGAATATTAATACAGTCTGTTCCTCAGTACTGGGAATTGAACCCAGGGCTACACTTACTAGGTAAGTGCTCTACCATTGAGCTGTATTCCAGCCTCTTGTTTTCAAAATCATTATTTTGGAACTAGAGAGAAAGCTCAATGGTTAAAACACTTGACTGCTATTGCAGGGATCTGAGTTCAATTCCCAGCAGCCACATTGGGTGGCTCAAAGCGCCTATAATTTGAGCATCGGGATCTCACAGTCTTTTCTGATGCCTGAGAGCACCTAAACATATATGTGTGACATATACTCAGACAGACACATAAACTTAATATATATATATATATATATATATATATATATATATATATATAAAATCTTATTTTGAGGTAGACTGTTTCTTAAAGTTGCCCCTTCTGACCTTGAACCTATTTGTAACCCAGAGTTATAATCATCCAGCCTTACCTTTCTGAGTAGCTGGGATTGTAGGGCTGTACCCCAGGCTTCACTTAGTTTTCTTGCCTTTAAGGGATTTTTCTGGCATGGCCCCCACTTGAATATTCTGCAGTTGGTAAATGCATCAAGTTTTTGAAATGCTCGAGGTAAATAATTGCATATTTAAGAGTTCAGAAAGTATGCTTAGAAATATGCCACATTTGCCTAAACAGTTGCATTTTTTGAAAAATGCTTTTAACTCTTTTAGGTAGTAAGATGGGAGTTATAATTAGGTAGCCAATGATTTCAAAATAATTTTATTGCTCACTCTAAATATTTATCACAATAATTTTATTGGTTAGGAAAGATATAATTGAGAGAAGTGTTAACTAGGCTGAACAAGCATTTGTATGAATAGAATAGAAAGAGAAACAACTTTCTTGAAATCTGTCTTTACTTAGTAGGTGAATAGTATGAAATAAGAGGGGTAACTTTTCATTAGGGAAAATGTAGTCTATACTTTTGGGACTAGACTCAATTTCAAATAGACTCGTTGATAGGGAATGGCCTAGCGCTTTACAAGGACTGGTTTATTGTGGTATGAAAGGTGGGTCCAGGATGAAATATTGACAAGAAATAGGATGCTCTGGGAAGATTAATTACATAGATCTGCTTAGGATGAAATCACACTTAGTTTAGGGCAATAGGAGCCAGACTGCAGAGTAATGGAAAGAAAAGAAATTTCACTAAAGGTGGTAGTAGTATTTGTGGGGCAGCTGGCAGGACTAGGTAGCTGGGGAAGTGAATCATACAGGCTCTTCCCTGCTACAGAATGATAACCCTGGAATTCAATTATCTGTGGTTTTTAGGATGTGACAAGTTTGCTTTTGTTGTGTTAACTACCTGATGGCTGGATTTTTTTTTTTAAACCCTTTTGTGAGAATGAAAAGCTGAAAATAGCTTTTTTTCCTTGTGCCCATTTTTCAGGACTCAGATGGTAAAGCTTAGTGTTAACCATCTTTCCTATAGAACAGAAGATATAGTCTCTAAACTGTTTATTATTTGCTCTTTTTTTATTTTTCTGAGGGGGAAAGGCACAGATTTTATGGTTAGTAGGAAGTTCAAATGCACTAATTAGAAAGGACACACAAATTTTGAAATAGTATTTTATGCCTCTTGATCTCAGGTACAAAACAGGAGATGAAGCAGTTAAATAGCAAAGCAAGACAGAAGGGACAGAGAATTAAAGTAAGTGTTTTCCATGTATTGCATCTATGTTCCCATTAATCTCTGTTTTGTTATGTAACTGCTCCTTCAGCATGTTTTAGATGTGAAGAAAGCTGTGGGTGAGAAAGTGTATATTTTAAGGTTAGGTTTAAATTAGTCTAGAGAGTAATTGTTGTGATTCTTAGTGCCATTCAAGACAGCATCAGCCTGAATTGAATCTATTCTTTCTTAAGAGAAGGTGGATTATGAGATATATGTAAGCATTTAAATCTCTGCCAGCACAGATTTAAGGTAAAAGAAATCATATAACTTTAAATTGCCTACTATTCAGTTTTAAGACAGCCAAAGTTTCTTTTTCCAGTCTGTCAAATCTTAGAGCAAGCCTGTTGAGACTTGAAGTCTATATGCCTATACACTCCGTACTAGGACAGATTGACCTTGACAGTTCTCTCTTAGGTTCTTTAGACTTCACAGCTAATCAGTGGGTGACTGAGGTCTAGCCTATTATACAGTAGCAGAGATCTACTAGATACTAGACTGGCTACTAGACATCTGTTCAGTCTTCCAGAACACCCACTTAGCAAAAGTTACCAGGTAGCACTTGAGTATATTTAATTTTTAATCTTTGATATTCTTTTTTATAATTGTTGAGCTGGATCTTGATAGTAGTCTCTTTAGTATTTGCTGAGTTTAGAGATCTCTTATTTATGAAAAAAACAATGTAGGATAGATTGTAGCTGAACAAATTTTTATAACTAATTAGCTTACTTTTGTTAATAACTAAGGGTTCCCATTTATCACAGTTACAACTTTATAGATTTTGCTTTGATCTTTAGAATATTCGACAAATAAGCCATTTTAAGATTCTTTTCATTTTGAAGATGAGGGCATCAAAGTTTTGAGTAGGTCTAGTAATGGTAACCAGTCTTGATGACTAACTGGCCCCATTATTATGCTGACTTGTCAGAGTGTGTAAGAGGCCTTAAAAACCCTTCACATTCTTATCATCCAGGACTTTAAGGAACAGTACTCTAGAAAAATTTAAGGTTATGCTACCTTTTTTTTCTTGTTTCATTTTACTCTTCCTCCTCCTCCACCTTATTGTTATTATTATAGTGTGTATCTCTCTCTCTCTTTCTCTGTGTCTGTCTGTCTGTCTGTGTAGAACAACTGGGGGGAGTTTGTTTCATTCTTCCACTATGTGGGTCCTGAGTGTGGAGCTCAAGTCATCAGGCTTAGTGGCAAGCACCTTTACCTACTAACCCATATCACCAGCCTCACTATATTATTTTCTTACAAAATTTTAATATGTTGTAAAAAAATGAGCTGTAGTACCAATCAGACAGTCTAAACAAACTGACTTCCTATTTTTTTTAATTTCCTATCTGGAAAGAGATTCTTTTCCTTCTAATTGATAATTAAATAGAGGAAGTTTTATTATAGGTAGCCTGATTTGAAAATTTGTTAGTGTTTATTCCTGTTTTTATGTCTAGTCCTATGAGAAGTTATATATCCATTATGATGCAAAATCCTGTCAGGAACTTTCAAATTCTATATGTTTCCTTGGAAAGGCAGCTATTTTGAATTCCTAGAGTATGTCCTAGACATGATGGTGGGCTACTGTGATTTTTAAATGTCCAACAAGAAATCCTGTAAATCATGAAATACAAATTTTGTTATTTTTTTTGTTGGGTTTTTGTTTTTTTCAAGACAGAGTTTCTCTATCGCCTTGAAGCCTGTCCTGGATCTCACTCTGTAGACCAGGCTGCCCTTGAGTTCACAGAGATCCTCCTGCTTCTGCCTCCCAAGTGATGGAATTAAAGGCGCTTGCCACTACTCACCCAGCAATTTTGAATTATTGAAAATCGGAAAAAAATATTGTTTTACATATCTTGGTACTTAGAGATTAGTGAGGAGACAATGCTGTAATCCAATTCTTAGACCTACATTCTTATAACAAAATGTAGATTTGTACATTCTTAAAAAAAGAAGCCCCATTTCTTTAAATCTTTGAAACATGTGCACCCTTAACAAAGCAAGAGTCCCAAAGGAGATTTTGATTGCTGGAGGACTTAGCTTTATCCTTTTGTGACATACTTATGTTGTCCCATGTTCTAATGATTATTCTAAAGCATTCTCCTTCAATATGTTAAACTTTCTACTGTCAAGTGAAACCATTTATTTTCATGATTCTACATGACATTAAGCTTTGTAATACCTGAGAAAATAAAGGAGCAAAGATGTATTTGGCTCCACAACTCCTTCATGGGAACTGGAACAAGATATAACACCCAAAGGGCACTTCCCAAGAATCTATTCCTTTTACTTGGTTCCTACCTATTAGGTTTCTACCCTTCAGTAGTTCAGCAAACATTGAGCCCATTAGTCAGTCCAGTCATTCCTCTAAAGCCCCACCTTTGAACATGGCTGATGCAGCAGGCCATCAAGTGATCAGCCTCTGGAAGACACTTCAGACTTGTACTCCAATATGGTATAATCAATGTGATGCTTTGTAGAGAAGAGAATATATTTTTGGTGTTAGAAACTTATTTTGTTGTCAAACAATAAAGTATCACCTGTCCTGGTAGGTGAAGAATGTCTGAAGTATGCATGTCATTAGGGGCAAACATCAAAGAGTTCCTTATACCTCTTTCTGTAGTCTATTTAATAAATGTGGACATTGGAGTTTTTCTGCTCCTGTTCTCATGGTCTTTCTTTATAGTGTGTTCTTATGGGAAAAATGAACACTATTGTTTTCTAATGTCAAAGTAACCTTATACTTGTAGGCAGACTTGTAGCATTGAGTGTTGTGGAGTGTCATTTTTGTATTTATGTATTCAGTTTGTTACAGTGTTGCAGGTGTTCATGCCTGAGAAATTGACTTCTGATTGGTTTTGCTTTTTTCATTGCCTTTGTCAAAATTAGGTAGAACAATAATGCTAGCCTTAATTGGAAAATTACTTAATTTATATTTCTGCAAGAATTCATGTAGTATTGATATCATTTTTGTTTTTGATAGAATCACTACCAAAGATAATATTGACCTTAATTCTCTTTCAGATGATTTTTTAAAACATACTTATTGTGTATGTGGTATGGAGGTCAATGGGCAGTTTGTGAGTTTTGTGGATCAGACTCAGATCATTAGACTTGACCAAGCATTTTGACCTAACTAAGCAATCTTGCCAGCCCTGGAATGATTTTTTTAAATTAAATTTGTCTATAAAGGGCTATTCAAGGTTTTTTTTTTTTTAAAAAAAAAAACAAGATTGACTTGAACAACTTAACAAATGTGCCATTTGTCCATTTCATCTGAGTTGCATTTGCGCATTATAGTTCTTATCTTTTTATTATTTGAGTCAGTTAGTTGTCCCTTATGTTGTTAAGTGACCACAAACTTAGTAGTTTAAAATGATACATTTATTTCTAATAGTTTCTGTAGTTTAGAAATCTGGTATAGTTTGGCCTGGTCCTTGGCTTCAGTGTTTCTTGCCAGGCTATAGGTAAGGTGTTAGTCAGGACTGGGTGTTTATGTGAAGGGCTAGTTGGACAAGGATCTGCTGTGAAGATGTAGATTTTTTGTTTTGTTTATATGAAGGGATTCTGAGTACTAAGATATTCTGATAACATGAGAGTAACTTAACCAGTGGAAATGATCCTGCATTAACATGCTTACTACCCTTTTATCAGATTTGTTGATACAGAAGTTTTTTTTTTTAAAGTGGCTAACGTTAATTAACATTCTGTCAGATTGTCTGGATACATGTAATCCCTTAAAAGCTAAGTCACAGAAGACACTCAATAAAAATTAACTGTGATGAACATGGCCAGAGCTTTGTTCATTTTCATTATCTAATTGTTTTCTAATTATCAATATGCTTCATTTGCTTTAAGTGTCCTGTAACAAGTTGTAATGCCTTCTACCTGCCTGAAAGTTACTTTGTGCCTTGATGTTCCCATTTGAAGCTGTGCTGACATTTGGTCATCTATGCTATTTATGTTTTTGTACTGGGAATTTACTTTGAAATTTGATAGGGTGATTGTTCTCAGTTTAAAATTTACTGGTCCTGTTTTCCTGTCCTTTGTACTAATGAAAATTTAGTAATACTAATAAGACCTTGGAGACTGTGATGTATCATAGTTTAGTTTTCCTGAGAGAGGGAGAGAGAGAGAGATCCTTCTTTTCCAGACTGTGAGCTGTTTAAACACAAGGATTGCTTTATTCATTTTGTAGCCTACAATAGTGGACTGTTTAATATGATAGAAACAATATTACACACAATGTATTATGTGCATGTAATCCATATGTACTTTAATTTCATTAGTAAATATTAAAATGACATGATAAGACAGATAAAATATACAGGATGTAAGGGATAGGTAAGAAGAAAATAAGAGGAAGCATAAAGAGAAGGAAAGAGATTGACAGTGTTGACAGGCATTTATGTTGACGTCTGAGATAGAGATTGGCAGTACACATTGAAAAAAATTAGGACAGGCAGTAAAAGAGAGAATGCACTTGTTCTCTTTAATATTGAGAATTGCCATGTTGATCTCACACACACACACACATGTAGTAATAGGTGCCGGCCGCCTCCGGCTTATGCCCCGAAATAATTACACAGACACTGTATTCTTTTAAGCACTGCTTGGCCCATCTATCTAGCCTCTTCTAGGCTAATTCTCACATATTAATTTAGCCCATTTCTAATCATCTGCTGTAGCCCACAAGGTGGCTTACCAGGGAGATTCTAGCCTACGTCCATCCTGGGTCGGAGCTTCATCGCGTGTGTCTCAGAGAGCAGAGCTCTAGCCTCTGCCCGCAAGAGTGGAGCATCGTCTCTCTCTGAGGCGTCTGCCCCCGAGAGGAGAGCTGTGGAGTCTGACCTCACTTCCTCTTCCGCCCAGCATTCTGCTCTGTTTACTCCTCCCACCTTATGTTTTAACCTATCAGGGCAAGCAGCTTCTTTATTTAATTAACCAATGACCTTCCTCCATCACACACACACACACACACGCACACGCACACACACACACACACACGTTTCAGTTTATGCTGCTATTAGCCCTAATGTTAAAGAGGTACACTTTCCAATCTCTTAGGAAGTACATAAAAATGAAACAAAAAAAGGTACTACTGTGAGCAGTTGAATATCAAACGAAGGCTAGGCTGTTTGTTCTGAAAACTCTGTACTGTGTGCATTCATTCATTTTTGTAACTTCCGAATCTTTCATTGACAAATTATAAGATAGTACCAATTTGGACTAAATGCCTGAATTAGAAAATATTTTTAAAGAACACAATTACCATTTTACTTGCACTTTAAATCTTACACTCATTCTTTTAATGCAGTGCCCTTAAACTTGTTGACAGTTTGATTGAACTAAGCAGAATACACATGTTCATACAGATCATTTTCTTCTGGTAGTGGATTAGATTGCAGGGTTTTTTGTTTTGTTTTGTTTTTTTTTTTGTACTAGATGAAATTTCTTTTGTGTTTTCATAATCCTGAACTATCTTGCCAGCTCCACACAATATTTTTTAAAATTAAAAGGAAGAGGGAGGGAGAATTGTGCATATGCATGAAGATGTGGAGGGGTGGACACTGGGTGCTTAGCTCCATCACTCTCTGCCCTGTTACCTTGTGTCAGGATCTCTCACTGAATCTGGAGCTAGACTGATGGCCAGCAGCCCTAGGGATCTTGTGTCTCCGGTAGTATTAAGGTTACAGGTGTGCACAGCTACTATTCATGGCTTTGTTTATATGAGTGCTGAAAACTCACTCCTCTTACTCCCCTCCCCTTCCCCGGACAGGTTTTATCTGTGTAGCCCTGGCTGTTCTGGACTTGCACTCTAGACCAGGCTGGCCTCAAACTCTGAAATCCATCTGGCTCTGCCTCCTGAGATGCCTCCTCAGATGGATATTGGCCATTACCTGGCTCAGGTTCTCTTTTTTAAACATCAAGTGTTCTTATTTACTGAGCTCTTTTCCCCAGCCCCGTAAAAATTAAGATTTTAAATTTTTTTCAACAATGGGACCAGGATTTATCCTGGGTACATGAACTGGTGTTTTGGAACTCATTCTCTAAGATGGCATACCTTGCTCACTCTTGATACAGCCGGGAGGGCCTTGATCCTGCCTCAACTTTGTATGCCAGACTTTGTTGACTCCACAAGAGAGGCCTTTCCTCCTCTGAGGAGTGGATAGAAGGGTAGAATAGGGAGGATATGAGGGGGGGCAGGAGAAGGGGAGGGAGGGGGAATTGGGGTTGATATGTAAAATGAAAAAATATTTTTTTTTGCTAAAAGGTGATAAGCACATACCTATAAAAGTCACAATTATTCAGGCTGAGATAGGAAAACCACTTGAGCTTAGGAAAAGAAAGACTTTGTTAATCTTTGATTGATTGATTGATATATCAACTAGATTTTGTGTGCTAGGGCTTATGTATAAAAATTTTAAGTGATTATATGTGGCTTAAATTTGTTAATATTGAAGCAGCTTTGATTCATCATTTTAAGTCTATTTTCTTATTACAGCAAAGACTAACCTTTCTAGGTTTATGCAACATAAAGTGAGCATAAAGTAGGAAGTGATCTTATAGAATACATTTTATTTATTGAGCTGTGCTACTCGCTGTTTACTTTGAAATATATAGGTAAATACAGACGTTGAAAATATTTTAATTGCTTTGAGTTTTAACTGGAATTCTTAATTTTCATATATTTATTTTATTCATCTGTTATGGAATAATATGACTGAAAATTAACCTTTTTTTAGAGTCATACCATTTTATAGCCTCAGCAGATCTCAGTGAGTATATAGGCTGTAATGCCTTGTTTTCACACTGCCTAAGAATGGCAGTGAGAAGGGGGTGACAGAAAGAATGCTGAGGTATATTGGATCATGGTATGTTAGTTAGTACTTGTACAGTGTTTGTTTTTAAAATAAAAGTAAACTCCAAGGGATGACTCATCAAGACCATCCTATTTTGTGCATCTCTTTGGGTATGGCAGATTGGACTATGATTGTGGTCACCAGCGTACGTTCTTACAGCCATTATCATGTTGAAAATATCATTTTAACTTTTGATTGTCTGACACATGTATCACCAATTCTATTATAGGCAAAAACGAAACCCATTCAGTTTGAAGTTACTGAACAGTGGAAGTCATATGTGCCATCTATAAGCAGTTGTAATGATTCAACAGTTAGTTAACCCTTGGAATATAGCCTTCTGGTTGAATTAATACCTCATTCCACAGAGATAGTGAAGTCTGTTTCTGCTTCTTTAATGTCTTCTTAAATGCTAAGGTGCACTCAGGAGAATGATAAATTGTTCAGTGATACAGCCCCAAGAAATGCTGAATGGTCTCAGTCAAGCAGGCACATTCAGTCTTTGTTGGTTTCTCTTCAGTTTTCATCATCTTTGCTGTCATAATTTTGAGTTATTAGAGGGCTTATTATCACCTGAAGTTTTAAAAAATTAACTAGAAACACTCCAGATTTGGAGGCAGTGCTGTGTTGTTTGTGGGAACCTGAGAATCAGAATAGTTGTAACCCTCTGAGACTTTTGGAAAGTTTATTCTGTTCTATCCTTGCCTTTAAGAAAATGTATTAGAAGGTAAGAGAAACATAATAGCTGCCATGAAATATTCTTAGCATTATTATTTTATGGTATTTATAATTTCCTTTTCAGACTTATAGATTTAATGAGCTATTTTGTTATTTTCCTTTTTTATATGGTCCAGATTCCATAAGAGTCGATCTTATCATACTAATTTTGTTCTGTGTTTGTTCTACATTTAAGAATGGATATATTTCCAGTTTACTTATTGTGAATAATTTAAAGCATTTTAGGTTCAGCCTGTAATTACCTGCCTTTGTAAGAATGGTAACTAAGGAGGAATAGGTGAAGATAAGCATTTTTCTAATGCATTACAGCTTGGTAGTATGTTTTCTGTTTTTTTTTTTTTTCTTCATTTTTTCCTTTTAATTGTAGTGGGAAGACCCATTTTTTATTTTATTTTATTTTATTTTATTTTATTTTATTTTATTTTTGTAGACAGGATCTTTCTACATAGTTCCTGGAATTTGGTGTTTGTATTTTAATAAATAAAACTTACCTGAGGATCAGAAAAGTAAAACAGCCATATTGGCCAGCCTTAGAGACCAGGCAGCAATGACACACACCTTTAATCCTATTAGCCACACTAGTTTGCCATAGAAACTAGGTGGTAGTGGTGCCCTCTGATAACTTAAAATTATGACACCCTTAATTACAGCTAGAGAAGCTTATAAGATGGAAGAGGCAGCTCTTAGTCTCAGTCTGATTCTGAGGTGTCCTGGAGGCAAGGATCACTATTTTCAGTCTGAGGTGGAGGTAAAAGCCAGTGACTGGCTGCTTTGCTTTTCTGATCTTTAAGGTGAACCACAATGTCGGTCTCTGAGGTTTTTATGAATTGTGCTTTATTTGGGCACCCAACATGGGGCTCAAACCCACCACCCTGAGATTCCAGTCTCATGCTCTACTGATTGAGCTAGAACTGTCCTTCTGGATGCAATGGGAGCATGTCCAAAGATCTTTCCCTTTGCATGATTTGAGGTCTTACAGTGATGGTCTGTAGAATATTTATAGCCTTTCTTTTCACTGGAAGCATTGAGAACTTTGAAGACAGTGGGCTAATGTTTGTGTTTGTTTTCAAAAACTTGTTTTCCTTTAAGAGCATAAGGAATTTTTTTTTTTTTTTTTTTTTTTTTTTTTTTTTTTTTTTTT
>NC_022012.1:67495974-67497994 GCF_000317375.1 Microtus ochrogaster
AACTAGCTCTGTAGTAGACCAGGCTGGTCTCGAACTCACAGAGATCCGCCTGCCTCTGCCTCCCAAGTGCTGGGATTAAAGGCGTACGCCACCATCGCCCGGCTCATAAGGAATTTTTTAAAGTAAATTTTGTTTATTGACTCATTTTTGTGAGTGGAGGGTGTTGGGTTGCTGAGGTTAGCACATGAAAGTCAGAGAATAACTTGCAGTAGTCAATTTTTGTTTTCTGTAATGCTGATTCCAGGGATTGAACTTGGGCCATTAGGCATGGAGGCAAGTACTATTAAGTACTGTGAATGACAAATAAGGAGCTCAGTTTGGAGACCCCGTGTAAACCTGTGCATTAATAAGGTAAGTGCTATTGTTCTCCCTTTAACATTGTTGTTCTTTCTCCCCTTAGGGTTTCACAGACAGCCCTCATTACAGCGATCACTTGAATGACAGTCGATTAGGAGCCCATGAAGGCTTGTCTCCAACACCTTTTATGAACTCAAATCTGATAGGTAAGTTGGTGACTCTATGTAAGTGTCTGTGCTCAGAGACCCTTTCTGTTACCATGTCCTACTTAAATATATAAAGTAAATCGAAAAACCAAAAAAAAAAAAAAAAGCTCCTTTGTTGCTAGAGGAATCGAGGTTCTCCTTGCTTACTTCAACTCAAGGAACTAGCACCTGGAATTTGGGGTCTTTTCTTTAGAGCAGTACTAAGAGTGGATAAAGGGAAGTATCTGTGTTCTCTTAGTTTAGGACATGTCTCTGTGGTGATGTTTTTTGCCGGTTTTCTGGGCTAGAAAAGCATTCTTTCAAGGACACTTGTGGCTTACTGCTGTTTGTTGTATTATAAATATTTATGTATTAGTTAAAAATACGACAGAATAATGACTTCCACAAATTTAACTTACATTGGATCTTTTTTCTTTGGGTACTATTTGATAAGAAATATTTCATTTATACACCATATAGGGTCTGTTTAAGAATGTAGATTCTTATTGAGATATGTAAAAGTTTGTCTGCAAGTGAAGTAAAATTTAAAGGGTGTGATTTCTTACCTACACCTGATCTTTATGTTTTGTCACCACTTTTCTTGTTGATCATCCTTTCTGTCTCTTCCTGTCACATGCAGAACACTTTAAGTGATAATTTGAATTTGTCCAGTTTGTTTTATGCCTGTCAAACCTCTTGGTTTAGTTATCACTCCTTTTTAAAAGGCAGTATTTAACCTTCTTACAAAATCTGTTTGAAAAAAAAAAATCTATGCCTTGTAACAGCATTTTTTTTGGTCTTGTTTATGTTGTAGCTGAACACATTCTGAAGGCTTTATGTAATCTCTTGTATTAACTGTCATTGACATCAGATAAATACACATGGTTTGTGTGATGGACATTGATTTCACCATTCTACCTCTAAAGGGTTGGTTACACTGTTATCTTAGAATTGACCTTTTGCGTCACAATCATGTAAATCTAAGTAGGTTACTCCATCCAAAGTGCTGGTGGTCTATAGATGCTTTGTAAGGGATCTTGCTGTGTGCAGTCTTTGTTTTCTCTTCTCTAGTTTTGAGTAGTGAGAGTCTGATATTCTAGTGTGGATTCTGCCTATGGCAACTGATATTCTAAAGCCAGAATCATTGAGTGTGACACAAGACCTGTATAAGCAGTAAAACGTGTGCTGAAAACCACTGGCTTTCAACATAAGTGCAAATAAAAGTTATGCTGGTAAGTGGGTTACTCCAGGTAAAACCCATAATTACATTTAAAATAAAACAATAGTTTCATCAAGAAAATTTCTACATTTTTGTTTTAATTTTCTGTTGAATCTTCCATCAAGGTAAAATGTTACTCAGTTTAAAAATTGCTTTTTTATTTTAATTTTTCCCTCAAGCAGCTTTTATTTATACTGTGTGTAACAGGGCAAGTGAAAATTGATGTTAACTGAGGCTGTCATTTTGTTTTTATTATTATTATTATTATTATTATTATTATTATTATTATTATTATTATTACAAATTTTCCCCTCCTCCC